>NC_142923.1:921818-1229090 GCF_054131065.1 Drosophila arizonae
TTGGCTCCGCTCTAGAATTAACGCCATTTGCTGTAGCCGTAGTTGTTGTAGTTGCTATTGCCGTTGTAGCTGTAGCTGCTATAGTTGTAATCTTGGGCTGAGGCTGCGGCCGGGCCGTAACTTATAATTGTTTAATTAGCAAGTAAAATACGGTGCAAATATGTGGAAATTATTGGATCAACCACACAGAACCATGCGAAACTCAAGCGAAACAATGCAAATTCCCCGTAGGAGTATTTTCCGTAACGATGTGAAAATTCAATTAACATGCAGAGCACTAGAAATGTTAAACAAAATCATAAATGAAACGAGCATTAGATTGGATTAGCTCAAATCACTGACTAATGAGTAAATTTTGAAATGTTTATTAACTGCTGTATCAGATCGGAGTGTTTACAGTTGAGTTTACAGTTAGTAATCAAGTGAAAAAGGATAAGGAGTAATCAGAAATGAAACACAGTAAAATTGCTCAAATGAAAACCCAATAAAATGTATTTATTGGGTGATAGAAATTAAGAGACTGGCAGAGTGGGACGAGCAAAGTCGTAGACTTTTATAATAGTCATTTATTTTTCATATTTACAGTAACTATACAGTACTATAAAGTAAAATATATATTAACAGATCTATTATATATTATATATATTGAATTATATTTATATTTACTCTTATTCATAAATACAATTTGTAAATATAAATCCATGTCCAACATTTTTATTTATTTCTATTTAATTTTTTTTATTAGTATTTTTTTTTTTAATTCTTCAAATTTAAATTATCAGAAATGTTTAATTTGTTGTTATTATTCTAATTCTAATTATTATATTGAGTCTTAAAATTATTATGAGTAAGTGATTTAATTAAGTAAACAACCAAAGTCAACGAAAGTTAATGAAAACCTGAATATATGCATAGACAGCAATAGTAATTTCGCTCAGTGCATTTGTCGGCTCACATTTAATAAGCTAAAAGCATATTGAGCGGCGCTGAACTCCGAAGATATTTATCTTAAGCATATGCGCATTATTCAGTCAATAGAACCATTTTATTATGACAACAAACCAAATAAATACGGGGTCCGATTCGAGTGCCACGCGAGCTGCCAGCTTAGTGCAGAGCGTGCAACAAAACGGGGCAGTTTACAGACAAATAGCGGAAAAGAAGGAAAAATGATTCAGGTTATGAATTGGCTCTCCATGGTCGGTTACGCATATATTTCATTCATTTTGGGTGCCTTTAAGTATTTGTTTCAATTTATTTGACCTACGTCTAGGCCATAGGCCTGATACCGCTAAACCGCCAGCAATCGCGGTCGAACTTTGTGCTGGACTACGCCATGATGGTGATTGTGCCCTGCCTCTATTTGGCCTCCTATCTGGGCATCAACTTGATGGAGAGCTTCGGCCTGCCCTTCCTCGATGCCTGCAACAGCGTCTGCCGGCTGAGCAACAACCTGTTCATGCACCTGGGCGCCTTCCTCTATGTGACGATCACCCTGCTCAGTCTCTACCGGCGCAAGCAGTTCTTTGTGGACTTCGAGACGCGCCTGGCGGAGATCGATGAGGTCATCCAGAAGTGCCGACGCGTTGCTGAACTGGACAAGGGCCGCGCCCAGGCGGTCAAGCACAGTGTCGCCTACCACTTCACCTGGCTCTTTGTCTTCAGCGTGTTCATCTTTGCCCTGTACTACGACTCCAAGGAACTGTATGCGTGAGTATGATAGACTAACGAGATACCCTATTCTAGATGAGAAAAATGACAGTGGAAACGTAATTAAATAAATATCTTACCAGTTGTCGAGCGGCATAAGAGCCGAAACTAGTGATAGTCAGATAGATAGAAGACAGCTTATAGCACATTAACAGCGCACTGTTAATGCAATGTTATTTCATTTCTCGCCCTATTATACTCATTTCTGTTTCAATTTAACTCTGGTCCCATTTATTATCATATATTAATTACAGAAATCTTTCTCGACAGCCAACAGGTCAAGCTATAAATCACTCTATAAACGTCTCGCTTTTACTCTCTCTGCCTCTCTCTCTCTCTCTGTCTCTGTCACTCTCTCTTTCTACTTCTCATCTACAGCACCTTTGGCGAGTATGCGATAATACCATTTATGGTGTCGAGCTTCCCATATCTGGCTGGCAGCATTATCCAGGGCGAATTCATCTATCATGTGTCTGTCATTTCGAATCGCTTCGAGCAAATAAATAAGCTCTTCGAGAAGATAAACCAGGAGGCGCGCCACCGCCACGCCCCGCTCACAGTCTTCGACATCGAGAGCGAGGGCAAGAAGCAGGAGCGCAAGCCAACGCCCGCCGAGAAAGCAGCCGCCACCAAAGCCATCTACAGCACCGATCCCAAGTTGGCGGATGGGCTGAAGGCCCAAAAGGCGCTGCCTGCCAACCAGCAGAACGAGCTGAACTCCAGCGATGAGGAGGACGAGGATATCTTCGACTACAACGAGGGCATGATGGAAGAGAATACCGGGTGAGCTTAAGGAGATGATATCATTAAAGAGTGCTGGAAATAGAATGCATATATTTTATTGGATATTTACAATTTCCTTTTAATATTTACATATTTTAAAAATAATAATAAAACTTGTTTATTGCTTACTCAACTTTGGTAGCACCACATCAGAGGCCAATTTGCCGGATCTGTTCAAGCTGCACGACAAAATACTCGCGCTGAGCGTTATGACTAACGGGGAGTTCGGACCACAGTGCGTACCCTATATGGCGGCCTGCTTTGTGGTCAGCATCTTCGGCATATTCCTCGAGACGAAGGTCAACTTCATAGTCAGCGGCAAGAGCCGCCTGCTGGACTACGTGACCTATCTGTATGTCATCTGGAGCTTCACCACCATGGTGGTGGCCTACATAGTGCTGCGGCTCTGCTGCAACGCCAACAACCATTCCAAGCAATCGGCGATGATCGTGCACGAGATCATGCAGAAGAAGCCGGCCTTTATGCTGAGCAACGATCTCTTCTACAACAAGATGAAGTCCTTCACTCTGCAGTTCCTGCACTGGGAGGGCTACTTCCAGTTCAATGGCATCGGGCTCTTCGCACTGGACTACACATTCATATTCTCGGTGAGGCACGGCAAATGTCTATTGACAGCTTCAAATTCATTTCAATACTGCTTCACAAAAGTGAAGTGGGCATATTAGTTTTTGAATAATTATTGTCTAGAAGCATTTGACTTTGAATATCTATAAACTATATCAAATCTATATCTATAATATCTATAATCTATATAAAATCTATAAAAATATTTATAAAAGTCGGCTGATAGAGATCCGAACTAGTTCCAATTCAACTGTTATTAGTTAGTTTCTGCATCGTGCCAGCTCAGTTCATTTTTAAAGGCTTTCAGCTCATATAGAATTAAGACGAACGAGTATTAAACAGTCGCTTATCTTCGATTATTCAATTGCTTCAATTTAATTTCGTTGTTTTTTTCAGACTGTGAGTGCAGCCACGTCGTATTTGATTGTCCTGCTGCAGTTCGACATGACGGCAATATTGCGCAACGAGGGCCTCATGACCTAAGCGCTTCGCTCCAATGCAATTAAATGTGGACGAGTTTTT
This sequence comes from Drosophila arizonae, assembly GCF_054131065.1. Classification (NCBI taxonomy): domain Eukaryota; kingdom Metazoa; phylum Arthropoda; class Insecta; order Diptera; family Drosophilidae; genus Drosophila; species Drosophila arizonae. The sequence continues at coordinate 925,419 of NC_142923.1, forward strand.
CATTTATGCATTTATCTACTCTATTTTTGTGTCACATTTTTAACAACTTTTATTCAGCACTGCAAAACTTTGGAATTTGCGATGAAATGCAACGAATCACTCGATGGACAGCTTTAAATGTGTGAAATATATTTTGATTATTTACTCAAAGCAAAAAGTGTTTAGCTCAAATTGAATTTGAAGGCACAAATTGATAATTTGTAAATAATCTGTGCTTGATTTACAGAGGAGTAGGGAAAACTCTATAGAAACTGAGAGTTTTCACGCGTATTGCAATCGAAAGGAATACCTAATACAAACTAGATATAGAAACTATGAGGACCTTAAAAAAAAAGTAACTGCAGCTCAGATAAGAAAATAAGAGAACTAACGCAACAGGACAGCTGGTGATGTTCGGTGCCGTTAATCGCATCAGTGCGCGTTGTTCAACACTGCCGCGGTTAACCCAAGGTAGCTGCGAATTGACGAAGGCGAATGGATGAGGCGATGGATGAGGCAGGAGGGATGGGGAGGGGGAGATGGCGCTCTAACACAATTTTATCAACTGTCAATTGAAAAACACGATTTGCCAGTCATTCAGGCTTACAGTGGCCGGAGGAAGTGGGAAGCAGGAAGGATGGAGGAGGCAGCGTGTGAAGTGCTGAGCCGCCATTTTGTGGCTGTCAAACGGAAGCGGCGAAGTGTGAAGCAAAAAGTAAGAACATGCCGCAATTTCCGCTTTCAATCACGTTTAGCGCAACGGAAATGTGCACGAAATTCGCTTGCACTTTGCAATTGGCCGCAGCTGGGAGTGACAGATGTATGCTATACAGATATATATATACACATACATAATTCATGTATATGTGTTTCTGGCTCAATTATCATAGAGCGAAAGGCTGCCTGCCACAGAGCGGAGCCTCCGAGGTGCAGGCAATCAATTAATATTTTCGATATTATGACGGCCTGTCAAAATGAGTGTGTGTGTGTGTGTGTGTGCTGACCAGACCAAGTGTAGCTTATATTACACGGCAGCTAGTGATGCGAGGTGTGGAGCCTCATCAATGCCATAAATCAATACGACGCGCAAATGTCACATGTTTGACCAGTAGCGCTGCAACTTTATAGAGAGCGAAAGAGAAGCAGACAGAGAGAGAGAGAGAGAGAGAGAGAGCGAGAGGGAGAGAGCGAGAGAGAGAGAGGGAGGGCAAACAGAAGCAGCAACAGGCCACACATTACCTGCAAATTACGTCAACTGTTGCCCATAGCACAAACCACTTGAATGACTCGCTCTCACCCACTCCCACTCCCTCTCTCTCCCTCTGCCGTCCTCTTGCTCTGTCGCTCTCCGTATCTGGCTCACTCTCCCACTCCCAGCAGGCAACGTGACCAAGTGAAATGTCAGGGCACTTTTAAGAGTTCATTTGGAATGTAGCAAATTGTATAAACTACCAAACAGGACAAACAGGACGAGCAGCCAGACAGGATGAAGAGGGACAGACGGGCAGAAGGACAGACACTGACACAGACAGCGTAGCGCACATTTATTGGTGGGCGGGGCCAATTCACACACAATACCAACAGGTTGTCTTCGCTGTTGTTGTTGTTGTTGTTGTTGTTATTTGAGTAATTGAGACTAAAATGCATTGGCCTTCAACCCAGCTCGCATGGAAAACTTTTATTTGTCTACAGCTGAGGATTTATTATGCTCAAATCATTGGCGCTGACAGCTGAGTGTACAATAGCGTGTTGTACAACACTGGCAAATCCTTTGTGGAATGCGGCTTAATCCATTGACAGCAATTCCTGCTCGAAAATAACTCAGTTGCCCGAGCTTCAGTCGGGTAAAGGCCAAGGCTGATGAATTGAAAATGAACTATAAAGCTAGAAAGTATTAGACTAATCTCATTAGAATAGTTAAAAGTCTCTGAGAATCTGCCGAAAATGAAATTGATGCTGGCTAAGTATTTATTTACTTAGACTTAGAAAACACTAGGCGAGAGTAACCGACTAGAAGATACACCCCATATCGCAACCAATGTCTGCATATCTCGCAATTATCTATGCACAAATCAAACCTGAGTCGCACCTCCTCGACAAGATGGAACGCCGCTACCAATGCCACTTCTATGCCTATGCCTATCTGTCTGTCCCTAGTTGCAGGGACGTAAGAGATATGCTGTTAATCTGAAATTTAATTGTGGCCGTCATTAATTACAATGCAACAGCGAGAACGTGATCTGAGAGTGCTGCTGGAGCTTTTATTGATAGACAGAGAGATGAATCGGCAGACGTAAGGATGGACAGACAGAGAAATGCACAGATGAGCTAACGGAACGACTAGCGGACGTACAGGTATACTTTGCTAGAAGTAGTGTCCGCCACGCCTTCTAGACTCGACTCGTATATATATATATAGTACTAGCTGGCCCGGCAAACGTTGCATTGCCCTCTATATTATTTCTAGGTAAAAAATTGTTGAAAGCTATGTTGTTCAGGCTGGGATACACTGATAAATTTATTAATCGGATTTTCATTCAAGCACCTTGTTGTAAACGACATTCTTCGTTTTTTGGTCGGGTGCAAGAACAAATAATGCGGATCGTTTGCCAACACGTGAGCATGCCACGTACAATTGACCATGAGAAAAACACGCATTTTCTAGATTGAGGCCACAAATAGTCAAAGATTGGCCCTGTGACTTGTTGATCGTCATGGCGAAGGCAAGACGAAGCGGGAATTGAATTCGTTTAAATTCAAAGGGCATATCTGTTGAGCTCATCGGAATCCTAGGAATAAGAACTTCCTCATCTTTAAATTTTCCTTTGAGTATCAACGCGTGAATCACATTGCTCATCAGTTTTCTTATCACCAAACGCGTTCCATTGCACAGTTTTGGTTGGTTTAAATTTCTAAGCATGCAAATCATGGAGAATTGCTCTTTTCATAGCTGTGTTCATTTCTTGATGCCGGTCAAGTTGTTCTTCCATATTGCCCATGAAGTATATTTGCAAGAATTTTTGCTGTGCATCTTCAATAGGTTGCAATGATCCAATGCGATGGCAAATCTGGCCTTGAATCTTTAAATTCAAAGCCATAGTTATTATAGTTATATTTACAAACACTATTTACAGAAATCTAACAAACTACATTATTCAAAATTTTTTTTTGGCAGTCATAGAAAATAAAATTTTTAACGTAAATTACCTTAAATATCCGTCTCCAATATTTTCCGCCCCAAATTATGTCATTTGGAAACAGGCATTGTATTTTTGAGTGTTCGCTAGAAAATGTCGTGATTCTAGTGTTTCGCCATAAAGCAGGGAACGCAATGGCTATGGTGACCGCTAATGGCAATGTCACTTTACCACTAAGGCAGCACAAACCGGGCGTTTCACCAGCAAACTTCAATGCGCCACAATGCTAGCAAACAACGTCCATTGGACCAATGCAAACTAAACGATTCAAGCTGTAATCAATGGTGCAATCATATCGAAACGCTGCTCGATTCAAATCAATCCTTGAACCATTTCTTATTGCCATTTCACGGGCTGCCTCTCTTTGAGAAGCACGAATTAAGGCCCTTCTTCCCTGGGTACTAACGCGGAGCCTTTCTCGGGCGATTTCTCGCTCTTCGTCAGATAATTGACTCGCGCTATTCCGTTGCCTAATTGCATTATGGGTCCGCCGGGAAAGATTAGATCTTCTAGGACGCGGCATTTTTATTAATAGTAATACTGCCCTCGCACAAAACCATATAAAACAATCGAGAAATATAAATATAAATAATTTACACAAATTTATGTTTGAGACAAACAAATACCTGAACTTTCGAGATATTTAGCTTTTGTAAAAGTCCAAAAATACAATTTTTAATAATTAACTTTTTTTTTTTTTAATTTCGAATTTTGAATTTTTTTATTTATTCTTGATTGTTAGGTTTTAATCTTTTGATTTTTTTTTTAATTTTTGCAGATTTTTGATTTGAAATATTTATAAAGTTTAAAAGTCCGAAAATATAAAAAGCCAAAAATACACATTTTAATAATTACCTTTTTTTTTTTAATTTCGAATTTTTAATTTTTTATTTATTTTTTGAACAGTCAGGTTTTAATCTTTTGATTTTTTGCAGATTTTTGATTTGAAATATTTTTCCTTTTGATTTGAAATTTTTTTTTTTTTTTTTTTTTTTTTTTTTTTTTTTTTTTTTTTGAATAGTCAGGTCTGCTCGAGGTCAGGAGACCGTAGACTGACTGACTACATTTGTTTATTTACTTCTACACTATTGTCAAAACTGTCACTGTTACCAAGCCTACTGGGTATAAAAAAAATTTGAACATTTGGGGAAAAAACCGCGTTTTTCAAGTATTCGGCAAATTTTTTCAGTATTTTTAAGACCCTATACTAAACTCGTTGCGGAGACAAATCCAACAAATCAAAAACCATGAAAATTGGTTCAGCCCAAATCAAGTTATAAGCAGTCTTCACTTTTACACAACTTTCTTTTATATATATAGATAATATAGACTATATTTTCGAGTGTTTCGAGCACGCTAAATAACCTGTTAGCTTATGACTAGCGGCTCGGGGTGGCAACTCTGGCGCAAAAGCTTTTACACTACAGGTGTCTGTGGGCCAACGAACAGCAGAGAGCAGAGGCAGAGCAGCAGCAGCAGCAACAGCAGCAACAGGAGCAGCCATGGTGAGTTGAGCACAGAGCGCGCTCTCTCAGTGAGACACAAACGCCCACACATACACACACACACACACACATACACAGTCAGACAGGAAATATCCTTGAGAAGACAAGCAAACACCCTCGGCCAAGCGAAGGCAAATTGTGCGAGGACTTTGGCTGCTGTCGCTGCTGTTGTTGTTGCTGTTGCTGCTGCTGCTGCTGCTGCTGTTGTTGTCGACCAAATCAAATCAAACTGATAACAAATAGCAACAACAACTGGCTGACAGGATGCGTGAGAGAGCTTCACTCGTTCGCTCGCTCGCTCGCTCGCTCGTGCGTCCTTTCGTTCGCTCGTGTGGCGCACGAAGCATCGCCTGCACAACATATTCGAACTTTAAAGGACTCCTGGCAACTGTTGGCGGAACAGTTCGTGGCGGAGTTGCGAGTGCGTTGGTTGTGCGACCTGAAGAAAATCGAGGCGAAACCAAGTCATATAGAGAAACCTGTGCGTGTGCGTGAGTGTGTGTGTGTGTGTGTCAGTGTGGGTGGCTGCCTCTATATGTACATATATGTAAGACTGTGTGTGTGTGTGGTTGTTGTTGTAATGAAAAGCGAAAGTTCTGCGGGCGGCGTCAAATTTTGTGTGGCAAATTTAATTAACAATAAGTCGCCAAAGTGCAGACGCAGAAATTCCAGTTCGTATCCCCCATTTGGGCTACTATTGTAGCTCCCACTATTTGTTTTTCGGGAACAGTTGGAAATGCGTTTTGGTTTTGGCTCTGTTGAATAACCAGCGCAGAGATGCGCAAATGGCGCCGCGTGGGCGTCTGCCTTCAAACAAGAAACATGAAGATAAAAATGGTAGCAGCAGCAGCTATGTGTGTGCCCCGCCCCCTGCTCAGCTATAGATATATCTGAGATTTCTACTTACAGGTTGTTCTTTTTGCTTTTCGTGACCTTGCGGAAAAGTAATAAAACTTTTGCTCCAAGAATGTGTTTTGCATAGTCGAGGCGAGGTAGGGATAGAGATAGAGGTGGAGATAGAGGCTGAGCTCGAAGTATACGACGAACACATTTGGAAGAAAAAACATGACTTGATTGGCTTGTTCAAGTTTGCTGTAGCTAAAAGCTATCAGCGACAGAAGTGTAAACATTTTGTTCCATGCACTTGCGTTCAATAGCAAAATGAAAACTAAATTTTACTGCAGCGAGAAGCGCTGTCAGAAGAGATAAGCTATGCGCGCTCTGAAGAGGCAACTGTCAAAAGCAGGCGAACAAAGAGCTAGTCTGAATAGAGCTCAGAGCTCCCACTTTGTATCCAATAATCCTGAAAGAAAGAAGCAAAACCCAAAACTATTTAGCAGCTAAACTTCTTAGCTGCCTGTCAACAAATAGAAAACTCGGTGAAAGCCAAGCCAGCGACAAAGAAACCTAGAGTCTCTGACGCTTCTCTCTTCATGTTCAATGAACAGAAGGAAGAAGCTAAACGAAAGTTTAAGTGAAGGACAAAAAAAGAAATTGTGGTAAAATTTGTGAGAGATAAACAAGAAATTAGTAAGTTAGAGTAAACTGCAAAAGGATATTCCGCTTCTCTCTTCAATTTCATTCAATACAAAAAATAGCTAGAAAATTAGAAGAACAAGTCGAGAAAGCAAAGCAATTTGTCTTTTTTTATAGACAGAAAAGACACAAGAGAGAAGCACGACTGGAAGCTACTGATAAGCTTCAAAAGGGAGAAGCTTAGCAAAATAATAATTATGAAAGTTTTTTGAAGGATAGTCAGAAAAATATTCCTGCATGCCAAAGGTAGATAAGGCTTGACGATGCTCGCCCGCATTATAAGAGAGAAGCAGCAGAAAGAAGCAACGTCGCATTGAATAGCCTCTGCTCTAAATTACCTACAAATTGGCACATAGAAATATTAATTTTCCGTCTCAAATTCTATTCATAGACTCAAACCTTTTCTTCGCTTCTCTCTGCACCAACTTTTTAATGGCTTTTGCATAACAACAGTTCGAAGGGTCGTCGAGACGCGGCTCTATCACAGTTCCACTTCCACTTTCTGTGCCAGTTCCGTTTTCATTTTCATTTCCACTTCTCGCGCCCAACTTCCATTAAGTAAATTCTTATTTCCTGTTTGAGCTGCGCATTTAAGGAGCATGTCAACCCGAAGTTGTATTTATTTTTCCATTTCTTTCGGTCACGTCTCTCCTACTTTTTCGCTCTGGACTGTGGGCAATTTGTTGGGGAATTAAATTTGCTGCGTATGCCCCGCCATAAAATATTGTAATTAACTTTGGCCCGCAGGCCTGGGGGTCGCCTAGGCGTTAATGAGGCAACAGGTTTTTCGGGATTTCGCGAAACGCTTCAATTAACCAACACTAACAGCTCTGCAGCTAATAAATATTCATAAAGTGTGCGAATGTGTCGAAGCCATCGACTGACAACTGAGCCACAACTTTCGCCGGGGCCACAAAGTTTCCATTTCATTCCTTGAGCTAGAGCTGATGGAAATTCTGGCATCGAGCACAAGAGCTGAAGACCAAACTAACATGTGACATTTCGGCAGCGAGTCAAAACTTTATCCGCTCTAAAGTTGGCTGCATCAAAGGACTCAGCTGACATGCCGCCGACACGAACGGAAAATGGGGAAGGAGCCTGAGCCAGTTCTTTCAGCTTAAATTCGAGCATCCCTCAAGCTGCTTTTAGCGGCAGCTTAAATGCTTTGCCAGCTATTTATAAGACAGCTTATGGCCCAAGCCGAGGTGTGCTCAGAAAGTATCTCGATTTCGTTGATACTCCACTGCCTCAACTATGTTTGGCTCCTTTTAGATATTTGACTATACCAAGGGACATCCCTAGACCTGGTAACTGATGAGATGAAATCACAGAATTCGCATTACTTTTTGAACTCACCGTGCATGTCCGTCCTACCTCATGTATTGTGAAATTGTGAAAGCCAATCATAAACTACATAAATGCTACAAATTCAATAAACAAACAAGCGACAAATGAACTTAACACACACATTGAGAGCGAGAGAGAGGGAGAGAGTAAGAGTGAGTGAGAGAACGAGAGGCAGCATCTGTGTTTTGGCTTGCGAAATTTAAATATCTTCACATATCATCAATAGAATTGAATTATAAAAGAAAGTAAAAACAAAATCTAAAAAAGACAAATTTTAATAAAAACAAAAGAGACAGAGAGTGAGAGTAAGAGTGAGAGTGAGAGAGATAGAGAAGAAATTGAATTGAATTGAAGTGAAACGACAAAAGCAATACAAGTGCGTGGGCCTCATGTCTGAGAGCCTGAAACACAATACGTAAAATACAGATTTAAGTACGTGAAAGCCTGCCACAGACAGCGCGCGCACACATACATACAAACAACAACAACTTAAAATAATATCAAAAATAAAAGCCACAAAAACAAGAGGCAAAAGAGGAGGAGCTAGCAGTTGAAGCAGAGGCAGAGGCAAAGGCAGAGGCAGAGGCAGGAGAGCAGCAACAACAGCCAAGTGGTTGACTCTGATGAGGACAAAGCGTTAACATGATTTGATTTTTTATGAAAGAGAGGTAAGACCTATAAAAGACAACACATACATAGCATACAGTCATATGTAAATTGAGAAATATGTAAATATATGTATTTAGCGGACAAATGCGGATTAAGTGCGCAGTGATTATCAATTGATAAGAACTACGTACTCACAGCTCATGACTCAAACAAAGAAAAGTGTGACTCTTTGGTAAGATAAGATAACAATAAGAAAAGAATATAATGACTGCAATTGTAGAATGTACTCGATAAGCTGATAAGATAACTCAAGTTAGCAATCAAAACGATAACTTAACTGTATTTATTTCGCATTGAATTACGATTAAAATTTATATAAATAGCATTAAATGATAAAGAAATAATGGTTGGACATTGATAAACAGCGAATACACAGGTCATACTTTGTGAATGAAAGTGAATTGAATGAGATATAAATATTATGAATGATATACATTATGAGGGAATCAAGTGTTTGAAGTATTCGAATAGACATCTTATCGCTATTCCTTCATTTGGGCGAGAAGAGAGCTACTAGCTACTATTGGGTCTAAATGACATCAACAATTATATTTGTTTATGCAAAAATCTATTCAAAAACCAACTAAAACGAATGAACTTTTAATCTAAGAAAATCTGCGGATGTGGGGCAGTTTTATTGGCTGTAAATTAAAGGTGTAATGACAGGTATATAACGGCTTTCTATACGTTTCCTATCTTCCTTTAAAAATCTTAATTGACATTCACTGACGTAAGCAAGTTACATTTAAATTTAACCAAAGCAAAACTTGGCAACTCTATGGCTCTTCCATGACTATGACCTTCGCATCTTGAGGGGCTGGGAAGGGGCGTTACGCACTAAAGCTTAGCCATATTTTGAGGACACTTTTGGGGCTCGTTTAGCTCGAGTCCAGCTCATAGCGAGAGGCTGTTTGTGTTAGATGCTTCGAGTTGAGACTCAAATCGATAGCCAATAGCAGCTCACACTAAGTAAAGAGGAATCAGCTCATCCAACAGCTCTATTGGGACATGGGAAAGCGATGCCTCTAGAGAAAAAGAAAGAGAGCTGGAGAGAGGGGAATTGCACTCCGTGATAGTTACACAACCCTTGAAGCTTAACGTTCCTCAAACTTTAAATCCATTTTGCGTGAAGCTGTGTCACTCTATCTCTCTCTCTCTCTCCCTCTCTGTCTCTATCTCTCCATCTTATGGGACATCACTTGAAGTTCACTTTATTTGCACTCGCCTTAAAGCCATCGAAATTGATAAGCAGCGCATGCCAGAGCGTATTATATTTATCAGAAGGCGTTCATTTGTATTAGATATACATATACATCTGTGTCTGTGTGTGCCTGTGGGTGAGTGTTTGATTGTGTGTATGTGTGTGTGTGTGTGTGCGGCATTATTGTACATAATTGAATGCGCTAAATTATTTACTCAGTGACTTGTAAAGCAGGCCGGAGCTACACATTTTCTTCTGCCTCTCCGTCTGCTTCTCGGGCTACGTCTTCGTCTTCTTCTTCTCAATTTTCTGCAGACCCTTTTAGGGATCTCCGCATCAGCCAGACGACGTTTGACAAGGGATAGGGCAGGGCTTAAAGCTCCCATTTGCTTAATAAAATTAAATGGCTTTAAGGCCAATTCTGAGGCGAGTCGCTGCGCTGGAAAATATGCTACGTTTTTATTTGTTGTTTTGTTTCTACTCGGCTCTGCCTTGGTCTGCTCTGCTCTGCTCTGCTCTGCTCTGCTCTGCTCTGCTCTGCTCTGCTCTGCTCTGCTCTTGAGCCACCGTCACGTAGCTGTACTTGATGGGCTTTGCCCATTTTGTTTATGCATATTTGCTAGCATATCGATGCCGACTGACTGTGCCCGTGTTCATTCACCTTTACACTCAAGAGCAAGCAGTCATCCACCTGAAACAGCAACAACTACAACAACGACAACTACAACAACAACAACAACAACAACAACAACAGCAGCAGTGGCAACAATAGATTCAAATGCTTTTCATGCCCATTAAAAAGGGGAGTTCAGAGTATATTGATTTTGTAAAACTGCATACAATAGGCAGACGGAGGCGTGGCATCCACAAAGGATATATATTCACATAGGATATATAGTATTGATTAGAATGCAGAGGTGGCTCGATTGAGTCATGGCCGTCTGTCCGTCTGTTCAGCCCTCCATCTGTGCGTCCGTACGTCTAGACGAGCAGCTAGGGCCTTGAGATACTAAATGTTTTTCTTAATACGCAGCATGAGCTCATTATCTTTTTCGATAACTCATTCCATCTCCCTAGATAATCGATAATTTGATTTAGCTAAGCGCGCTAGATGCCTGTGATAATATCTTATACCTGGTATTTTCCCTTGAGACAATATTGAACAATAATTTGTTGCAATCATTTCATAGAAAAATCCTGGAATATGAAGCGCATTGCTCAGGGTATCTGCTAGTCGAGCACTCCCCTCCCAGCACGCTTCCACTTGTTATTGCTGCCTTCACTTCGCTCAGCTAGAGAGTTTGGCGACCCTCGCAGCCGTAATCCTGGCAGTTGAAAGGTTTGCACATTTATGCTAATGTGCGGCATAATCAATGTGGCATGCCGCATGAAATATTGAAATACGCATCTGCAGAGATACACTCGAATATATGCAGAGATATATCCGCCCATTTCTAGCTGGCTCTGGCTGCTCTCAGCAACAGCAACAGCAGCAGCAGCAGAAATGTGTAATTTATTTTTTAATATGTAAACAAAACAACATTGTTTACAGTTCTTGGCGATTCAGAAATTGCTGCGACCACACGAATATTGTTGGCAGCCAAATCTGCATAAACTAATTTCGCTTTAATTAAATTAAGCACATAAATTAGAAATGCCAAACCAAATTAAATCGGGGCCCAGGCCCAATTGAGCTGAATAATTTAACTAATTTATCGCACTGTCCTGGGGCATTAGACCTGATTTTAATTCACTCTTACGATATACGAAACAAACTGTTTGGGCTCTGCTCATTCGATTATAAATAAAGCTGTTAGCTAACGATGGACAATGCCACTAAATTGGTCCGCTCTCGATTAGCCTGAATATCGTTAAGCAATTCACAATATATGTATATATAATAGAAATATATATATATAAATATAAATATATTTCTATTTCTTACTTCATTATTATTCGAATTGAAATATTAGAATTGTGTCTATTATTAAATACTAGAGCGATATCTTAATATCGTATTCAATTGGCACTTTTCATATTCACTGAATATCGTAAAACGATATCTCGTCATTCATTACTGTTTCATATTTTGTTCTCACATATCTCACAATATCTTACATGCACACATTTTCTGAATACCGTTTTACGATATCCGCTGCTCTGTTTGAATATCGTATGTTTTGCTCACTATTTCGCATCTCTTTAAGCGCAGCCAACTCTGCTGAGTCTGTGCGTCCATGTGTGTGTGTCTTTAGCGTCTGTGTATGTGTGTTTAGCCATGTGCATGTCGTTTTTGTTATAATTAAACAAAGGCTTTTTGCAAAACATTGTGAGCTGATGTAACAAGTGCTTCCATTTAGTAGATCCAATCACTCGCACTCCCTGGCTGGCTGGCTGGCTGGCTGGCTGGCTGGCTGGCTGGCTGGCAATGGCTGATAGTAATATTCCCAGTCAACTGATGGAAACGCATAAGCTCTACATGCATACACACATACGAAGTGTGTCTAGGTCTATACAATATAAATGATATATACGAATATGCCCAGAGCAGTGTCTATATAAAAAATAACAATTATGCTTATAGATGTGCTAGCTTTTAATGAGCTTAAAGCTGTCATTCGCTCTCCCTCTCCCTCTTTCTCTCTCTCCCTATATAAGCCTGTCTCTTTCCTTATATTTTTGTCTCCCCTTTGTCACATTTTTATATAGTATACACATACACGTACATATATAGTTACTCTGTATGCCATGTGGCCCTCTGACAATAATGGCTGTGGCGATAAATATTAATGACAATCGTTGTGGCACTTCACTTTGTTTACATTTCGACTTGTCATTCGTGGCCAAACAGAGCGAGTACACAGTGAGAATAAAAGGAAGTGCACAACTAAAATATACCCTAGCTGGGGGCAAAGAAGTTGAAAATGTTAAAGTAAAATTCAAGCTGGGAAGAAGAGAGTGACTTGGCACTACTTGGCACATAATATTATGTGTGTAGAATACATACCTTTTCAACGGGAAAGAACGAGCACATCACAAAGATACCCTGTGTAGAAAAGATTAGAAAATAGTCAAAATTTAGAAATTTGCTATTCAATTATTCACAGGTTTTTAAATTGATTCTCAAGATACGAAACAAAATTTAAAAAAAAAAATACAAAATATCTAGACATATGTATGTATATTATATATGTATATGTCTAATGCGGTATACATATGTATATGTCTAATACATAATTAATTGTTCAAATTGTTCTTTTATTATTCCTCTTAAATTTCCCCTTCATGTTAACCGTTATCAATATCATATCTGCCATTTATTGATTTTCCTTTAATATTATCTTCAATTGCAATTTGAATGAAATAGAATTCGACAGGAATTTCTGTAAATTAAATACATTGAATGAGGCCTCCGAAATAGATCAATTCTAACCATTTGAAGTTGTTACGCACTCGAGCTCTGGCTCTGGCTCTGGGCCTGGGCTCTGGTTACACCATGCTCCATATATTTCAATCTTAAGTGGCATCAAATTGATATTAAATTCCCATGACGCGAACATGACATGGCCCCAGCAATTTGTGGGGCCACAGGCCCAAATCAATAAATATATACATATACTTATGCATATATGTATGTGTATATGTGTATTATATCTTCTGTATACTTTTTTTGGGGGGGCACGCATTGAATTTGACTTAATGACCAATTTGCAGGCAGCGTAATATTATTTTCTCAGCTGGTTCTACATGCTGCGCTAGGTCTGTTTTTATGTGTGGCAGATTAATAAAATTAATGCTAATGATATTGGCCACTAAATAAATTGCTGCAAATGAATCATGGAAGTGACCCGAGAGCTGAGTCGAGTCACTTTGCGTATTACTTTAGCTTTTCGCTTGCTACACATTCGAGGAAATGTTTTTAGCGTGGTGAAAAGTTTTCTGGAACTGCCGAAATTTATGCATAATTTAATCATATTTATTTACAGCGAAATAGGACCAACTCCAGCCCCTACTCCAACTCCACCTTCAGCTCTAACTTTGCCACGGCAATTCGTGGCTAAAAATGGAAATTCTTTAGCTTGCGAACTTTGAATGCTTAAATATTTTATTCAAGGAATTATCTCTAAATAAATGCTGCAGCTAAAATTTACGTTAAACTTAAGCAAGCAGCAAAGCATTTTTGCTTAAGATTGTAAAGCACACTAAAAGAGCAAAATGTCAGCATTCCCACGAATTATTTATTCAAGCAATTGCCTACGATTATGGATGTATTAGCTGTATAAGCAATCTGACTTGGAAATTCATCTCTCATTTTCTTACTCTGTCTTTCTCTGTCTCTGTCTCTCTCTCTTTCTCTCGCTCTCTATCTATCTTTATCTACATCTCTCTCGTTGTCCCAGTCTATTTCGCTTCTGCCTCTCTCAATTTCTTCCACTTTCTCTTTTGTTTTTCAGACGCACCCGTTGCGTATACGTAATATTCATTCAGCTATGTACATTAGCCAAAATTATAAATATATAGTCCATATGCATATATATAGACATAAATATATTTACACATGTACAGCTGGGTATTATAGAGAATGCGAAAATTTCGAACTTGACTGAACTTGCAACGGTAATCGACTGCCTGATGAAGCCAAGATGAGCATGATATGGGAATGATTATGAAAATGGTGTTGGGTGACGATGCCAATGACAATAGAGATGGGGAGGGGGCTGATGACAATGTCATGTTTAATGCTCCAATTTATTGTTAACCGTTAGAAAATTTCACAACACGCTGCGCGTTTTATGGGCATGACTAAGCAGCGCATCGCGAAAATGCGGCCACAAAACAGAAAAGCAGGAAAAAACTCTGACATAGCTCTAAAAGGGAAAACGAACACGAAACGCAACGATGCTGAAACAATATGGAACAATATATATATATTTGAAAGACGGTTCAAAAAAGGCGAGATAAAAAAAACTTGACTGAAAATAAAAAAACAAGGGAAGTCTATCATAAACAGCTAAACGATACCCTGGGAGAGGGCTAACTGGGAAAGAGTTAACGACTTAGAGTTTGGTTATGAATATCGACCATCCACTGGTGTATCAATAATAGCAGCTTGAAGAATTCATTAGAAAGGCTCATAATGATATTTTCGATAGTTTAATAAAATCTAGATATGGAAGACCTTGAGATTGACTCGATGTAGTGCTGTAGGTTAGCGATCAACTGTCTTAAATAAACATTGCTTGCAATATAATTTGATCTTTAATCCCAAATACTTCCATCTCTCTGCCTTCACGCATACCCATAGGTCAAGCATACCCCTCTTCGAGCTACATTCACTGGGTACAGCACACGGACATGCTGTACACATGCCCATCGATTTCCGTCCTTGTTCAGCTAGCTTATCCTTTTTATGTTTGTTTACAAAAAATAAGCACGGGTGAAACTGAATAACGCAAATCTGTGCCGGACGCAGCCCAGAACTGTGCCACGAATAATTCTCCCTTTCAGCCTCGCATTTGTTGTGGCTTCGCACAGCATTTCCGTGTGCTTAGCATAAGGTAAAGGAATGCAAAATAAAAGAGAGATATGAAAAACCCTTTTCATAAGTCAAGGTATTTCAGCTCATGAATCTGAATCTGAATCTCGGCGAGCCGTGATGCTGGGAATGTCCGGCGTAGTGCATGGCAAAGGTAGTTGATTGATTAGGGTTATTTGATAATAGATGTGCATTAAGCAACGTCTGCTAAGCATGAGCCACTGATGTAGAAAGATTTCCGCAATATGCCCAATGATTAACTTCAGGTTTTTCCTCTGGCTCACAAATCTGAACGAAAAGTTTTTCTCAGTGAGTTCATATAACATCTAAATCGCACGTGAAATGAAAACTTCCTCTTACTTTTTGTCATAATTCAGCTTTCATCTTAAAGAAGTGCTATATAACAGTTATGTGATTTTCTTCTCCTCAAATCATCTTTTCTCCCTCTCTCTCAAATTCATTTTTATTTTTTCTTCCATTTCTCTCTTTCTCCCTCTCTATATTTATCTCTGTGTCTCCTTCTTTATCTCGATGCTCCTCTGTTCGTCTGTCTTTTTACTCTCTCGCTCTTCATTTCTTTGCTTCTGTGAGTCTATCTTTCACCTTACGTCTCTCTCTTGGTCTTGCTATCTGTGTCTTTGCTTTTCTCCTCTGACTCTTTATATCTGCATCTCTCTACCTCTACTCTTCTATGTTCTTTTCTACTCCTCCCACTCCACTTCAATTAACCCGTTACAGAATCGTTTTACCAACTAAAACATGCTTTCATAGCATGCACACAAATCTGATTTACATCAATTATTAGCTTCTCTTCTGCAATTCGTTCTGTTCGCACTTAAGTCGTAATCCTCTGATCTGTTACACGTCTATTTTGCATGTCATGAGCCAAGTGACAGCTACTCCATATACATATATATATGTTTGTGTATATGGACAGAAGACTTAAGCTGCTGCTGATGCTGCTTAGCCTGCGGCTGGCTGCCTGGCCTGGCTAGGGCAACATTTCATTCATTTCCTCCTGAATTTTTGGCCTATCAAACATTTCAAATCTTGGCACAATTTTCGCGAAAGACGTTTTTCCCACGAATTAGTTTTTTGGGGCAGCTACGCAAAGATGATGATGAAGGGAAGGGGGAGGAGCAGGAGGAGGGAGTTAAATAAACTCTTGAGGCTTGCATTAATTTAATGAGATTTTGTGGCAGAGCCTGCGGTTAGATGTTACTTTCGTTTTCAGCCTCTTCTGTTCTTTCTCTTTCGTTTTTTTTTTTTTTTTATTTGTTGGCCAGCCCAACCGCCATCTCATTTGCTTTAAGTGTTGGCCAGAATGGCATTGACGGCCGGAAAATGGTGAAAAATAAAAAGGAAATTTATATGTATGTATATATACCGTTTCAACGCCTTTTTCTGCACACTTTTCCAGCTCAACTGCCGAAAGGCATCGCAACTCAAGCGGAATAACTGAAGTTGTCAGCTGATGCTGATGTTTTGACTTGGTTTATCTTTATGTTTGTTCTCCTGCTTGTTTTTGTTGGCTTTGCCGTTATTCTTAGCTGCATTTTGCATAGTGTGTGCGTGTGTTTGCTGAAATTAGCAGAGAGTTGATTGAGCATCAAGCCACATCCATAGGCAATCAGAGGCAGTGCTAGAGCAATCTTAAACAGAATCACAAGAAAGCTTGAGCTGGACAGATATTCGTGCATATTTTACATATCAATTAAGATGTATAGTTTACATCGTAATAATCTATAATTTCTAACTCTCTTTCAGACAGAAAGAAAAGAAAGACAGAGCTTAGAAGATTTCACATTTAAAGAAAACAGAACAGAGTTTTAAAAATATCTTTAATTATTTCAAACAAAACATTATTATTATTTCTATATACGCTTCTGTCATGGCTATAGCTCTGCCTGGAGAACTCCTTTGATTATCAGCATTTGAAGCTTCTCTAAGCCCGTTGTGAGTCTGAAATGTCTCTACTTTAATCTGAGGTATTACATAAATCTCTTCTAATCCCCTGCTTAAGTCACAGCATGAAATGAAAATTTAATAACCTTCAAAGCAAACTGCCATGGGGCGTGCAGCGTATGTCGCATATCTTGCAGCAGCAGCAAAATCCAGACATATTCAGCTTGGCATAACTTGGCAAAGGTTCACTGCCAGCAGCTCGAATGGCCGAATGTCTCGAGCCGAGATAAGACGCACATTATAAAGCCATAAAAACGACAACGAACAGGACATAAAAATCAAATCAAATGCATTGCAATGACAATTGCTGCTGCTGCTCCTGCTCCTGCTGCTCCTGCTGCTCCTGCTCCTGCTACTGCTGCTGCTGCTGCTCCTGCTCCTGCTGCTCCTGCTGCTCCTGCTCCTGCTACTGCTGCTCCTACTCCTGCTGCTGCCTGGCCAATAGAGAAGGGGGAGTTCGAGCTCTGCCTCGGTTTCCGGCACATAAAGCACACATCAAATTATTAAGATCGAAAATCAATGACAAAGAAAACTGACAAAATCAGCAGTTCAACACATATATATATATATGTATATATCGTATATAATAAACCGAAAAAATGAAGAAAACACATCTATTCATGACACTCGTTCATGAAATGAGAAGGGTATATTGGCTTTGAGCAATATCTGACTGTCGCAACTATCGACACTCTCCGTATGCTTCTTCCCCCTCCCATCGGCCCCTCCTTCCGTCCATCTCTTTTCATAGCCTGAAGCGAGCATTGAGTCAGTCAGTCAGGCCCGACTGCAACATTCTCACTCGTTTTTTCTCTTATTTATAGCAGAGGCAACGCAGAAATGTGTAAAGCAGATAAAAACGTGCTTATGAAAGGGTCCGCAAATGGATCTAAAGATAGTTTATGCCAGCCGGTGGCAACAACAAATAAAGCCACTGAGCTGGGAGCCGACGAGCAGGAGGCGTCAAATATGGGCGTGGCAGCTGTGAACTCAAAGCTGTTGTTTGTTTAGGTCAGCCAGCGTTCCATACAAGGAAGTCATTTAACCTATATAGCAAGCATTTCTATACGGTGTGGGGAGGCGGGGAGGGGGCGTGGCTACACACATAAACCTGTCTTTTACATGTGGCTGATTTGTCAGAAGTGTTGCTTAACCCTTTATGAATTAAGCCGACAGCCAAAGACACGGAGACCAACAAATGTCCTTACAGCAACAACAACAACAACATCCATCAACCAACAACAAGAGCGACATCCAACAAGCAGCAACAACTTTTATTATAAACATGTTGACAAATTTTTTATGCCGCTCACTTTATACATAAAATGTGATGATGAAGAAGAAGAAGAAGAAGAAAAAGAAAACAGACAAGGATATGGGAGCATGTTCATAGGGTAGCTACAGTCAGATACCCTAGCATACTTACCTCAAATGGGGCTGTATGAATTATATAATCTTCCATTCCTTCACCTTACATCTTCTATCATCCTACATAAATCTTCCTTCTACTCCCTTCACTCTTCCCTCAGTTCTCTTCCACCTTCCATCTTCCCTCTTTGCTCTTCCTTTGGTACTCTTCCCTTCTCCATCGTCTATCTTCAGTTTTCCATCTTCTTTAATGGGACATCTCTCGCCTCAGTTTCAAGATACCCCAGGTCAACCCAGCAAAGGTTATATAAAGGATATACGAAATGGGAAGGAAAAGAAAAAGTTGCGTTCACACACCCCGAGTAGCAGCTGCGTTTGATGGGCTTGCCCCTGTGGCGCTAAGAACGTGGCAAGTGGCAAGTAGAGGGCGGTCATGCATTTTCCGCTGCCACATTTTTACAGCTATTCCTTTGGCTTGCAGCGCCAAACTTTCCACAACGTGCAACTGCACCAGCTGCAGCACTGCTGACACTGAGCGAAAAAAGGGAGCACAAGAGAAACAGAACCAGCCTTAGGCAATATTTCAAGGATGATTTTGTTTAAGCTGCGACGTTATTAGCTTTACGATGTCAAGTGTTTTTAATGTGCACGTACACTTCACAATTTAAGAAGAGGATTTATAGATATAGACATATAAATAAGAAATGTAAATAGATTGCGAACGAAGTAGCTCAGCTCAGCTCCTTCAACGAGAATAATTAATATCAGCAGAAGCAAAAAATATTTGCAAATTTCTTTTCCTACAAACTTTTAAAACCTTCAAGATATTTTTGCATTTTAACTCAAAGTTTACTTAATACGAGATTAATATTCAAGAAACAATAGGTAATATATAAAAATAATTGAAGTTAATTTCTAAATAAGTCTTAAAACAAAGTTATGTAAAAATGTTTTCAAATATTGAAAATTATTTACTTAAATTTAAATAAAATAATAAATTAAGTTTAAAATAAAAAAATTTAATTAGCAGTTGTTCCAGCAGTTAAGATTTGAAAACGTGCCATTTATAGTCTAAAAGCTGCTCATTCGGGGTATTCCCTATAAAAAGGCAAGCATTTAATTAGCTGCTCCTGGCAAAGGCCAAACACGTGACGCTTGCAAGTTACTCACACGTGACTTGTTTATTAGGCTGCTCATAAAAAACACATTTCTCTGTCAAGTGCAGCTCCTCAAGGAAAGCACTCAGAGAGAGAGAAAGAGAGGGAGAGAGGGAGAGGTGCACTGGTTAAGATGTCGCCGTCAATTGCAGTTTGCTTATAAATTAGTCTAATTAAAAGCGGAACAAGTGCCATTAAATAAAGCGAGTGGAAGAAGAAGAAGAAGTCGCTGGTAACTGTACTTAAATATATCCATTTGATGTTCAACGATTTCAATAATTTATACTCAGCAGCAGCAAAGCTCTCAATTGAAGAGCTGCTCCTGCTGGCAGCAGCAAATGCGTCGAGTGTTTGCGCTCCTGTTAACTTGGCTTGTTCAATTTGATGGCTGCATTCGATGGCAGCTCGAGTGTGGCGGAAATCATGGATGGGGGTATGCCAGTTGGGCAAGGGTATTCCAAAGTGGGCAGTTGTAGAAATTTAATTACCGAATTTGTAAGCGAATTCGAGAATAGAGAATATTTTAATTTATATTTATATAATCAATTATTTTTTATTTATTTATAGCCCTAGCCTAGGCAGCCCCTGTATACCCTACAGCCCCATTGTCATAAGGGGCATAGCTAGCTGTGCGTGTTTTATGGCTTGTTACTTTTAATGTCTCTCTGAACGAACTCTGAGAACAGAGAAGAGAACATAAAATGCGGATTCAGCTGCCAAATAGAGACAACAAAAAACTAAAAAAACAAGAACTACTATTATTGGGTAGTAAAAAGAAACTTAACCGAACGATGCTAGGAGCAATAACAAATAGAGTAAGTAAGCAGAAAAAGCGAGAGCCGGGGGAGAGAGAGAGAGAGAGAGAGAGAGAGCGACTGAACGACTACTTCATGCTCATCAAATACTTTAAGAGGGAAACTTTCAACAACTGAGAATATGATGCTAACTATAGAGTATATGAGAGATGTTGTAACACGACATAAATTTATATTTATTAACCATATCTAGAAAACCTATATACCCCTTCAGCTCCCCACTAACGAGCAGCATAAGCTCTGCTGCAAATTTGTTCGCGCTTTCAATTGACTTTTGTGGCTTTGCCAGCAAAGCAAAAAACGCAACGACTGCCACGCCCCCTTTTTGGGCAATGCAAATTAATGCGCGCATTGCCATTTAATATGCACGCCCACACACGGGCCACGCCCACTTTTGTTGGAATAAAAAAGGCAAAAGCCACACACGCGCATTTTGTGTCGGCGTTGAGTTGAGCCACAGTGGCATACGAAAGTATGCACACACACACACTCTCTCTCCCATTTGCTGTTGTATACAAACTTCAACTAGCTGCGCTTATTCATGCTGTCTCGCTCGCACTTTTGTTTAGATTGGTTTTACTTTTGTTTCTGTTGGTTTCGTGCTGCATTTAATTAGCTTCCTTCTGGCAGGGAAATCGTATTTCATATCATTGTGCGGCTATACGGGGCCACGCCCCGGCCATTGTCAACAGTTGCCTTTGTTTTTTTAGTGATATATTATTTCAGAGCATCCGCATGTCAAACTTCATTATGAAGCTAAAAAAAAGTTTCTTTTAGATATTTGAATCTCATTTTGAGTTTTAGTTTGAGCCAAAATTTGCAAATTTTTTGAAATTTTAGATGAATGTTTGAGTTGACGAGGAGATAGAAGATTAAATATATATACAGCTAGGTGCTACGTATTGCATCGAGTCTTCCGTACTACCGTACTACCAAAAATAATCTCTCAGCCTGTAAGTAAATCCTCATACTAGATATCTTTATCTTCTCTGTCTGCCTATAATCCTCTAGAGTAAGTTCTCTTTCTGACTCTCTCTCTCTCTCATTCACACTCTCTTTCTATCTTTCTCTCTCTCTCTGTCTCTCACTTTCTCTCCCAGCCTTGATCTTTTCACATCTTCTAGTTCTGCAAATCAATTAAAAAACATTCTAATTGAGCAACTTTTAATATCCCTTTTAATATATAAGAAACTTTAAAGTTTCATTAAAGTGAAATAACAAACCAAAGACGGAAACAATGTCAGGCAAAAGTTGGCAAGTTGCATCACAGCTGGCAGCAACTTTATAAGTTTTTGTTCGATACGAAAACTTAAGCTAGGTAAATGTTATGCAATGCTTGAAAAATTCCCGGAATAACGACTCAAACTTCTCGAATAAATCGTCTATGATAGAAAGTATCTAATATGTATATCAGCTATTTTAATACACAAATTTGAATTCTGTTTACTTGCCAGCTTTACGACCTCACAAATTCTGTGTAAGCCCATTTACATTTCATTCCCCATATCTCTCGCAATTACTACATCATGAACTCATCCAGCTCCGCTCTCTCCACTCTATCTACAACACGGATCTAAATAGTTGACATCATAATGACCTCCTCCTCTCTCTCTCTCTCTCTCTCCCTCTCTATTCCCTCTCTCCATTGAGTTAATCTTTTTAAGTAATTTCCCCAGCGACAGTTTTTTGTTCATCAAATGGCTTTTCGTTAGAGAACATTTAACGGGAAATGCAATCAATAAGCGATGAACATTAAATATTATAAGTAGCACACTACACACACACACAAATACACACACACATTTTGTAAAATGCGTCGCAAATAAAACAAAATGGTGGCAAGCCCATGGATCGAATGGCCCAAGTTTTACGACAGGCGACGCACAACGATTTGTTGCCAACTAAAAG
The DNA here is from genome assembly GCF_054131065.1 of Drosophila arizonae. Lineage (NCBI taxonomy): Eukaryota > Metazoa > Arthropoda > Insecta > Diptera > Drosophilidae > Drosophila > Drosophila arizonae. The sequence continues at coordinate 947,602 of NC_142923.1, forward strand.
TGAAAACGTTGTAAAACGTTGCTTTCATTTAAAAATGGAAGGTTCCCTTGCCCCAAACTCTACCTGCCACGCCCACTCAATCCTTTTTTTGCACCAACTGGAGAATCCAGCTGCATTACGTCCCAGTTTAGTCATCATTTTACAGCTCTCGACTGCTGCTAATGCAAAAGATATGTAACACAAGTACATATCCTCGACACATGCTGATGCTTTTTGTATATGTTTAAATATACCCTGTAAACATTTTCACACAAGTGGGGCCTTATGAGCTATGAGGACAGTGAGCTGCGCTTTCATTTTATTTTCAACCAGGTCAACTTGAGACTCTTCTTATTATCTTTGAAGAAGAAAGAAAAGTTTAAGCTTACGACAATTCTAAACAGGGGGGGAAAATATTATAATAGATGGATCAAGTCCACAATGGAAATGTATTAATTAAAAACTTTATAATATATTAATTATCGAATATTCATAAATAAATGTCTCATCATGTATTCGCACAGGGTATAGCCTAGTCAGTCATTAGGTTTGTTTATCTCTCCTTTATTTCTTCTGCTTTTTATTTGATATTTACATTTCGTTCGCTTTCATGAAAAACTCATAAGCGTTTGGTTTGTTTTGGTTTTGGTTTGGGTTGGGTTTCGGTTTGGTTTTTGGTCTAGAGAGCAAGTCGTATGCAAGTGCTTCCGCTTGTTGCCTTTGTTGACGTGGCTTCCACCTGGCAACACACACGTACGTCAACACACACACTGACACACCGACACACCAACACGCGGAGGCCCAGCGAGACACTCGGAGCTCTGCCTTTTCGTTGGGGCATAAAATAAATATTTTAACAATTTATTTATGTATTTGCTTAATCATTTCGGCCTCGTGCTGACACGTTGAGCAAGCATTTTCTTCTCTTCCTCTCTGGCTCGAATATATGTAAATACAAATTTGACTAATATACGGGTGGAGATCTATTTAATCGTACTTTGAGCTCAGCAGCTTAAGCTGATTGCATTTACATATATTCTGTGAGCTCTATCACGATATAAAATATCAAGAAATACATTTTTATTCAACAAGGCTTAAGCTAAAATTCAGAAAATATTTCAAGTCTTTTCTGATAACCCTAGAAAATTATTCCCAACCAACATATTCATCTGTATCATAAATAAATATTTGCTTATTTATCAACACTAAAATACAAAAAGTATTCATACAACTGACTAACACTCACTTTGCATTTCAATTACTTTCCCTTAGCTTTACGCCAAGCTTACCCTCTTCACCTCGAGCACCACTTATCTTTATCTTAGCTAAATAATTGCCCATTTACCAACACTTAAATGGCCGTTAGCCATTAGAATATCGCAATTAGGCTCAAAGTGTTGCTAAACGCTGCGCAGGTTGTGCTGAACTGCACTGAAATCGGAGCAGAGTCTAGCCTTAGCTGAGGCAATGACAAGCCGCAAACCGAAAGGAAAGGAGGAAAAAGGAGGGAGAAAGCAAAGAGATTTCATTTAACTAATTAAATATTCAGGCAGCTGGCATGTTTTCATCGCAAGGACATTTCGGTTCCAGCAATTAGGGCTAAGTTTTCTCTCCTTTTTGCGAAAGCTTGGCAATTACTTATTTAAAGAGCATTGCATATATCCGTCTCACTCACTCACTAACACTCTCTCTCTCTCTCTCTCTCTGTCTCCTTCTCCTTCTATTGCAGCTGCACAGTGGCAAATGAGAAACAACAATGAGATGCATGCTCAATGCAGGAAAGAGGCAAATGCTCGCCGCAGCACTCGACGACAGTTGTCAGCAACTGCAACTGCAACAGCAACAGCAACAGCAACATCAGCGACAGCAACTAGTTGCTGGCGTGACAAAGCAACTGTTGCTGTTGTTGCTGCTGCTGCTGCTGGCAGTTGAGCATGCAAAGGCAACAACAGCAACAGCAACAACAACTGCAACACAGCCAACAGGCACAGCAACAGCAACAGCGACAACAACATCTACAGCTACAACAACAGCCACAGCAGCAGCCGCAGCAGCAACAGCCTCAGCAGCAACATCCACAAGCTTCGCCTGGCCGGGCTCGACTGCTGCTCAGGGCGATCCATTTAAAAACATTCTGCGAATTGGCGATGGCAACATAGTCACGCGTGTAAGTAGCTTAGACTTGAGTTCTAGGTGGCTGAGTGGTTTGGATGGTTGGGTGGTTGGGTGGCTCTGCTGCTCAAGTTTAATTCATCATTAGCTGCAATTAGCGCTGAGTGCAATTGTTATAATGAGACAGCCTTCAGCCACAACACTTGAGCAGACGAAAGCAACAGCAACAGCAACAGCAACAGCAATAGCAACAGCAACAGGCAACAGCAATCCGCTGTAAGGCAACACTAAATGCAGGTGCAAATAGCTGCACCTGAGCCCACTCAAGTGGAAGAAGCAGAGCAGTTAATCTGATTAATTGGTATCTCAAGCTACTGAAGCTAGTCAGATGCTGATGCAGTTCTTAAAAGCAACAAATTTGAGAAGTTATAATTGTTCGAATTTCATAAAAGATTTTCTGAATAATTCAGATTGAATTAGCATTCAAAATTATATAAAACAACAAGCTTTAGTATGAATTTACCTTTGATTCAGCAATTTTTGCCTTGACTCAGGCTTTGAGGAGATTAAGATATGAAGCCCAGGCTGCTAAGAGGAGGCAGCCGGCAGCTTGACCCAATTCGAGTCAAGGAGAAAAATTCATTGAATTCGTATTTTGTGAATTCGATAGACATTTAGTCATACACTCGGAACTTGGCCAAAGCTCAGCAGGAATCAGCAAAATACAAACAGGAATTCTTGATCGTAGAACTTTCGAATCGAAAAGTCAGGCTTATTGGCTTAGCAGATTTATATATAGGTGTATAATGTTTCGCAAAGAGGAAAGAACTATAGCTTCCCATGTCTTGGAGCTTTAGCTAACTACTTACAGACTCCTTGGCCAAAAAACAAAGAATTAAATTGCTAGAGCTGAGTGAATGGGTATTACATGATCGTTGGGGAGTGACTGCATTATCAATTGCATCAAGTTAAATTTATTATTCACTTAAATGTAATACTCTAAAATGGGAATTTCGATTCTCAATAGAAATTAGTTGTTCAATAGTAAATGAAATTAGTAAAAAATAAACTTGATTGTCCCTATGAAATAAAATTAGGAAAAGTTTTGGGTCCCAGTTCGCAGTTCGCAGTTCAATTAAAATGTTCTTTGTTGAAGCACTTCAAGGAGATCGTCATCAGGCTGAGGACAACAAAACAAAAGTTAAACAAAACAAAGCAATAAACTGTCAGGTCACACACACACACACACATTAATACATACACCCATTGTATATTTTGGGTCACTCTATCAATTTCGGGTGGACCAAAGTCAGCCGGTTCTGTTGGCAAGTTTCGCGCGCTCGCAGATTAGAACAAAGTGAGGCAAATAACTCAATTTTCCACTCTAACGATAAAAGCCAAGGGCAGCCGACGCCGGTTAGCTGTCTTGTCTGTTTGGGCCGTGAATGTATTTAGCCAAAAAATGTATTTTTAATGCGTTGACCAAGCAAACAAGCTAAAGTTGTCTGCCTTTTGGGTCGGGCTGAGCCGTGAAAGTGGGCGTGGAAATGGGAGTGGGAGTGGGAGTGGGAGTGGGAATTGGGCTCATTTATAAATATACCTAATGAATAGAGATTTATTGAGCTGCCCCCCTCCAACTCTGCTTCCTCTTCGCAGTCGGCCATTGAGCAGTCGCTGGTGACAATACACGACATCGCCACAGAGAATCTGGGCACGCTCTGCATCTCGCAGCTCTACCGACCGCTCCAAGTGCCCCTCAACTCGGAGCGCTTCGAGAGCAGCAGACAAAAGGCGGATTTGGCGGCATCGATTCTGCAGGAAGTGGGCATCATACGGCATGGCGGTGAGTACTCAATTATGTATACACAATGGGATGCGATATAATCCACAGTTACCTCAAACATGCATGCGTACATATATATAGATATCTATTCAGACATACATGTGTAGAAATTTCTCTACTTCTCTCTCTCTCTCTCTCTCTCGATTTGAATTACTTCCTTTGTCACGTCAATTATTGATTTGTTTTCGGTTTACGCAATTAACCAAAAACTTATTCCGGACTTTGACTTAAGTGAGGCATCGATTTGGTCAATTAAATGACTAATAACAGCAACTAGGCTAATTCGAGGTGGCAAACCATAAGCAAATGTCGCTCAAATTCTATATTCAACTGCTAACTTTAACGGAAGAATATTATTGGACCATAGTAGTCAAACAAAATATATATATCAAATATCTATTAGCTTAAGAAACTAACAGTAATCCATCCGCATAACTTGAGTTATCCAAACTCTAACATCAATCCATAGCTCAAGAATAATCAACTACGATCTGAAAGTAAAACTTGTATAAATCTTTTATAAATTTGTCAAAGACTTCTTCTTCTTCTTCTTCTTCTTCTTCTTCTTCATACTCTTAATATTAGATTGCAAATACTTCAAAAAAAGTTCAAATATTTACTAAGGCAAACAAACTTTTATAAATTTCAAGGCATCGCCTCTCTGTGCGCTTCTCAATCAAAGCATTTAAGACCAGCCAGGCAATTGATATCCTTTCGAGTGGCAGACACAGCTTGCCCCAGCCTCTGCCACCGCCACCGTCTCTCAACACAGCTGCAAAAAATTCTCTTAAATTTATTCGATTTACAAGAAGCTTTTTCCCTCGAATAATTTATGCGAGACATCAAAAATTTCCAAGGGGAGCTGCTGTAGCTGCTGCTGCTGCTGTTTGAGTGGCGGCAACTGCCAAAAATTCTATACACCATTTGCATGCGTGTGTGTGTGTGTGTATAGCACATACTTAAAAACTCATCCTGTTGCTCTCCTGCTGGCCTAAGTACAACAACAACAACAACAACAATGGGACAAACGACAGCAAATTTGCTTTCGCTTTATGCGATTTTTGCTGACACGTCGCACCTTTTCAGTGCTGAAATGGAGTGGCTCGGTTAGGAGGCTGGGCCACGATGAGCAGCGGGGGCGTGGCACAAATCAAGCGCTTGTCCAGGACACAAAAGGCAACTGGTGTGCCGCCAACACTCACTCAACAAGCAGTTGTTGCTGCTGTTGCTGCTGTTGCTGCTGCTGCTGTTGCTGCTGCTGTTGCTGCTGCTGCTGCTGCTGCTGCTCCTGTGTTAATATCAGAGTCAGTGTGCGATGAGTTCATTGTGCGTCTGTTGTCCTTGACAACGCATACGCGTATGTATGTACATATACATGCACATACACATGTATACAGGCGTGTGTATATCAGCTCTGGTTGTCTGTCGTCAAGGCTGCTTGACTGGGGATCCGGACGCTGGCATCGTTGCTGGCGTCGTCTGCCTTGGGGTTAACAACGACGCACTTGTGGCGCATCAAACGTCCTGCCAGCATTTGGTTGCCCTTGCCTTTGCCTTTGCCTTTGTCTCTGCTCTCTGCTTCGCTCCTGTCCTTTGTCAAACACATGCATGCAGCTGGCCGCCAGCTCCCTCGACATAGTATTTCCGTCTCCTTCGCCTTCTCGTTTTTTTTTTTTAATTTCAAGTTGTGTTCTGTCCCAGTCGCCGTTTATTCGGGCTCTGATTTGGCACCAGATTTTGCAGCTCTTTTACACGATAGACAACGCAGATGAAGGGACAGACAGCATCAGCTCAGATTTGAAATTGCATCATTTTAAAGACAAGTAAGAATGTTGGGACGGGGTGGACAAACAGACAGACGGACATACGGCAAGTCGACTATTGCACAATGCCAATCTACTTCCCTCACTCTGTGTATGTAAATATCGCTCATACGCCTGGTTACATTCGGTTTTTCACAAGGCAAACAGGCATCAATTTTTTATGTGACCACTCAAATAGTTCCATGTGATCCCCTATATAAATATATGCACAGCTTTTTCAACAGAAAAATTTCCTTTTTTGAGCAACACATTTTTTCCCGGTAGTAGAAAGATTTATATGTGTAATTAAATTATAAATAAATGGAAAAATAAATTCAATATATCAAAGTATTTATTTGCCATTTATTTCAATTTTATCAAGTATTCGCTCAAGTAAATAGAATAAAAAAAATAAAAGCTTTAATAGAGAACGCTTTATGAAAGGATTAAATGTTTTCCGCATCGCTGCTGGTCTCACAAAAATGTTCAATGAAATGCATTGCAGTTATATCAAGTATACGCCCGCATAAAAATAATTTAATGAATTCATTTAATATAATAGGAAATAATATTTAGTTTAATTGAAATCATTTTTAAAGTCCATATCAAACCATGACAGCTTCTCAAACTATTTTACAGCTATGTAAAAATAGTACCTTTGATCTGTAAGGATTTATATGGTAGTATTACGTTCAACTTATTATATTTTAAGCTTAAACTAAGAAAACTTGAAAAATAAACATGCTGAGCTTAAAGTGAGTTTCAAAAGAGCCTTAGGTACAATGTTAGGCTGACCCTTAAAGTCACCTTTAAAGTCCCACACTAATTAAAGAGTAAGAGAAGATACCTTATGAAAGTCTTAAAGCCGAATTCCGTCTTAAGAATCATATGAAAACAACTAAAGGCGCACTAATTGCCTAATGACATAATTAGCAAACAAACATCCGTCTCTCTCTCTCTCTCTCTCTCTGTCTTACACGACATAATCAACAGATTATTGTCAATCAAATTTCTCTTTCCCAATTTGCAATTGAGCCCTTAATGAATTGTGAAGCAAACTGAGCTCTTAAGCTCTGGCACACTTCAAAGTAATTGTTATATGTAGCTAGTTAAGTCGGGCTCAAGCACGAGTCCTAATTGCCTAAGCACCTGTTGCCGCAATCAAGTGGCTCAGTTTAACATCTCACTTATTGGCACACATGAAGCCGCAAAGAGTTTGAGGAATGTAATTAAACAATTATAAAGCATAGTTTTCCAATCAACTACAAGTTGAGCAATTCAACCTTGTCTCGTAATCAACGGAACAACTCGAGTTGAACGCGAGTCTCGATGCTAAATGGTTTATTGGACTGAAGCCGAGGCGAAGCGCTGCTAAAATTTAATTACTCAGCCAGAGAGCAGCAGCCATAAAAACGATACACACACACATTGTCACACACACCTGCTGGCACAGAAAGTTAGGGAGAGAAAGAGACAGCAGCAAACGAGTTGAATAATTGGCAATTTTACATAGAGACGAAGAAAACTTTTGGCAGGCAGGCGAAAAAACAAATTGCTTACAATTGTTGCAAGTTGCGCATGTTTATTTCTGACACCTACACACAAAACACTTGCAACACACACACACTTACCCTGCTCAATGGTCATAAATTGTGAAGTTGGGTCGCTCTCAAAGATTGATGATGCGAGCCGAGTGCAAGAAATCGCACGCAGATGATGAATGACAAACATGGCTATAACACACACACACACACACACATACGCCCCGTGTACGTGTGTGTATTTGCGTATGTGTTAGGTGAGCATCTAAGCTGCTTGACAGCCGTCGGCTAATGCTGTTTGCCATAAGGTTGAGCTGCCAGAACTTCCAACCTGTCCGTACTTGAACTTGCCACACTTTGTGACAACATAAGGCAGCCCTTTCCTTATATCTCTCTCTCTCTCTCTCTCTTTTCCGCCCTCTCTCTATGTCGTGTGCATTTCATTTTAACACCCGTCACAAAAACTTGCCACATTTACTGGCAACACGTTGCCTGCCGCCTGCGTTTCATTTGCGTGAACAAAAACAACTCGAAAGTGCCACTGCGAAGACACTATACATACTAATCAAAATATATACATATATATATGTATGTATATATCTCTTTAATATAAGAGAAAAGAAAAAGCAAATATGTATAATCCGTGGTCTTATTTCGTCGCAAACTAAAGACCCTTCAGTAGGCTAAAGTGGAACTGAGATCAGGGCCGTGTATAATAGAAGCTCCTACGATCATTTCGTTGACTGAAAATTAATCTTAAAGGTAAATTTGGGGTATCTAGTATATATGGTATATCCATAATAGTTTATCTAGTATCTAGTATATATGGTATATCCATAATAGTTTATCTAGTATTCAAATAAATCTTGCATATACCTTCATATATGGAATAGCTAGTATATCATGTATAGTACCTAGTGCATAAATCACATCTTGTATGAGTATGTTTAAATAAATCAATTATTATATCTAGAACACGCTCATATTCCTTAATATAGTTTGAATACCTCTCTAGGTTAAAGTATATTTTAGAAACGGTCACACAGAAAAAGTAGCACGGAAGTTGCGCTAATCGAATTTAAATAAGTTTACTTTGTAAACATTTCATGCTTTTGTTGCCTTTGTTCCTTGGAACAAGTCAAACAGAAATGCGGTTGCCCAGGCAAGTGTGGGAGCAAAAATATTAACTTTTGACAGCATTCACCTTCCCTCTCTCTCGCTCTGGCTGCCTTTCCGGAACAGTTGTTGTAGGTTGGGGCCTGGGTCTATGTGCGCCTCGCGCATATTAATCATTGTGGACGACCATTTTTTCCCTACCAAGGCTAAAAAAAAACATACTTGCAATTTCTTTTGCCTCTTAATGGGGCCTTTTTCCATATAATAAAACTATTTCAAGGTCAACATCGCAATGACAGCTGGCCTGGAATGAAATGTAACGGCAAATTTTTAATTTGCACAATTAAGCAGCGCAGCTACATATATTTTCACGAACTGCAAACGGTCACACTGGCATTGGGTTGCGCTCATAATTGTGCTATAACGATGCTTCTGCTTATTCACAACAATTTCTTGGCATTATCAATTCCAGCTTATTCGAAATGGCAATTATTTATTACAAAGTATGAAAAAGTGAATACAAATATAATGAGGCTTAATAAGCTCAATTTATATTCATGGTCGTGGGCAACTTTCACACATATGCTGATTAAACATTAAAGGAAATACTGTATTCCCACTTACCTTAATTACAAAAGTGTCAATGAATCTTCAAAAATTTACAATTTGTGCTCGCAGCATTTGCAATTCAATAAAATGCAACAAAGAATATTGAGCGGAATGACACCTGCAATTATTCATTTTGTAGCGAGGCCAGCTCAATTCGCCATTCAGCAGCAGTAGGAGGTGTCATTTCGGTCCATGCACGGCGAAGTACGCATGTGAAAGCGAATTAACAGCCGACGCCATGAGGAATCATTGTAGAATGAGTTTGCGAAAAGTGAACAGCTCAATCGCAGGCAAAAAGGAAAAGATGTAAATGCAATCAAATGCAAATATTTATGTGCTGCAGTGAACAGCAATAAGGCGCGTTAAGTGAATTATTAATGAACCTGCCTGCCTGTGTATGATGGCTGTTCATCTGTTCGTGACGTTGTTTTATTTCCTTCCTTGCGCAGTGGAGCCTTGTAGTTTCCCTTTTACACATTTCGCTTTACTTGAATGAATGGAATGACAACCATTGCTTCGCTGCCGGCTCAATTCGCTGCTAAGCAAACGTCGTAATCATTCCAGTCGCGGCCTGCGAAGAATGGAATTAAAGCAAAAGCGAATTGAGATACGCTTAGTAGCGAACGTAATTACAAACTAAATGTAGAATGCACAAGTAGTTACATTTGTATATATGCATACGAGTATTAATGAGAATACATCTCTGATTTTTATCTGTTCAATACCACGTTTCCTCACTTCTCACTCTTTCCTTTCACACTATTCGCGATCCGTTACCAAGCAAAAAGCAACACTCAAAAGAATGACACCTCCAAGATTCGTCGTCGTCGCAAGGCATGTTCAATTCGCCGTTGGCGATTCACGCAAACTGAACTATTCAGTGTCATTCATGTTACGGCTCGGCGAAAAACACCATTGAAGCGATAGCGGACCGAGCACATACATACATACACATGTTTATCAGCTGTGTGCATTACAAAATATCAGCGAAAAACGCAAACGCAGCGAAACCGAATTCCGCTTTGTGTATTTGCAGGAGCCGTTACAACAACGAAATGCAACGCAAGCGAATTGAGCCTGGTTGAGTATGCAGAAAATTACTCAAATGAAATTTGAAATCAAAATAAGAATTAAAACAATGCGATAGCAATTAAAATGCAAAGGTTTCTGTGCTGCAATAAGCAATTAAGTGCCGTAAATGAAATATTAATGAATTTGTCTGCTTTTTGTCTGTTTATTCGACTGTTTTCGTTTCGCTGTTTTCGCATTTAATTTCCTCATTTCCGCAGCAGATTTTAAATTAATTTCCACATTTCGCTTGTGCGCTGACCTACATTCCCCCGGCGCTTGCAACCTATGTACATATGTACAAATTTCCATACAAAAATATATGTATGTAAGTATCTCCCTTTTTTGTTTCAGGACTCTCGGATGCGCTGGCCAAGGGCCTGCTCACTGATGAATACATAAACGGAGCACGCATTTTAGCTTTGAACCTAACCAACGGCGCAGTCCAATCGTACGTCTGGTGGGTAAAGGGCGGCCACGACAAACTAACCGAGACGCAGCGCTACGAGGAGGAGGGCCTGCAAATTGGTAAAAAGCCCGCACACAGTTACCCCTGGTAAGTGGAGAGGGCACAATGAGAGCAAATCGATGACTTTTCCTAATTATACACGCAGACTGAACTGAAGGGGTATATTACATCTACATATACCTCATGCCTATCAGATCCTATCCTATCCCGATATTTTTAATCTCCATAGCTATCTAGAAATAGCAGAGAATAAATAGACAACTGTGCATTTCACTCTCATATGAGTCTGATTAATTCCTTACTCCAGTCTCTCGATAAAAATCTATAGTTCTTATTTTCCTCGCATAATATTTAAAGAACTATATAATAAGGTACTAAGCATAGGAATGGGCGTACTTCATATTCTTAATAGAGCTCCTTTAACTATATTTATTTACTCAAACGAAATACAGGGTATTCCGCAAGTCAATCACTTATCTCCCCCTTCTCTTACCAGGTTTGATGATGAGAGCAGCACGCCCACATTGCGGTCACCAAAGTTTGCGCCCAGTCCGCCGAACAACTACTACAAGGGCTGGTGGACCTATCCGTACTTCTCCTGCTCACTGAGCCGCTGGCTCGTCTCCTACAGCATTGCAATACCACCGAGTGGGCGGCACGGCCTGCGCGGCTTCATCAGCGTGGACATTGATGTGAGCTCGCTGCGTGTCAACCAGTGCGATGCACCGCCGTATCGCTTCAGCAGTAGCAGCAGCAGCACTCCGCCCCACTTGCTGCGGCAGTCGACAGTGCGCCGCGCCACAGCAGCAACAGTTGCTGCCAGCTACGACGTGGAGTCCATCCGAGACTTGCAAGCGTTTCACAGCTCGCACAAATGCCATCGCGCCTCCATGGTGGTAAGCAGCTCTGCTCCCCCCGCACCCACACACTCACACACACACAGACTATGCCTTAATTAACAACCCTATTGCAGTGCGACTATCGCCAGCCCAGCTCGGAGTCAACGACAATAAGCGGGGCCAAGCTGTTGCCGGGCATGATTAGCGGCAGCAGCAGCAGCTGGTCGCGCGGCTCGTATCAGTGCCTCTGCAAGCGGGGCTACTATTCGCTGCGGCATCCGGATGGCTTCAATGGCACCATCATGGAGATTGCCTGGCAGGAGCATCAGGACAATATAAGCAATTACTATACGGACGTATTCAAGTGTTTGCCCTGCGCCCCCGGCTGTGACACCTGCACCGGACCCGAGCCTTGCCTGGCCAACTATCACTGGCCTTTCAGGTGAGTTGAGATTTGGGATATGAGATGAGAAGACGTGACAGGAAAGCTAATATCCTATTTTATTTATATGACATCTTTGATCTATTTCCTATATCCAAGTCTATTTGACTCTACACACATATATCAATATGGTACTTCAACTTTTATTCCACAGAATATCTCTGCTGACCATTTCGATTGGCTGCGCCTGTGGAACCCTTGTGCTGCTCTGCTATCTCTTCAAGCATCGGCGGGTCAAAGTCTTCAAGGTGGCCAGCCCCATCTTCCTGATGATCACGCTCATTGGCTGTGCCATTATGTATTTGGAGGTGAGTAGCTATAAAACATGTGAGCAGGAGAGAGAGAGAGAGGTGGGCAGAGGGGCAGAGGGAGAGGGAGAGAGTGCGTTACACTCTGCTGGCTACTTAACCCATTAAAAGTCGAGCTACACACAAAGAGCATTACGAATGGATGGCAGGACAAAGCCAGGCAAAGGCTGCTAATGTGACAAAGGGTCTCATTTTGGTCCCATTTACAATTGACCCACATGTTGTAAAGCCGCACTCACCACTCGCAGCACCTGCGGCTGAGGCAACATACGACTCCGTTTTATGGCTTTTTAAATGCGGCTTTTAGGCACTCGCCTCTGTCGACGGCATTGCAGCTTACGCTATGCCGTTTGTAACTGTGCAGGAGTTAATGAAAACTTTGCCCACGATTAATTATTTAGTTCGAGAGGCTCTAAAAGTGTTAGTCTGATGTGGCTTTACTGTTAAAGCCACGCTGTTAAATATTAACTAAAGCAATGTGAACTTGCATGCTAATGAATTTTATACTTGAGCTAGAGCAAGCCTAATATCTAACAGAGAGACTTCTTTAATAACGATATATGCATATACAGAGATGCCTTAACATTTGGAATTTAAGTTTAACCTTTAACAGCTAGTTTACAGAGCTACTCAAAGTGCAACAGTATAGCTAACATAACATTTGAAATGCAAGTTCAAGCTGTTATTTACATTTTATGGTCATGTTAACTAGGCATACGCAGTCTCAAGCAGTGTTAGTTAACATAATTGATAACAGTCGTATGTACTACCCCTTATTTAATGTAAATGTAAGTGAAAATCATCTTGAATGGTTAAACAAAGAGCAAGTGTAAATAACAGCTAATCATGGGTTAACCAAACACTGTTAACAAATGATTAGCAGTTGCCAAATATCAGCAATATTTCAACTGGTTAATACTCAACTTCGTGTATATATGAACTTTGATGACTCGACAGATTTGCCCCAACATTTCTTGCTCCATTTGACAGCAGTACTCACATGGCGTGCAGAGTATACTAGCATTAGCCACGTACAAATACATTCCAGTATTGTTTACAATGATGCTGTCAACATTAGCCAAACGACAATGGAACTCCCGTCGGACGCATAAAAGACAAGAGAACAATGGCAAAAGCCTGCGAGTAACACGAGCACAACAAATGGGTTAAAAGGTTGCGTGGAGATGCGGATGCTCGTTGTTATGGCAGCTGGGGGAACTGGGGGAGCTGGGGGAGCTTTCAAGCGTCTCATTTACTAAATATAAACGTAACTGATTTTTTAATCAGAGTCTGGGCTTTGTAAGTGTGTAAAACAAACTAAAGCAACAATAAAACATTACTACAACATGAGCGACCAGGAACGAGCTCTGAGCGAGCGTAAAGGCGCATCCCATGTCAACGATAGCGATAACGAAGCTAATGACGTTGGCGAGGAGCTGCAGGAGGTGGAGGAGGAGGAGGACGAGGAAGCCATGCAGGCAGCCTTAAGAGAGATGGTTCAGGTGCCCGATATTGACCCCAAACAGAAGCAAACGCCAAGCAGGCAACCGTCGGAGCCCCGCCACATTGGCAATCTAATTGAGAAACTCAAGAAGACTGCGTCGCCAGAAACACAAAGGAAATGGCTCAAGACTGTGACAGATGTGGGAATTCAAGCGGAAAATACCGCCGTCGGCAAGAAGAGCACTCCAGAACACAAGCCAAAGAAAGCAGAACCCTCGGGCGAGAGACTGAAGCAAACAGCCATGCCGTCAGGCAGTTTGGCTCAACCTCTGCCCGCAGAGCAACAGCCCAGATCGGACCCATTAAAGAAACCCGAGGCTGGCAAGCAGACGACAATGCCAAACTATTTGCAGTTTACGGTTAAGCCCGAGCGACTGGAGCCCACAACATCGGACGAAGAATCCAAATTGGAGCGCATTGAAGCTGCCTCCAGGCCCAAGTCATACTTCCAAATCAGGGAGCAAGCCGAAGCAGCCATTGCTGCCATAGCAACTCCAGCCAAAGAGGCACAGGTCGCCGCCCGGCCAGAGAATGTATTGGAGCCAAGCAAACACTCAACTGGGGCCATCAATATACTGACGGGCCCATTTCGACGAAGCCTCAACGTAGAGCCCAGCGATGAAGAGCCATCAACAACAAAAGCGTTGCCCGAGGGCAAGAAGACAAAGTTCTTCAGCAATTTGCCATTATTTGGTCGAGGTAGAGCAGAATCCTCGGCTGTCGAGAAACCGACTGCAGAAGCGCAGAGTCAGGAGAAGCACCCCACACAGAAGGCAACCAGCGGCTTTTTTGCAAATCTAACATCGTTCAAAAGAAATCGACCAAAGCCCAATGAAAAGCTTGCCGAGTCTATCAACATCACTGCCCCCAATCAGTTTGTGGATGAGGCAATGGAGGCCACAGAAGTTCAGTCCACCCCGGGTGTAATTGGCACACAGTTTGCTCCAGTACCGAGCACTGGAATATTAGATACCGGGACTACACCGGTACCGAGTACTGGAATAATAGATACCGGAACCTCGCCTGTACCGAGTACTGGAATAATAGATACCGGGACTACTCCGGTACCGAGTACTGGAATAATAGATACCGGTACTAGTCCAGTACCGAGCATTGGAGTGATAGATGAAGAGGCTACCCCAATACCGAGCACTGGACTAATATATGAAGGGTCTACTCCAATACCAAGCACTGGGCTAATAGACGCTGGATTCACTCCAGTACCAAGCCTTGGAGTAATAGATGCAGGATCATCTCCAATGCCGAGCAACGTAGTGATAGATATAGGATCTACTCCAGTACCAAGCAGCAGCTCAATAGTACAGGCCGAAGAAGATTTCTATGACCTGGAAGAAGAAGGTGAAACCGAAGAACTAATTCAAACAGATGGCTCCTACGTAGTCACTTATCAAGAGCCTCTGTTTGAAAATGGCTCTACAATGCCCAATTTCTTAAATCAGTCTGAAGAAACTGCTGAGCGACTGTCCAGCAGTTCAATCAACTCAGAAGATTCGCCAGCTGAAAGAGCTTCATCCCGAGATGAAGAGACGAAATTTTTAATGAGAGCTGATCGAGTTGAAGGGCTTAAATATCCAATGGCAGCTGAACAAGGAATCCAAAATATAATTCCAGACCAAACTGCGGGTGCAAGAGCAGACCAACGCATCAATACAATCATGTCTAGGGAGCCCGATCTAGACACAGCAGCCTCAAGTTTAGCCGCAACTAATCAACTAATCGAAGTCAATGAGCAACAGTCAACGGCTATGGATACCGAGATCGAGCCATCTAACACTTTAACACGAACTGTAAAGGCCATCACTTCAGCGACTAGGCAACTGGAGGAGCCGATTATTAATTTGATATATAATTTTCCGATCTACGGCCGGTCTAGACCAACGCCAATCGACAGCAGCCCAGTAAGTCAAGAAACTGCTTTGCCTACTACGTCAGAGCCAGTCAGCGTGGAGCAGCCGCCAAATCTGTCCAGGTTTGGCAGAGAGAGGCCAACAACAAATCAAGGGACTGCAGAGACTGCTCACGATCCGGTCATTCCACTGGAGAGGTCTACACCAATGCCTTGTGAACCCAACATTAATATACTTACTGCTGTGCCAACTGATAGCGCCTTGGTCAGCTCAGCCAACAAGGCCTCTAGTGCCCAGAATCAGTCGAGTTCCAGCCTACGCCATCTGGTGCCAGCTATGACCTACAGCGGAGCCTCTCATCCCGGTAGTTCCAACTTCACCGAACAGCCAAGAGCTTCGCCTGTTGAAGACGGTTCGGCTGTCGAAGGGGACATTCCATCTACCAGCAATTCCTTGGCTAGCAACATATTGCGCTACTTTTTCCCGGCAGATCCCAAGAGTCCTCCACAGCAGGACCATGTACAACAAGTCGCAATGCATCCTTTGCCCAATGAAGTGATTATAATCCCGCCACAGCTGCTAAAAGACAAAGACCACAAATCGCAGGGCAGGGACAAAGACAACGATAAGAATAAGGAGAACGAAGCGGAAAAGGATAGGGATGAGACGGCCCAGTCCGGTCATATGAGGCATTCCGAGTCGATGCGCACTCTGACCATAATCGGCCGGCACTCGCACATAACGACGACCTACCGGGATCATTGCCATTACGAAAGGCACGACGAGGGCGTCGACAAGATCGCCAGGCGCAAGCTGATCATAGCCAGCGCGCTCTGTCTCACCTTCATGATCTGTGAGATCATTGGCGGCATACTCTCTCGCAGCCTGGCCATAGCCACGGACGCAGCACATCTGCTAACGGACCTAGCCGGCTTTCTCATATCCCTGTTCGCCCTGTACCTGAGCGCCCGCCCCTCCACACAGCGCATGAACTTTGGCTGGTACCGCGCGGAGGTGATCGGCGCCATGCTCTCGGTCTACTTCATCTGGGTCATCACGGGCGTGCTGGTCTACATGGCCATAGAGCGGCTGGTCACGAACAAGCATGATGTGGACGCCAAGATCATGCTAATCACCTCCGCACTGGCGATCGCCTTCAACATCATCATGGCCATCCAGCTGGGCCATGGGCACTCGCATGGCCACTCCCACGGCACGGCGCAAGCCCATTCGCACAGAGAGCCGAGGCTGCGCCTGAAGCCGTCCGAGACGTCCGCCGTTCCGACCGGTTCCAGGGCGAATATTGTTAGTCCCGTTCTCAAGGAGCAGCAGCAGCTGCTGCCACTTTCCGTTTCGGCCCAATGCACCCGGGCCGACAAGGAGAACATCAACGTGAGAGCCGCCTACATTCATGTCATCGGCGATATGATTCAAAGCTTCGGCGTCTTCCTGGCCGCATTGATTATATTCTTTAAGCCCACCTGGGCGTTTGTTGACTCCATTTGCACGTTCATCTTTTCGGTGATCGTCCTGCTCGTAACCTTTCGCATTTTGAAGGACGTGCTGATGGTGCTCATGGAGGCGACACCCGACTACATGGACTACGGCGAGGTGCAGCGCACATTCCTCAGCATCGAAGGGGTGGAGCATGTCCACAACCTACGCATCTGGGCGCTGAGCATCAACAAGATTGCCCTCTCCGCCCACTTGGCCATCAGCAAGGACGCCGATCCCCAAGTCATTCTCGAGAAGGCCACCACATTGATTCACAAGCGCTACAACTTCTTCGAGACAACCATCCAGATCGAAGAGTATACGCCCGGCATGGAGGACTGCAATCAGTGCATGACTCCCCAGACCAAGGCAGCCGTCGACGAGGCCAAGGGCGCGGATGACAAGGACAAACCAATCGATCACAACAATGCCAAAGATGATGACGAACGACGAACGCCATCGACGAAGAGATCCGCGAAAACTTAGCCTACAAACTCAGCCTAGCAAAGACTTTCCTTCCTTTCCTTTCTTTCTGTTGAAATTGCATTTGTACTCAGCTCGATTTCTTTTTGCTTGGGAAATCTTCTTTTAATAATGAAATTATAATAAAGAAAATTACAAACTTTTGGTCGTAATCACTTCAGAGTTGGGATCTTTCTTAACTAAATACCCTTAGTCTCTATATCAACTTTTAAAGACATATATATTTAAGCCTAATCGAATATCTTTACCCTCTTTATAGATGGTCGCCATATTTCCCTACCTGGATACCACCTGGTGCATTGCCACCAAATGGACGCGTCATATGGGTTTCTGCATCACCTACACCTCACTGCTCATGAAGACCTGGCGGTAAGTCAACTCTACCCACGATCCACCCCCCTCCCCCTCTCTCTCTCGTTCTCTTTGTACAACTCTCTTGCCTCGCAGTGTCTCCTTGACATATCGCGTCAAGTCGGCGCATAAGATAAAGCTCAATGACCAGCAGCTGCTGCAGTGGATGGTGCCCATCTTGCTCGTAATGCTCATCTATCTGGGCACCTGGACAATTTCCGCCACGCCCTACGCTGAGGTGGTAAGTGTCGGAGAGAAGAGTTAAATCAATTGCTCGGCTATAGCAGTTCTCATACCTTCACAGATCTACGATCAGAATCACCTGAAGTTCAAGCAGTGCTCGTACAATTGGTGGGATCACAGTCTGGCCATAGGAGAGGTCCTGTTCCTCGCCTGGGGCATTCGCGTCTGCTACAACGTGCGCAATGCAGAGAGCCTCTACAACGAGGCTCGTTTGATCTCCTATGCCATCTACAATATAGCCATTGTGAATATTGCCATGGTGGCTTTTCAGTAAGTCCAGCTATCACCTGTCGCACCTGTCGCACCTGTTGAAGTCCTCTATTTAAATTGTTTTTCTTTCTTAAGAGCTTCTCACACCATTTCTGTTTTTATCTTATTTTTTCCTAATTCCTACGCATGTCCTGGCATTTTATCTGCCCACTGCCACTGCCACGCCCACAATTTTAATTAAATTCACTGGCTTTGTGCGCTCGCGCATTTCCGTTGTAATCCTTTTTGTCGCCCTGCAAGGACATGCTGTCAGCCTCCACAGCTGTCTATCCATCTGTCAGTCCCTCCATCCCTCTGTCCCGCCGTCTGTCCGCCTGCTGCTTGCCTCTCGTCTCGCCCTGTCCGTCCGTCCGTCCGTCCATTTGTTTACACAGACATTCCACGGATTTCATTGCCAAGCTCTTGTCCGACTCTTGCCTTCTGCCTGCCAAATGGAAATCCTTTCAAGTGTTTTGATAATTAATGCAATTTGTTGTTGTGTTGTTCAACTTCCCTTCCCCCCTCTCCTTTTTCCCATGCAACGCTCAACTTGTTGCCCTCTGTACTTTAAGTTTAGGGCTTAGTCGTAGGTCAAGTTCCTTTTGCATAAAGTTTTCCGACTCTGTCGGGGATTCAAATTGAATTAGGTTAGGTTGAGTTGAGTTGAAAAAATAGGTAAGGAGTGATACAAGGGAATTAAAAGGCCACTTCAGCAGGTTTATATAAATGGAGTAAGGGATTGACTGACTGAAAGTGTGATCATTTGATTGATCGACTGACAGACTCAGTTACTGACCGAGAATTCGATGATTGACTGGCAACTAACTGACTGTTTGCTCAATTGATTGAGTAACTCACTGTTTGATTGATTGACTGACTGATTGATAGGATTGCTGGCTGATTAACTGTCATCTAAAGAACTCGCTATTAAGGGACAGAGAGATGCTTGAATGATCAACAGGACCAACCTGATTGATTGAGTGATTGACTAATAGTGGAGAATACATAATAATATATAAATATAAGCCGTACACTGTCCTTAAAGCCCTAAAGGTGCTCCAAATCCTCTCTGATATTCACCGCTCTCTTTCTTCCTCTTCCAGTGTAATGCTCTTTCCAAATGCTGGACCCGACTACAAATACATGCTGGGCTTTGTGCGCACCCAATTATCCACCACGACGACCATTGCCCTGGTCTTTGGCCCGAAGATCGCGCGCGTCCTGAAGGGCCAGGGCGACAAGTGGGATCAGAAGGCCAAGGTGCGCAGCATCACAGCCTCGTTCTCGCTCAATGGCGTGGGCCTGGTGCCCGAAGAGTCGCCCGATCTGTACCAGGAGAACGAGGAACTCAAAGTATGGCACCCAGTGCAAGCGTGTAAGACTTTCCTTAACCTCAAGCTCATCTCTCGTGCAGGAACAAATCCAGAAGCTGGCGCATCAAATCGAGTTCATGAAGACTGTGCACATGCAGATGAACAACCGACATCTGAAGCCAAAGCCTGGCGGCTACTTTACCATCACGTCAACCTCATTCCAGGCGCCCTACAGCAAGAGCACGGTTTCCACGGCGCAAACACAGACCGGCAAGGATGAAGGGTAGGACACTATTATTAATTTAAATAGTAGAAGGAATTTAATAAATATTAGTTTATATAACATATCCATATATGTTTAATCCTAACAATCCCATTTCTTCGCAGTTTGACCGGCAATGCGACGCCTCTGAAGTGCAAATCGCCGAAGGGCAAAGTCTGACGCGGTCAACGAAGTGTTAAAGATTGCTCAATAAATGTTGTTGATAAGCATGGAAGGGAGGTCGTGGATAATGCAATTGATTTTAGTTTCTACCAACAAGCAGACGAGCAGCAGCAGCGGCGGGAATGGCAGCAGGATGAGCTGGGACTGGAGCTGGGCAACGATTCGGATTTGCTGCGGCAATTCCATCGCATCTTTGCGCCCATTGTGGAGGACAGCTTGCAGCTGTACTACGAGCTGAACAGCAAATTCGACGATGATGCAGTGCAGCATGTACGCATACATCGCACTGTCGCCGAGCTGAACGAGTTGACCAGCAGCGAAGAGGAGACGCTGATGACGCAGCTGCAGTCGGAGCCAGAGCTGGAGCCGGAGCTGGAGCTGAAGCTGGAGGTACCCAGCGTGGAGAGCAGCTCAACCATTTCGACCACGTCGAGCAACTGCTTGTATGCGATGCATACGCCTCCGCCGCCATGCCTCGAGTCGCCACAGTCGGAGTTTGGGGATGAGCCGTTGACCATAACGGAGCAAGTGCAGCTGCATGCGCCGCCGGGCGACAACAACAATGCGGAGCAGGAGGAGCGGGAGCGGGAGCTGGAGGAGCAACAGGACTCTAGCCTCAACAACAACAACACCTCCTGCTCATTGTCCTCCACGCTGACGGATAGCAAAACTCTGGATGCTCGCACGCCCATCGTGGTTTGAAGTGACAGCCAATTGGAGTCCAATCGGAGTCCAATTGGAGGCGGGTATTCTGCTTTCTGCTTCAATTTGTGATTTCGTTTACAACAACAACAGCAAGAACAAAAACAACAACAACAACAACAACAGTAAACGCTTAATGTTTAAAACTAGTCTTAAATAATGTTTGTGTGTGTATGTGTCTCTAGCTCTGTCCCTCAACCGGGCGTAGGCGTCGGCCGTTGTTTGGGCGTGGCACGAAAGTAACCGGCAAGAGAGAGAGCGAAAAGAACGCGGAACCCAACGATGCGCCGCTCGCGCAAGAATTTTCTCATTATAATTTGTTAATAAGCTCATTTTGATTTTAGAAATATTTTGGGAAAATTTAAGTTTAATATTTATTAATATTATTGATTATTCAAATAATTTTTCATGCAATATAATTTAATTTATAATTTGAAACTAAGAAAAACTATTTATTTCCTAATAATAATAATTTTTTTATAATAGTTAAAAAATATTTATTTTTAATAAATCTATCTATTTTTTTTTTTTTTTTAATTTTAATCCAATTATAAAAATGCTTTAGACTATCTTATAATATACTATCCATGCCACGCCCAAAAACAACGACTTTGCCTTACATTGAACTTTTGAACTTCTGAATTCCCTAATTTGATTGGCTTTCGGTTTTAGCTTCTTACACATACGTCCATTTATTCTGGGTTTTCAAACATCTCTTCGATCATTCATCAACAAAATAGAGAAAAGTTACGAAAAGAATTCAAATTGAGCAAATTTTTTTCACTTCGTTCGGATTGTCAAGGAACTTGGTGGAGTCACTGGCCGAGGGGAAGGGATGGTAGGGGTAGTTGGGGGCCAGTTAAATTGTAGAATGTCAGATGGTAAAGCTCATAGAGCTATGCCCCAGGGCTTAGCCTGATCTTGTCCTTATTTCTCTCTCACTCTCTCCCTCATGCACCTCAGAAAAAGAAAACGTAATAAGAAAACTCCTTATTTTCACGCACCCACACGGAAAACTTTGTTGCAATTCGATTCGACCTTAAGTATTATAATCTAGTCAAAATACCTAACGCATCGTCAAGCTATATGTATATCCAATATATGAATCGTAAGGTTAGCAAACAGAGTCGATTTTAGTCTAATTGGTAAAAAGGCAGAAAATAAAAAATTAATAAATAATATATGAATTTTAGCGTACAATTTTTAACAATAAAATATATATTAAAAAAATTAAAAAGAAATTATAAAACAAAAACTGTTAACAGTCGCGCAATTTTTCAGAAATAGTTGGGCATTACGTATAAAAAAAAAAAAAAAAAAAAAACTTACAACAAATTATACAATTAATTAACAGTTAAGTTAATGTTTATTTAAACGTAAACATATTAAAAGAAAAAAATCAAAAGAGAAACAAAACAAAAACAAAAATTGCATAAATAAATGTTGATAAAAATAAAACGAATATAAAATGTATTTGATGTGGTCTACTAGGGACTGCTCGACTTGGAGAGCACAAGGATTATCCAATACCCAATACTCATCGGGGATCTTAGCTACTTTTGTCACAGGCTCGATTTATTTCGATAACTCCCATCAGACTCAGTCACAAACTGTGAGTTGTTCCCATCACATTTTTCAGCCTGAAATCGAAATTTAGATGTTTACGGCGTAACTAAACAGCAGCATGGGCCGCAAGTCTGATCCTGCTCAGGGTCGAGTACTTGACGAAAATTTCGAGTGTCTGATGCGTGTGGCTAATTGCATTGGGGAGGACTTGGCGCGGCCGAAGGATCGCGAGATTTGCTTCCAAACCCTTGAAGATCTGTCCAAATTCAATAGAAGCAGCTCGACCGTCACCAAGCGTCATGTGCGCAAGTTTCTCGCTTTCTACTTGCAGGTGCTGCGCTGGACCCAGGTCCATCAGCCCCTGGGACTATACGAGAAATGGGTAAGTAGACAGATAGAGATACAGAGAAAGAGAGTTGACAACTTCGGCCCTCTCGTATTCCAGTACAACACACAATCCAAATCGGATAAGGGCAACCAGCAGTCGGACGAAATGCATGTTTGGCTAGAGCACGGAGTCTCCTACCTGGCCATGAAGCACTTTGAGGATGGCTCCACCATTGTCTACTCAGCAGTTTCCAGGGACCCCAGCAACGGCTGGGCAGAGGGCGGACTCAAGACATTAGTCTCTGGGGGAAACACCGCAGAGACGTCAACTACAGAAGTTAGATAACTGTATATACGTTTAGTTTCGGCACTCTAAATCTGACTGATAAATAAATCAAAATATAAATATATAAACCTTACATACATTTCTCTTTGTCAAATATGAGATTTCTCTCTTCATTTCTCGAGATTCGGTGTACAACTGTGGTGGCTTAAAGTTAAATACAAAATGTGGACGGAATGTGTAGCAGAGTGTATACAATTTGCTTAAACTAAGTGTGATGGGAGCTTCCAAGTAGCTAATGAAGGCACTTCGTGGAGGCAGCTGGACTAGCTGCCTAGCTGCGCATGAATGCTCCAGCGGCTGCCATCAGGGCAAAGCCCAGCAGCAGCTGCAGAGACTTGTGCATGGTTACGAGGCTGGCGCCGTTGCAGCTGTCGCTGGAGCAATAGCACTCCTCCCAGTAGACGCCGTTCTCGTAGACGCCCCAATTGCAGACGCCTGTGACACCTGTGTCCGATACCGAGGCACAGCGACGTATTACTTGTCGCCAGCGGCCATCCCCTAGTGGAACACAAAGCAGATATAACAAATGGGAGCAACAATTGATCTGCAACTACTCACAGATGAAGCCTCGGGGTCCCTGCTGGATCACCTTCATGCAGAAGGAGCCTGGCATGTGGGACTCATCGCTGTTGCACTCAATGGCAATGTGCTCCGTGCGATTAAACGCTTTGTAGGCGCCGCAGCTGTCGTACCCCTTGCGATCTTGGTCCGATGAGCACTGGTAGCAGCGTATGGCGAAGCTCCCTAAACAAGTGAGTAATACCACAAGCAAATTTCAATTAGTTAATGCTGACAGACCACACCCAACATTGGACAATTAGCTAAGTAGACAATATAGCCTAATTAGCTATACGAAACAACTTACCGCACACGTTTAGTGTGAGCACCAACAGGGCGCAGCGTGTTAATGTCAGCATCATATAGCGTTCTTGTTATTTGTGCGTGTAAAAAGATTAAAAACTAAATTTACTTAAACAAAACAAGATGCTATGAGTGGAATGTGACCGTAAATAACGTTGACATTCTGTGTGAATGCCAAAGAATTGTGGCGGCGGGTCGATTGACAAAAGTGCTGGCCATTTGCAGTGTTGGCTGCTGTAATGAGCGTGGCGCGGATTTTAAAACATTTGAATCAATGCAATAATAAATTATTGTAAGTAGAATTAATGAGTATTTTACACTTCACCATATTTGTTACATGTAAATGCATACAGTTTTAACTTTTAAGAGCGCAAAAATGGCAATAATTTAATTATTTATAAACATAATAGTATGCAATGTGACCGTATGAAATGTTAATTTTTGTAGGTGGCCATGTGCAGTGTTGGTGAGCAACGTAAATAAGTTTGGCGCGCGCTTTGCAAATGTTTAATTATGCGCGATACAAAAACAAAATTTCGAAATTGAATATTTTATGAATACACTCAACAATGAAAAGAAATAAATAAGTATACATTTAGGTTACTTGTTGCAAATAGTTGTCCATTTTTTATTTGTTCTCATACACATCATTCTCATGTACAACATTGCGATATGTAACTATTTATGTTATGAAACAACTGCGTAATTTACACATAATATATAATATAGATAATATTTAAATTGTTTGTTTACGATTAACAGCAACCACCTAGTAGGAGTATTTAAATATAAACTAATGCTTATTTATTTAGATATAACTGTATATTTATGTATTTACAATTGGGGAAGGGGGAGCTTTAGAATATATATATGTATACATATATAGTTGAAGCGCAGCCACAATTTACAATTAGAATAAATAAATAAAATACTATTATTTGATGTACACATAAATTAAACATTTGCTTTTTCTTTTTTTGTTTGCAATTTGGCTAATGAGAGTTGTAACATCTAGATACGCCTAAGTGAGGGAGGGGAGGGGCTATATATTCGTAAAATACATATATATACAAAAAGTGTTAAAAATATACAAAAATCATATAAAATACTTTAACAAATGCATTCGCATTACTAAAATACTTCTTATTTGGGAAACAAATGCGCAGCGAGTTGTGGATCGGGCACGCCAATATTTGGGATATATACGTATGTATAGATAGATATATATATAATACCAGACATGCCTATTCTATGTATATATAGGAGAGGATCATTCAGTTTGTTTAGTTAATACTTATGTTTAGTTTACAAAGGCTATTTGCATTAACTATTTATATCATATTTTGATTCTGCATATTTTAGTTTTGTTTTCTTTTGGAGTTGGCGATGCACTGAGATTGTCACGAATTCTGTGTTTGGCTTTGCTTCTCTCATTTCGCTCATCGCTCGTGTGCATCAGGCGCTGCGCCTGCTGGGCTGATAACAGTTCAAACTGGCCGAGAGCCGAGCGAGCGCATGGAACAGGCGATTCGGCAGACGCATCAACTGCCGCTGCTGCTGCTGTTGCGGCTGTCGCAGCTGCGCCAGCACCTCGGCATGCTGCACATAGGAGACCCGTATGTTGACCGCCTCGTCGTCGTCGCCGTCGCTGCCGCTGCTGTCAACGTCTTCGTAGTAGGAGAAGCCCGCCGGCGGCAACTCGACAACAGGTGGCGCCACCGCCAGCGCTGCCGTGGACTATATGTTGGCGTAATACGGCGCCGGCGTGTGCGCGTCGCAAGGCTTGACGCGCAGCTTCTGCTTGTAGTGGTACTCCTTGAGATAGCTCTTGAGACGCCCGGGCAGCTCCAGCTGATTGATGCCGTCGTAGGTGGTATTCGAGACGATGGTGGCACGCGCCAGCTCCTGCAGCGAGAACGTCTGGCGGCGGTGCAGCGGCATGGTCAGGCAGGGCTCAAAGAACATGACGCACGACGGGTCCTTGTAGTGCTCCAGCAAGCCGGTCACCGTTTGATCAGCAAACACGCAAGGATCATGGCAATCGAAGCTGCAACGACAACAGAAATTACAAAATTAGTTCAAAGTTTAGCATGAATTTAATTAAATTTAAATGAATGAAGCTGTGCTTAAGCAATTTAGCTGGAAATGCTATCTGACGTTTTAAGCGTTTTTAGCCTGAAACCCCATTTAGCTGGAATCTCTTTTTATAGCAATTAATTTAGCATGAATAAATATGTACTTTTAGTGCTGCGCGTTAAATGTCGTCGGATCTAGTTCATGTGAATTCTCACGGCACAATAAGACAAGTCATCGCTAGACACCTTTTTGGAGCTACGTGGAGCTCATTAATGTGCTTGATGATTAATTTTGTATTATCGATAACACACGACAGCACAACTCACAACTCTAACATGGAAGGGGCACGAGCTCTCACTTTCCAATATACGGCATTCCACTGTTAGCTACATGTAAATATGTATGTGTGTACACCTACATGTGTACATAGACATTCACGTATCTCTACATGCATATATGTATGTATTTATGTCTCTGTTTATATGCATCGACTCACCTAAATTTGTGGCCACTTTGCTCGATGCGCGCATGCAGCGAACGTCCGTACTTGCGGAATGTAACGGAGAAGAGGAACTCCTCCTGCGCAGAGTCACGCAACAGGAACGTGCCCTCCGGCTTGCCCTCGAGCAGGCGCTCCGCCTCGTAGCGGTCCATCTTGCCCCAGTAGAAGCTGCTGTTGATGATCCGCTCCAGATCCGGGACCAGACAGTGCATGAAGTCTATCTGCGAATGCACCGTTACGCCGGCACCGTACGCATTCACCGTGGGCGGGCAGGTCTGTTCGATGGCGAGGGGCAGCAGAGCTGCCGTCCCAGCAGCAGGCGCTGCTCCCTCTGCGGTAACCAGGCGTATATTGTGACCCATGGCGGCGACCATGGGCAGCGTGTTGCGATTATTTTGGCTGGGCGCAGCGGGCTCCACGACGAACTGCGGCATCGGCTGCGAGCTGATGCGTATGATGACGTCGCCAATGCCATTCGGAGGCGCTGCCCAAATGGCCAATTGGCTTGGCTCCGCAATAGCCACTGAGTTGCGCTGAATTCGCTGCAATTGCGATGCCGCTGCTGCTGCGGCTGCTGCGCTGCCACTGCTGCTGCTTAGCGTCGGCGGCGTTGAACGTCTGTCGGCGCTGCTGCGCGTTTTATTCCTAGGTGCTGCGGCTGCTTCCTTTTTATCCTTGCTGGCCTGAGCGCTGCTCGAGCTGGACTCCAGTATGCCGCGTATTCCACGCAACGCATCCCGACATTTGCACTTGCAGCAGCGTCGCTGCTTCGATGTGGCTGCGGCTGCGGCTGCTGCAGCAGCTGAATTCGCTGAGAAGGCTTTGCTGCTGCGACTGCGACAGCAGCTGTTGCCCCCACCGCTGCTGCTACTGCTAGTGCTAGCTGCTGCCGAAGAAAGAGAGCGAGAGAAATAAAGACGAAAATAAATAACTGTATATTTGTGAATGAATTCGCTCTGGAGCTCACCTTGCGCACGTTGTTGTCCGCTCGACAGCATTTCGCTAACTGGCTGCGGCTCGAGCACCTCACAATACTCGACGCCTTCGCCGCTGCTGCGACGTAGCAGCGACGATAATGCCACTTCCAATTCGCCTTCTTCGCCGGCGACGTCGTTGCCGACGACGTCATCATCGTGCAATTGTAACATTCTCACCGAAGTCGGCGCCGACGCCGACGCCGACGCCAACGCTGACGTAGAGGCCGACACCGACGCAGTGCTTCCCGCTAAATTGTTATTATTCACAATTTGTCTTTCGCTTGGTTTTTTCGGTGCTTCCGTTGAAGAACTGCCCGCAGTTCGACTCGCACCTGCGCCCATTCGCTGCTCATTTGCATTGGCTGCGTCGTCCGCAGCAGACGCAGCGGCGCCCTCTGCCAACGGCAATTGCTCGCGCTCCCCCTCTCCCCCTCCCACTACCACGAGCGCCTCCTCCTGCTGATTGCCATTCTCCATTTTAGCCAATTGTATTTTAATTATAATTTGTCGCACCTCAGCTAACGCCTCGTCGGCGGCTGCTGCTGCTGCTGCTGCCGTTGTCGCTGTTGTTGTTGTATTCGTGCCGCCAGCTTCGACAATTTCGTCCAATTCTTCGTGCTGCTCCGAATTCGCTTCGCTAACGGGTTTTCTATGAATTTTGCTTCTGCTGCTGCTGCTGCTGTCAACGTCTGCTGTTCGCTTGCTCAATTGAAGACCCATTGGAAGCCGCTGTCTTCTGCTCTCTTCCAGTTCCGGCTACGTTCAACTGTGAATGAATGGAAAAAAAAGATATTCACAATTAATTTGGCTGTTTATTTATTAATTCGCATATTAGGGCTACACTCCTCTTAAAGGGGTGACCATATGTTTATCTTATTTATTCCATATTTTGGCATTTAGGCGCCTGCAGGCGCTGCCACCCTTTCTATTTGTTCCACTATTTGTCATATTTCCTGGGATTTCAAGGCGTTGCCACCGTAATATTCCCATTAATCACTCGCATTGTTTCCACTAGCTGCATTTCGGTGCGAAACGGATGTGAGCTATTTAAAATTGATTTGAAAGTCAAAATTTACCGCAAGTTTTTGCGTTCAGTGAATACATGACTGAGTAATAGAAATTCCACTCTATTTACAGTTAAGTTTTCTAAATCATTTTCTCACAGCAATGCATTCAAGTGTCACACAGAGTCAGACGCTTAACCGAGTGTGAAATGTCTTGACCTACGGCAACAAAACAGTCGACAGGCCCCCCTCTTAGCCCCACCACCTCCTCTCCCTTGATCTTCCAGTCTCGCTGACTTAATTAGAGTTGAAGTTGGAGCATTCATCAAGCAATTAAATGATAGATGGTAGAAGCACCCCCCACACACACGCACACACACAGTCACAGCTGTTGGCTGCCAAGTGGCCGACGCTCCCCCACACGAGCTGACTCACACATTGCTCAAGGAATGGCCCATTGAAATAAACAATGGAGCGCATACCAATCCCACGCATCGCGCCTGTCGACAGCATCTTTGCGAGAGCGTAACGTAACGCGAAATAACGTAATGATTGATGCTATATTTAGACAAGGCAACGGAGTAAACGCAGAGGAGAATCTGGCTAAATTCTAGCCGAATATGATGGAACAAGTGAAAATGTTTATATTTATGTGTATTTACTCACTCGCTTAACTGGAAAGATTTAGCAGTTATGCATTGTGAATATGATGGAGCAAGTGAAAATGCTTTAGATTCGTCTATTCACTAGTTCAGCTCAAAGTAGGTCTCAGTGGTTCATTTGAATAAAGCGCTCCATTGATGCGCCCAACTTCTTTTGTATATCAAATTTTTGTTAATTTCACAAATCATTGAAATGTTCAGAGAAACAAGAAGAAGCACGAAAAAACCCTGCACACACGAGTCACATTCAAGTTTACACTGTAAAATGTCGTTCATTCAGCGGAATCGCGCTTACGAGATTCATTTATTGATAAGGCGACTCGTATAAACGATTTGCAATTTATCTGAAGCGAAACTACGCTCTGGCATGTGTGTGTGTCTGTATGTGTCTGAGTGATTCGCAGTGTGACTCGGAATCCTTATCGCTGCAATTGAAATACGTTAGCAAATGCGTCATCCAATTCAAGGGCAGACCGTGACAGACTTCGCTCTAATGAGTCACTTTCTAGGCCAATGTACTCCACTCCAACGACAAAACTACAACAAAACGTGAAAAAGAACAGCTGGCAGCATTGACAAAAAAAAGCGTTGTCATTCTTTGGGTATTTCATGAAGCATTAGATCACCGATCAGGCGACTTTCTATTATCATCCCAATATAATATAATAGTCATTTCAACATATAAATTTTATATTCAAATTGGCAAGTCGCTTGTTCTATGTTTAAATATTTAATGCATTTTCAGCAGAATCACAAGAATATCATCCTAATTAATGCTCAACTTACTTTATTATATACCAAGTATATAATAGGTAATGTAATTATCTTCTGCAGAATCAGAAATCGCAGTTCACTAATTCCGACATTTATCTAATTGGCGTTTCAGTAGAAACACAAATATAATTTTCTCAGCGCTAATTGGCAATCAGTGAACTTAACCAATCGCCGCGCAGTTATGGCTATATATACATATGTACATCTATATGTACTTGAAACACCATAAATTTCTGGGAAATTTCAAAACGTCGATTGGAAACGCTTTCAAATTTCGCTCGTTAAACAATTAACAATGCGAGAAGGTCGAGGGAGACGGAGACACGGCGGAGAGTATTTAATGGCAAAGCTAAAGTTGGCTGGAAAACCATTTGAGGCATTTCGTACTTCCCGGAAATGCTATAGACAGCCAAAATGCGAAATAAAAAACTCGATATGGCAACGTTTGATTTGTGTTTAGTTAGAATTTCTATATTTTAATTGGCTTTCCTCTCGATACTATACAGTTAGCTAACTAATTGCCATGCAGCGCCATCTATCGGCATCAGCGACAGCAACAGCAACAGCACGTGCTGCATTTCGACCTTACTCAATGCGAATGAATCAATTCATTATGACACAGCTCATTCTGATTCGCTAATTTTAAACACAAAGTCCCAGAACAAAATGAATTATAGCAATATACATATATTATATGGCAGAATGTATATGTGCACATATGTATGTATATATATTATTTACGATAATGATGAAATCCAGAGAACCCGCATGACATGACGAGCGCTGAGCGAACAACTTTCAATGGAAACCCACAGAAGTTGAAGCATACCAGATAAAACCGCATAGCGCGCTCTAAAAAGCTAAACACACACACACACACATGCATGTTAGTAGGTAGGTAGTTTAGCCATTGGAGCATGAGTCACAGGAGCGGTTGCGCTGCAGCCTGCTTGGCGGTTCGAGAGGGCCCGCGCTTTCGTACCTTCTTTCTTCACTTTGTTTTTTACTTTTTTCCGTGTTGCCATGAGCTGGAAGTGCTGCAGACAATGCGAAATTTCATCAGAAATCCAAATACAGATAATGATCTAATACATAACTTGTTCGTGGTAAAAATAACGTTGATAAACGTTTCACAGTAAACCCAACTCTATATGTATATGTATATGTATATGTATAGGGGGCGCGTATGCACACATATGTATGTTTGTATGTACATACATTAGCACGGGGTGCATTGTATATTACTAAGCACCTGCGCTTATCTATAATGCGAGTTGAAATTAGTTTTGAATAAATTGTTCACAATTCGCAGTTTAAATACTTCTTTTTTTTTCTCTCTCTCTCTCTCTCTCTAACTCTAAAGCCAGCGCCGTATACAAATACTGAATATTTGACTTTGTATTTAGTAAAAAGTTCAAAGCAACTAAACCTTAAAGGGACGGCGGCGGGTGGAGGAGAGTCTGCAAAACTTTTCCAATTCAGTATTGAGAAAAATAAAACTTTGCTAAAAGTTAAGTCGCAGTTTTGCAAACATTAACTGTGGGAAGCGGGTTCCCAGCAATTCACCACCCGCTTGAGTTTACATAACTGCGCTGCTTCCCTCTCGCTCACTTCAATATCCAAGAAAGGAAAAAAAAGCGAAATTGCTGCGCTGCTGCTGCCTCCGCCCATTGTCATGTTTTTACGCTGAAATTGTCACAACAAAGCAAAATGAATTGCGGTCAGTGCGAGCGACGACGACGTGTAGAGGAGAGGGTGAGAGAGAACGAGAGATGATGACAACAATGAAGCTAGGCAAGCGGCTGTAGTAGAAGTTGTAGTTGTAGTGGAATAGCAGAGACGGGCAAGTGCAAAACTAAAGCGTGAGCAAAAAGTCAACTGCAAACAACAAAAGCCTGGAAGGAGAGGGAAGTCAGAGTCAGAGTCAGAGCGTGGCGAGAAGAGGCGCGGCGAAGCTTGCAAGCAGGATAGGGCTATATAGGTAGACAACAAAGACGAATGGGACAGACAGACGGGCGTAGGATTTTTAAAGCGAATTCAATTACTTTTTGTTGCTGTCGCTTCGTTGACTCTGTTGGCTGGCTGCTGCCACTGGCTGCTACTGCTTCTTCTTGCTATTTATTTCAATTTTTTGTTTTTTATTTATTTTGATTTTTTTCGTTTTTTTTTTTTTTTTTTTTTTTTTTTTTGCTTTTGTAGTTACTTGGAATTCGCAAATGAACTTCGCTTGAAAACAAAATCACATGCAAAGCAGAGCGCGCGGCAACAAAGCGCAAAGTGCCAAAGGAGCGCAACGAACGAACCGAAAAGGGAGGACAGAGCAGAGAACGGGGAGTGGCCTCTGCCTTCGCCTCTGCGCCTCTGTACAATGCGGCCTGAGAAAGTGTATTTCATTTTGATATTTTTCGCAAGAAAATTGAAATGAGATTTATTTATTACGTTTTCATTTTGCCGTCCGACCGTCCACCCGGCCACTCACTCATGCCATGACATACACATATATATGGATATGTATATGTGTGTATATGTACATATGTACATGTATATGTACATGTACATGTACATGTATATGTATGAATATTAAAAGGTATTTGCTTCTCTCCATTCATTGCGCGCTTCGCTCGAAATTGTGTAGTATGAACATAAACAATTCTCATGGCAATTCGGCTTTTTCATATGCCAATTTAATTAGCAATTCCACCGAATTCAGTTGCTCTCACCCACGAGCTTGATTTTTTATATTTATCTACGGGTCGCTATCTCGCTCACACACACCCGCCCACCCACACGCACACTGCTTCTTCATCTATCCCTTCATACGCTTATCATGCGGATCGTGACTGATATGCTGGGGACTTGGCCATTGCCATGGAAATACCTAGAGAAATCTCATTGACGTAGGTAAACAACAAAAATATGTAGCAAAAAAACAATCAAATCAAATTCTCATAAGATTCCATTGTTTATAACATAGCTTACTGTGAAATATGAATGCAAGCACACACACGCACTCACACATAGTCAGTTCATTTTTGACATTTGCAGTTAACAGTTAGCTGGCATGGCTGCCCAAGGGCAGTCAGTGTCGTAGAGGCAATTTATTTGTTACATTAGGGTGGTTCACGAAATGAAATGAATATTTTTATTTGAGTTGGATGCAAAGTCTTGCGCTCTTTGCTATTTTTAAATTATTTTCAAGTTTTGATAAAAATCTTTATTAGAAGACGGAATTCTACTTTTTGGTATTTCGAGCTCTTATCGCGCTATTTTGGGCAGTCGCATTATCAGCACAGCTCTCGACTCGGATAAATTTTCTAGGTAAATATACTATACTCTATGTACATATGTGCTTTATAAAGTACGCACACACGTTAATACAAACGCAATAATCTATATAAGTGGTAGCAGAAGGAGAACGAGAGGTAGCACAATAAATATATTAACATGAATGTGAAAAGTGGCAAAATTCGTAGAAATTCGCTGCGGCGCTGAAAGGCTCTCATGATAAATCCACATACAATTCACAGATATATACATATATGTACATGTGTGTTCTTGGAAAATATGTATGCACACGGTACTCACATGGTTGGTGAAGTCATGAAGTTGTTTAAAGGTACGCAGCCCCTACAATGTACATGTGTGCGTATGTGTGTGGGTGTGTGTACTTTTGTGTAGGTGTACGCCTTTGTGTATGTGTGTGTGTGTGTGTTTCTGATTAAACGCAAGCACTAACAAAATTTCGGCTTAATTTGCCAACAACTTTACTCTAGTCCAGCTGCGGGCTGTGAGTCGAATGCGTTGTCAAGGTTACCTCGAAAGATGGGTTCGGCCTATTCATGCTTAGATACAGAAACTGATACGAATATAGCTAGAGATACACACACACACAATCATTTATTTAGATACATTTGTATCTTTGTGTACATATTATGATATGCTAATGCTGGAGGTTCGCATTTGTACGCATAACGGTGAATGAAAAGAATATATCCAAATTGGCTTTTGTTCGCAGCAAATTCTAAACCCCAAAGTTAGACGGAGCTTAACAGACGAAACGAGAGAAATAAATGCAGATAATACGGCTTAGGAAAAAAACAACCATTCTGTTAAGTTGAATGAATTTAAAGACTATATACATACATACATTCTTATGTACAAACATATATAATCAGATGACATGTGAGTCGGATAGCATTATTAAAAGTCAGAAGAAATAAAGAGTACTTCAGGTTAATATAAACAATAGAAGATACGGTAGATTGCTATACGATATACATATGTACACATATGAAGTAGTTGATATACTAGTACAGCTATGTCTAGTAGTGAACATAGTGAAATATCTATAAGTATTCGATGTAATACAAGTTATTAAAGTCAATTTATACAATATTTATAAGTTCGTTAGTAGATAACTTATCATATTGTATTAAAAATAAAAAATTTTAAGTTTCTGTGTCGTAATAATAGCTAAATTTGATTAAAATCTGCGGTTGAACATTTCATTCATAGTTTCAATAGTTATACTACTCATAGAGCCCATATGATTTATGTTCCTCAAGAGCCAACCCACATACCTGGTGCCCGAATTGAGGTAGGCTCCACACTATTATCAAGAACCACTTGGATATTACCGAATAAGGCAATGCCTAATACTTTACGGCAATCACCGACTCGTTCCGTCCAGAAATGTCAACTGAACAATTCAGCGCAACAATCGGCGCTCTTTATTCAGTCAACAGAGACCATACATACGTATGTATGGATGTGAGTATAATAGCTACGATTAAATTTATAAATTTAGCGATTACGATTGCCTTCAGCCGGAAGCCGATAGGGAAAATTAAAAATATGAACGAAACCGTAAATTATAGTACTTTATGTATGAATATACATATATATATATACGCAAACACACGCACATACTCGTACTCACTCGTAAAACAGTTCCAGGCAGCTGTAAATATAATCAAAGCGTACCACAAAATTTCATTGATAAATAACAACGGTAAATGAAAAGCCCGACTGTGTATTTGTGAGCGTGTGTGTGTCGCCCATCCACCCATTGAGCTTGCCAACTAGAGGTGTGCACGGCACGTGAATTAGTAACTGCTGTATCGAGTAACGGTTACTCAATGTAAACAGATGAGTGCATAAATAAAACAAAGATGGTCTATTAAAGAACAGCAATAAGTGTGTGTAGTAAAACAGATACATATAAACACTTTGTAACAAGGCAATAAATCAGTAATCGAGTTATTCGATATTTGAATGTACTTGAATGCAAATAAACTCTGAAGTTGACCTTTCGACTCTGCGAGTGCAGAAGCAGAGAATTCAGTGCTAGTTACGCGCGCAATTTAAGTTACTTATCACAATTCACACGAAAATCAGAGTGTTTAACGGACCTGATAGTATTCAAGCGAATAATACGCGTATACACAGCGCTTATCAGACACATAGCGCACAAGACTCAAAGAGGAGGAAGAGGTTGGGAAACAACAATTCCAAGAACAATCAAAAGCGCTTCGTTTTCCATGGAAATGGAAGGCAAATATGTGCACACTCACACTGAGAGAGCGAAAGGGGCGGAGTGAGAGAGAGAGAGAGGAGCCACATGAAGAAGAGACAACATGGGCATGAGCAAGTGGCTTAGATAAGTCAACTGGAACTGGAACTGGCACTGAGGAACTGGCTCTGCTTGGCTGGGGGTCATTGGGGGTGTGTGGGCCATACGGACCAAGTGTAACAGGTAATTGGTAACTGGGCAACGCTCGGGCAAATATAGATTAGGTCGTCATCATCTACTTACGAAAGCGACCCAGATGAAACTCAAAGCAAAGCCAAACATAACAAAACATTATAAAACAAGTTCAAAAACTTGAAGCCAACCAAAATGAACCGGTTTCTGAGCAACAACAACAAAATAATCATACTAATATCCAAGCAAAACAAAACAAAAAGTTCAATAACAATCTTTGAGTATTAATAGCTTTATATGCATACAGCTTCGATGATTTACTATGAAAAACAATTAAGAGCAAACTAACAAAAACATAAAACATCAAAATAAACAAACAACCAAAATGAATTCCACTTTAACAAAAATTGAGTGTTTTGCCCACATTTCACTTTTGGCATTGCGATTCAATTGAACAAATTCACGCGAACAATTAACAATGAGCGCAAAATGAAGACGGAGAAGAGAAAGAAAAAACAACAACAGCAACAATGCATAGCCATTCGCATACATCAAATCAAATTTCCACGAAATCTGCACGTAAATCGTATAACAAATACAATAATACAATAGAAATAGGGAAGAGTGGAAGAGAAAGAAGGAAAAAAAAAAAACAATAATAGCCCGAGTGGCAGCAGCAGCGGCAGCTGAGCATAAGCCAATAGCGACAGAGAGGTTAGAATGGGGTGGGGAGAAATAGAGAATGGCAATCTTTACATGTTCATGCGTAGCGTATCATGATAACAGTGGGATCATAGAGTCGGTTGCAAAAATTTTAAGAAAAATTTAATTTCATTTTATTTATACATACATATAGATGAAAAAAAAATATATATATATATTTATATATAAATTGTAACTTGAGTATTTTAAGGAAATTCATTAAATCAGTTTAATTTTTCGTATTTTATTTCTGCTTTGTTCGAGTCAGCTCATTTTTATTTTTCATGAGTAATGCACAAAAAAATAAGCTGATAATTGCTTTTTTTATGCATTTCCGCTAGCTTGTCATGAAGTACATAGCCATATATACATATGTGTATTTATTAAAGAACAGCTGCTCAAATACCCGAACCAAAGACTAGTAGCTATACTATTAGATAAATCATAGTAAATTAAGAGGCTTTCAATGAATGTTACTCACATACTAGCAGCTTGACTGCATTTAACAACTTTTATTTATCTTGAAAATACCTAAGTTAAATGCCAAAGCAGCTGCGTGTGAACAAACACGATCAACTTAAGGGACATGCAAAGGGCTCAAGTTTGTCTTCTTCTTATTCATCTCTTTTTTTTTTTTGCTTTTCGGCGCAGACAATTTGGCATATTCGCCGTAAATATCGTTTGGCTCGCGGGCGAATCTATAAAAGCCAATTAAGCAACGCCCCAATTACACTTATCCTTGCTTCTATGTGTATGTGTGTGCGTCCGTGTGTCTGTGAGTTGGAAACAATTTCAATTTCACATGAAAAGCTATTAAAAATGCCAGAGAGCCCACAGAAATGCACTCAAAAAAAGTTTTAATACAAATTCAAGGAAATGAGCGGAAGAAGCTGGTCAAAAACCCGCTTTTAACAAGAATGATCAAAAAACTCTGCATGCTTGTGTGTGTGTGTGTGTGTGCATTACAGACAACAGCAAAGTTAATAACACCTTTTCTTGTGAAGGGTAAGTCGAAAAAAAAATATATATATCGTCTCTGCCAACGTCGAGTGTGTATGAAGTATGGCTTCAGGCGAATTGAGTCAAGTTTCGCTCTTGCTCTCTCCCTCTCTCTCTCTCTCTATAGCTGCGCGTGTAAACGTGTGTGTGTGTGTGAGGCCAGCTTCAGCTTGGCTTGTGGTGTTAAATGTTTGCAGCCGCAGCAGCAGCATTTCATTCAATAGCCGCCACAGCAACAGCAGCTGCCAACTTCAGCAGCCGCCAACTGCCGCGCTCCCTTTCCCATTGTCTGCTTTATGCTCTTGTTGCTATTGCCAAGTCTCTCAGTGTGAGCGCGAGAGCAAGCATATGCATATGGACGTGTGTGTGTGTGTGTGTATGTGTGTCAGTTTGTGTGCGCATTGTTGTCCGTCTTGTTGAGCTGCTGCTTCTGCTGTTGTTGTTGTCGTCGTCGTCGTTGGCTCGCTTGGCTGTCTGTCACTTCTCAGAAATCGGTCTAAATTAGAAAATGCGTTTCTGGGAATTTCGTATATCTCTTTTGGGCACAACGAAATAACGCAACGGCGACACCAATAATATATATGTATATATATTCTTTTTAATAAATATGTACATACATCAAGTATTGCTACTTATATGCCCTTGCCATAAACCATATATATTTATGTGTGTGTATTAATATAAATTTATCAATGGCATTTTTGCCACATAAGTTGTAAACTTTTTTGTTGGCATCATACCCAACTATTTACCTGATTAAACGCTGCTGCTGCTATTTTTGTGTTTTGCAATCGCTGTCGTTGTTGTTGCTTGCTAAATATTGGCTTGTTGGCAATTTATATAAATTGTATTTTAAGCATAATTCAGTTTAGCTAGCCACACAAACATTCGCACTTAGTTATATATCTGTGCTCTCTTTCTCTCTCATTTACACTTTCCGATTTATTTTCATCTTGTTTAACACCACGCGCACACCATCTTTTTGCACATAAATTGCACTGAAAACACAATCGAATTAGTGTTCACTTCAATTCAGCGGCGTTGATTTCATCAACTTAAGCAATTTCACTAACGCAACGAGGACGTATCTCAATTCTTTTGTAGACATTAAAGCTATACCGAGCGACAACAACGAGATACGTGCGTGCTACGAGTTCCAAGTACTGCTCGTTTGTGTCAGTGACACACACTGCCACAACGTGAAGTTGGCTCTGGCTGCCAGCAGACGCGTATCGATATGAACGATACTTCCTTTACTTGCAGTGTGACCGGATTCTTGAATTGGTGGCATTCCACGAGATAAATATTATAGAAAATTATTTATATTTTATTTTCGGCATGATATAAAATTAAAATAATTATTTATAATTTTTATGATATTTTTCTAGCGGCATATTTTCCAAGGAAAACAATGTCTTCTTAAGAAAAGAGAAATAAATACTTTTAACAAATAAATAGCTTATATGAAATAAATTTAAATTGTATCTATTTCTGAGTTTATTCATTTCAATTTCAAATAGTTATTGTACATTTGTATGATTATTCAAATAAAACGATATTTCTGAGTAAGCTCTTAAGCATACCTATCGATAGCAATTTGGCTGCGGCCATGGTCGGCTCCATGCGCGCGCATATTTGAAATGGACCTATTTGCTGATAGCAGAAATCAGCAAAACAATGTAAACAAATCTAGGTTGATAAACCTGTCAACTGAAATTTGCCATCGTTATGGCAATATTTGCTGTAAGTACAAATGTATGCACTCTAATCATAAGAAACTAAATAAAGTGAAAAGATTTTGACGTTCTAATCTCTCTACGGGATGCACAAACACAGCCAGAGGCAAGTTGAAGATAATAAATAAATTAAAATACACATTATATAGATACAAATACGCAAGATGATGTGCACACTTTTAATGCCCTACTCCGACTCGGTCTCGGACTTGGATTCAGTGCCACTCGGTCAGTCAGTCAAGCAACTTGAGCGTGAGCGTCTGTGCACTGCAATTTAATTTAATTAAGACGAAAGACGACAAGTGAAATATTTTTTCGTTGAATCAATTGTCGAGGGCAATTAGACAAGAAAACAAATCTCAGTTACTGTCTACGCGTGGGATGATGAGTGCCGAAAAGCTAGAAATGAAACGCTCCACCTCGATGCCAGTGAAGCCAAGGCCCCTAAATCCCAAGCCCTTGGCTCGATCCCCGGAGAAGGAGACGGTCAATGATACTGAAACCGATTACTATCCAGAAAGTCCAAGCTGTCTACGCAGACGACGTAAATCCAAGCAAGCAGCCGATCAATTGGAGACGCGCAGCGAGCAAAAGTGGGTCAAAATTAAGCACACTATATATTATACACATTATATACCACTTACATAACTACCGCAGCTTTCCATATACGCTCGACTGGTCGGGCAGCACCATTGAGCTCAGCCCCGACTTGGATGCGGATGGCAGAAAGCGCAGCATGCATCGGGTTATGCAAAAGAATGGTCACGAGAACGTTGTCTTTCGTCGCATTCCGGAGAAATCGTGGCGATATATGCGCGATGCGATTACCACACTGGTAAGATCCGTGTTCGGCCACAAGCCTAGTAGCAAGACAGAGCAGATAACACGTGAACGATCGAATATCTATAGCATAACGCCCAGCATTCAGCGTAAATTGGATGAATTGGCTAATGAGTCGCCGACAACAAAGCTGAAATATAAACACATGCCCAAGCCAAATAATGACGATAGGGAGAAAGTAACATTTAGCATTTAGCATTTAGCATATACTAAACACAATAAACTCACACAATTTAACGCAAATCCAAAATATATATAACAAACATATTACTTGGGTGCTGCATTCAAATTCATTTCCATCGATGACTAATTATTTGCTATCGCAAAAGCTATCGACTAGTTGGTGCAAATATTATATTTGGGTGTCGAGCATCATTCTAACATGTCAATCTCATCGCAAACGATAACGTGCGTGTACTGTCACTAACGATATCGATGGCACACGTCAATCATCGAAAACGATAACATTGATTCCGTCACTAACGAACTCGATACAAACATTTAAATACAAATTCATTCCACACTTCTATCACGTTCCAATTGAAATCGATAGCATTCGCTCAGTCCTAACCAAATTAAATTTCCCGCCCACACAGATCGAGTTGGATTGGAAATACATGCTGACGATTTTCCTAGGCAGTTACTTTCTGAGCTGGCTCTTCTTTGGAGTCTTATGCTATATGGTTGCTTATTCGCATGGTGATTTTCTCTTCGATTCGGTTACTGATGAACGTTTGGGTGAAGGACAAGATCCTTGCATCTATGGTGTGCGCACCTTTGTGGCCATGATGATTTACTCGATTGAGACGCAAACAACGCTTGGATTTGGGGAGAAATATGCGAGTGAGGAATGTCCGGAAACAATTTTTCTATTTGTCATGCAAATGATGTGCGCGGCGGCTATTGAGGGGTCAATGATTAGCATTATTTATGCGAAGACTGCGCGTCCGGCCAAACAGTTAACGAAGCTCAAGTTCAGCGATAAGGCTGTGGTAAGTCCTCTTAACAATATTTACATTTGTATGTATTTACACAAAGAGAATCTTGTAAAAAAAATCGAACTGCTTCGCTCTTATGATCAATGCTAACGCAACTGTTAAAATTACTTTGCATACATTCACACATATGCATACATGTGAGGATTGCCAGTTGGCAAACCGTTGTATTTTATGTGGCCGGTTACGAGGAGCAGCTATTTCACACTATCGCACTATGCTCAAGGCTTACAGATTCCGTTGCTCGTTGACAACAAGATAGAGATGGAGAGAGAATAAATAATATGTTAAGAATCTATAACCATAATATATAAAACCATAGACATACATATATGAATTTACATACAACATATGTATATATATACATATGTATGTATTTCAGATCTGTTATCGCGATGGCAAACTATGTTTGCTCTTTCGCGTCTGCGATCCGCGGGAACAGCAGTCCATCGAATCGAAGATACGAGTCTACATGATTGTGGACAAACAGTGAGTAAAGACAAAAGAGAGATACGATACTTATAATGAGAAACATTTGCTTTGGCAGTACTCGTGAGGGAGAGGTCATCAAGACCCACACGGAGCTGAAGCTGGAGGGAAATGGCGAGCAGCTGATTGTCTGGCCAGACATCGTTTGCCATGTCATCGATGAGACGAGTCCACTCTTCGCCTTCAACAATGCCAAGCAATTCAATGCCGGACTGTTTGAGCTCTATGTGACAATTGTTGGCACCTCGCCGACCACAGCGCAAATGACCGAGGCGAAGACTTCGTATGTTCCGCGCGAGATTTACTGGGGTCAGCGATTCGCCAACATCATCCACTACGATGCCAGCCACGAGCGCTATATAGTGGACTATGAGAACTTCAATTCGACCATATCGGTGGGTGTGGCAACATTTGATAAATTGCTGTTTGTTAATTGCAAATTCCGTCTCCAGGTGGATATGCCGGTCAAGCTAAGTCCAGCGGAACAACTGCAGCAGCGACAGCAACAACAACTCGAGCTGCAGCTTCAGCAGCTGCATTTGCAAAAGCAGCAACAGCTGAAGCTGCAGCAACTGGAGCTGCTGCAAAAGCAACAGCAACAGCAGCAGGAGGTGCAGCAACAGCAACAGCAGCAGGAGGTGCAGCAACAGCAGCAACAGCAGCAACCGGAGCAACAGCAGCAAAAAAGGGTAGCATTAGCAATTGGAGCTGCAGCAAAAGCAGCAGAAAAAGTAGCAGCAACAGCAGCGGCCATTGCAGGAGCAACAGCAACAGCAGCAGTAAACGGAGGACTAACAGCAGGAGCTGAAATTGGCATATAGAATATATATGTTGGGAATCTGTTGAGTATTAACTACTATACTTATACATACTGAATTGATGTGCATCGTTTGAATATGGACATAAACAAATTTAATACCGTGATTAATAACAATAATACATATTTATAAATGCTTTTTAAGCAGTTGCAAACAGAATCATGAATATATAATCGAAATAGAAGGAATCTCTTTGACAGTGAAGAAGCACATAGTAAAATACAATGAACAATAGTTGAAATACTTATTAATAAACAAATAGATACACATACATAAAGCAAACAAAAGGACTGCTGGCATGCAACAAAATAATCAGTTAAATCGAAATATAATTTCAACAAGCTTTTAAGCCTCATCGCCCTCTCGCACGCTGAGCAACAGCTGCAGTTGCTCTCGCAGCTCCTCGTTCTCCTTCTGCAGACAGGCGAACTCATGCACAAAGCGATCCTTGCGCAGCAACAAGTCGAGTGTTTCGCGTATCTCCTGGGTGATATTCAGCTGCTGCTGCCAGTAGTTGGCCATCTCGCTGAAGAGCAGGAAGCGCGTCTTTTCGTCCGACCACTTGAGCTCTTTCTCCAGCTTAACGAAACGTTCGTCCATGAGGCTAAGCACCTCGGCATGCTCCTTGCGCACCTCGACCAGCTCTTTGGCCAACTCAGCTCCATCAGCTGCATCCGGCAGCAAGGCATCTGTGGACAGGCCGCTGGAAGTCTTTGGCAGCAGTTGTTGTGGTTGCATTTCAATTGGCTTCTTTGCTGCTGCTGGAGCTGCATGATGTGGCGTGCTGTTCCGGCTAGCCGGCAGCAAGCGCAGACGTTGCCTCCGCTCGACTTCGGCCATGTTTGGATTCTCTTTGTCGCTGCCGGCACAGCTGCTGGCAGCGGAGCAGTTGGCCGACTGCATCTCGTGCAGCTGTGTACTGTGTTCGTCCGTCTCGGCGATCTTCTTCAGCTTGGCATCGCCCGAAATATTGCTGCGATCGCGCAAAGGACCGCTTAGAGTTTCTGTAAGAGAATTCAACAGTTTTAGTTTTTGTATGTCAGCTTCATCTACGACCTTACGTTGTAGGGAATCCGCGCTGTCCAGGGAACTTAGACCCGAGCCAGTGGCACAAATGCTCTGACGCTGCTCCTCATTGTTTTGCTTTGCTTGCAGAGCATCCCAGTCGAAACTGTCGCGTCTGGCTGTGGTTAGGCGCGTGGACATGCGATCCAGGGCGCGCGGGCGCTGCGCATCCAGGAAGTCACAGAACGAATCACGCTGCTTGCCGCCATAGCCCAGGCTGCTGCTCATCGTCGCCAGCTGCTGCTGCGTCTGCAGCAGATTGGCTGCAATGGATTTGCGCAGCTCATCGCTGGGCGTTGGCTCCACTGGAGTACCAACCGATTTGCCGGCGTCCATGGTCACGTTATTAGAGCTAGTGAAGCTGCTGCTTTGCTGCTCTTCCGTGGGCATAGGTACAAAGGCGACGCGACTCACGGCACTGTCAAAACATATTCCATTACAGACGATTGTAATCTCGATATAGGGAAAGCACTTACCAGCCCTCGTGAACCGGGCGCACTGCTAGCGGCGCCTTGGTGCTACGCATGTCGTAGGCAATCAGCTCGCCTTTGAGATTCCCTGCACAGAAGTACGTGCCACACTCGCTCAATGCCACCGTAGACAGGGGATGCGAGTAGGTCAAGCGACCCGAGGACGACTGCGCCTTATTGCGCCGTATGTCAAATATATTGATCTTGCAATCGTAGCCTACGCTGACCAGCAGCGAGGGCTGTGTGCTGCACATGCTCACATCTCGGCAAGGCGCATCGTGCGCCTCGCTCAAGTTGAGGATGTTGCGCTTCGATTGCACATCGTAGACGCTGACCGCGCCCTTGTAGCTGGCAATGGCCAAGTGGAATCG
This sequence comes from Drosophila arizonae, assembly GCF_054131065.1. Taxonomy (NCBI): domain Eukaryota; kingdom Metazoa; phylum Arthropoda; class Insecta; order Diptera; family Drosophilidae; genus Drosophila; species Drosophila arizonae. The sequence continues at coordinate 991,665 of NC_142923.1, forward strand.
TTTGCTCGGGTGAAAACGAGCCAGAGTGGAGCTGCAAGAGAAGAGATTTGATATTAGATTTCGAACAAAATATTAGAGACAGGCGAATAAGAGAAGGAATTGGATTGTAAATATCATGTATATATAATATGTATATAGACTGTCAAGAGTGAGAGGAGAGATGTCTTCCTTCACACTTCTAGCTACAAGTTTACTCATAGACATCCCTGTTCTGCCTTCTCTGCAGCTATTCTCAAACATCTACTCACTGCTCATCGATGGTGACCGTTTCGATCTTCTGCTTGGTCTTCGTGCCGTAGATGTTTATTTTGCCGCTCTCCAGCACAGCGGCTATATAGTCATCTGTGCAATTGTAGTCCACATAGAGCACTGTGCTGCGTGACTGGTCCGCTGGATAACGGTGAATCATCTCAGCAGTGCGAAAGTCGAAGAGCTTAACGAATCCGCTCGATTGGCCGATGGCAATTTGATTGGAGGCCGTTTTGGCGCAGCACACGGAATAGGCATTGTCGATGGTCAGTTTGCGCACGCGCTGTATTTCAGGAGCTGCAAGAGAACAGATTAACATACACATCTTCCTATTTATATTGCGCACTTCGTTTATACCGTTTGGCTGCTTCTCCTTTATGCGCATCACCGCCAAGCCCGCCTTTTTGTCCACCTCCACAAAGACGCGTCGCTGCGCGTTAAATTGAAAGTCTGTGGACTCGCCATTTGCATGCTCAAATACAGATTTCGTTTCCAAATCAGCGAAATCCGATAAAATGGTCTTCTTTGAGGTGGATATTAAATACATGTTCATCAAAAAATTGCAAATTGTAAATTTAAATCAAATACTCTTAGTTGGCAACTGCGTTAAAAAAAAAGAACGGCTTTGTTTTGTATGGTCTTGGCATTAGAGTTGCCAGACTGTGTCAAGTTTAGCAGCTGGCAAGGATATTAAATCTTATTTTAATTCATATGCCAAGGTACTTTCACTAACCAGAGAACACTGGTTAGTGGTATTTTTTAAAGCTCAGAGTTATATATGCATTTCGTTTCACTTCATATGTATTTCGTTTCATTCCACAGGCAGAGGTTTTAAGCAAAAAATGAGTAGCAGCTTTGAAATTGACTGACTTCATTCAAAAAATTCGTTAGTGAATTGGAATTGGAATTGGCGGCTTTGTTTATTGAGAGCTTGAGAGTTGCCAGACTGTGCTAGAGTTTGCCACAATAAACAACACATCTGTTATAATTTAAAAACTAAGCTACTTGTATTATATATTGTTCCATATAGAACTACATGCGTATATACTATGACTGTATAAAGCCAGCTACCAGACCATCGCGTTTCTTTTCTGCAGCTGCCGTATGGTCCCAGTTCACTAATCCATGCTCTTCGAACACAATCGAATTTTGATTCTCGGGCAGCAGCTCACAGTCCAACGTGGAATCTTCAATGGGCTCGCCACAATCCAAGATAAAGTTATGCAGCATGCATGCGGCCGCGACAACAATGCTGGCCACTTCCATTGTCCCCACATCTAAAGACTTCAGTCGTCTAAAGCGAGACATCAAGGCCGTGAAGGCACGCTCGGCGGGCGCATTCCACAAATGTATAGCCTGATTGTAGCGTATGTGACAAGGCGTTAACTCCCCATTGTTGTCCGCGTACGGTGTCATCAAATTGAGCAGCAAGGGGTAGGTCATTTCACCCACGAGATGCTTATCCGCCGGCATCAGCGGTTCTTCCATGTCAATTAATCTTTCAAACAGTTCGCTCTTCAGCAGCACGGAACACTGATTGTCGGGCACATCAATGTGCACATCAAGGAAGCGACTCCGCTCATCACAAACTGCCTGGAGTGCCAGCGAGGCGTACTGCATATGCCCCTGCTCCTCGCGCACGGGCAGTTTTAGTGGTATGCGACACTCGTCGATGACACCCACTACTCCAGGTAGTTGACTGCACTTAATGCCACACGCATTATCCTTTGGCCACTTCACATAGCAAGGCATCAATGCTGCGAAGCCTGATGTAACCCATTTGAATATCTCGTGCCCAGAGCTCTTGGATATTGCAAACGATTCACCCACTTCGCGAAATGATTTGCTGAAAGAAAATGTACAAGTATCCAGTAAACTGATATTTCTTTTAGTTAAAAGTGGAAGAGTCTTGCCTACTTGCCACTCAGGAGTGTTAGGGTGTATAATAGTTTCTCTGGCAGCGATACTCGCGCTATCGGCTGGTGGTGTTCCGCCCCTGCTATTGCTTTACCCACAGCCTGCAGTAACAACTGTAAAACATAACATTTATAATACGTAAATATAAAGGCTATAAGGCAAATAGATCACCTCAAAGCTGCTGCGCTTCATGCGAAACTGTTCCTTGAATTGATCATCCAAAAATCGTGGAATTTCTTGTTTATCCTTATCCACTTCATTCGTTGTATGTAGCACACTTAATGTACTTTCAGCTGTAGCCAGTCGCACGGCCTCGGCCAGCTGTGGGCCCAGACCTTCGTCCAAAAAGAAGTTCAGCATGAACGCTCTGTGTGCGCGTTCATTCATTTTACCCGGAAAAATGCATAGGTAAACAAAATAAAAGTAAACACAGGTCTAACAGCAACAGCTGATATGATAATATTGAAATAGCGATGATACGATGATAATTAGTATCGATCTATCGCAAAGAAATGTGAACATAATTCAAATGTAAATGTCGAACATGTATAAAATCATCAACATAGAGATGAGAGCCTTTTAAGGTATTTCATAAATATCGGTCTATCGCAATGACTTTGCTGTATTGGAGCAATAAAAATGTTAATGAGACCTGCAATTTGAAAGACAGTGGTAAAAATAGGCATTAAACTGTCTTATAAGTCTATTGGGACACGCTTGTCTAATTGAAGCCAATTTCATGAATCGATAATGTAAAATAACAGTTCTTACGAGAGCACTAACAGGCACTTAACAGCTACTTATTTGCAAAGGAAATCAATACAATTTATACTTGTCATATAGATAATAGCCCAGTAGTTATTTCTATAAGACATTTAAAGTAACTCTAAAAAAATATTATTCAAAATTAGCGAAAATATCTCTTTTCAAAATTGGCGATGGATCGCTGTTAATAACAGCGCAGCAAAATGTTAAGTTTTTGGTTGCCAAAAAAAAAACCCAACATATGTTAGATGAACGACAATCAGGGGTTCCGTTCGTTCAGTTTATTTAGTGAGTCTTGGCCCGTGCAAATATCAAATAAATTTGCCAATATAAATTACAAAAACTCAAATTGCGCACTCGTTTTGCCAATAGCAGCAGGCAGCAGGGAGCGGACAGACAAAGGCCAATAGAAAACGCAATAGCTAAAATAAAGACACTAACAATAACAGCAACTGCAACAACGACAACGACAACTACAACAAAAACAACAACACAACCACACCTGCTGCAAAATGGAGGCGGAGGGTCTGACAAATGAGCAAACAGACAAAGTGTTACAATTCCAAGATCTAACTGGCATAGAGGACATGAACATATGCCGCGATGTGCTCATGCGTCATCAATGGGATCTCGAGGTGAGTGTCGTGGGTCGCTTGCTTGGAGTCTTAGATTAACGAACGCATCTTCGTGCAGGTGGCTTTTCAGGAGCAGATGAACATACGTGAGGGCCGACCCACAATGCTGACTGCCTCGACAGATGTTCGCGCACCGGCTGTGATCAACGATCGATTCCTGCAACAGGTCTTCTCGGCGAACATGCCAGGCGGACGCACTATTAGCCGGGTGCCAAGCATCGGGCCAATGCCACGCAGTTTCACGGGCATCCTCGGCTATGTGATCAACTTTGTGTTCCAATACTTTTACTCGACACTCTCTGGGATTGTGCGCGCATTTATTAACATTGGTGGCGGCAACGAGCCGCGCATTGTCTCCGATCCACTGGCCGATGTGATGAAGTTCATAAGAGAGTATCACGAACGCTATCCGGAGCATCCGGTCTTCTATCAGGGCACCTATGCCCAGGCCTTGAACGACGCCAAGCAGGAGTTGCGCTTCCTGCTCGTCTATCTGCACAAGGATCCCACACAGAATCCAGATGTGGAATCCTTTTGTCGTGACACGCTGTCATCGCGCCCAGTTATTGACTATATCAATGCGAACACGTTGCTCTGGGGCTGCGATGTGTCCACGCCGGAAGGATATCGCGTGATGCAGACACTCACGGTGCGCACTTATCCCCTGATGGTTATGATTAGCTTAAGGGCCAACCGCATGATGGTCGTCGGACGCTTCGAGGGCGATTGCACGTCAGAGGAGCTGCTGCGTCGCCTCCAGTCGGTCATCACCGTCAACGAGGTGTGGCTGAGTCAGGCGCGAGCCGATCGACTCGAGCGCAACTTCACGCAGACGCTGCGCCGCCAGCAGGATGAGGCTTACGAGCAGAGTCTGCTCGCCGACGAGGAAAAGGAGCGTCAGCGCCAGCGCGAACGCGACGCCGCTCGCGAAGTGATTGAGGCGGAGGAGCGCGCCCGACGAGATGTTGAGCTACGCAAGGAAGAGATAGCTAGGCAGAAGATCGAGCTGGCCAACCTGGTGCCGCAAGAGCCGCCAGCCGATGCGGCAGATGCCATTGCTGTGGTCTTCAAGCTGCCTGATGGCACACGTCTAGAACGACGCTTTCAACAAACAAATTCCATTTTGGTATATCATCAAAGCTAATCCCTAAACTGTGCCTCATTAACGATCTGATTTTCTTTCAGGACGTTTATCATTTCCTCTTCTGTCATCCCGCTTCGCCGGATGAGTTTGAAATTACAACGAATTTCCCAAAGCGTGTTCTCTATTCCAAGGCGGCCATCGATGCAGCCGAATGCTCTGTCGATGAAACCTACAGCAAAACCCTAAAGGATGTGGGTCTTAAGCATCGCGAAGTGCTCTTCGTCAATGATCTGGAAGCGTAACCAAGCCCTACTACCACCAAATAACAAAAACAGTAACAAAAGAAAAATAACAAAAATGAAACATACAAAGGAACGGAACGAACACTGAAATCTGTGTGTTACCAGCTAAACGAAAACGCATTACCAAATAACTTGAACCAAGTTTTGAGTAGTCGTAGTCCTCAACTCGAGTCCAATCCGTTTGGCCCAGTCGGAGGTTGGAGCTTCAAAACAAACACGCAAGAACTCATAGACAACAACAAATAATTCCTAATTAATCATGAATATATATAAACAGAATTGTTTAACAATTTTTATGTTGATTTTCGTCTAACACCAATTTTTCCGCCCTTTAAAGTAACTTCAAACAATTTCCATTATTTTTTAGGGTTTTTTTTTTCTCACACAAGTGTTGATTTAGCTGTATTTACTTGGCATTATTTAATTTGAAGACAAAAATTAAATAGAAATGAAGACAGTTTTTCATGACGAAATACAAAATACAAAAGTTTGTAAAATAATTTTGTAACAATTTTATTCACTAAGTTTAAATCTAAATGAAACCAATTTTAATTGGGTGGTAATCTAAAAGATACAATTTTAAAATAATAGGATAATAGAAAATGAAAGAGATAAATAATTTGCTAATCAATCAACTTATATGAAATATTTTTAAAAAAAATTTTAGTTTATAAAATAAAATCAATTGCAGTTAAATTTAGAGAGTGACATATAGAATCGATATTTGCATCAAGTTTTAAAAAGTATCGATGTGTTGACAAGCCAACCATATTCAATTAAATATTATGCTAATTAGTTGACAAATCCTTAATAAATTGAATTGATCGTTGCAAAGACTAACGAATTAACAACAAACAAGTTCTTTTGATGACAAAAAAAAGAAAAGAAGTATTCTTAAGATTCTTAGTGAAGCAAATTGCATTTGAACATTCGAAATAAGTAGAGTATCGATAGATGCATTTTTAATTGGTAAATTCACTTTATCGATACGCTGACGCTCAACACAGGGTGACTCATGCCCGCATATCTCATGAGTCAACTTGTTAAAGGTATTTGTCGCACTTAATCAAAGAGCCACACACACACAAATTGCGTGTCAAGCATTGAAATTTCCAAGCTCTTAAACTGGACAGCAAATATAGTGACTCCGAGGAAGATTCCATTTGGCATAGCACAGACGAGCGGGCACGTCTATTGCCCAAAAGAGGAAGCGAATCGAATAGTTTTGGCTTGCGGCCCAAGTTAAGGCAGCTGGCGTCTCAGCTGTTTGACCTCGAAGAGGTGCAGCAATTAACGCGTGGCCTACGCCAAGTGAATTACCAAAAGCTCAGCCAGGAGTTGCCTCAGAAGTTAAACAATCCCAAATACTCAAAAACCATGTCGGCACCATCAACCTCTTCCGTTGGCGATGCGGCTGCAGCGCTCTCTGGAAATTTGCAGCTTGCGCCACTCCGAACTCTGGATGACTTTGTGCTCGGATCGGCGCGCTTTCAGCTGCCCAACTTGAAGGACTTTGACAAGTGGGGCAACCGCGTGGTCAAGAACTTGCTGTACTATCAGACGAACTACTTCCTCGTCTTTCTGGCCATCTACGTCATCATGATAGCCTGCAATCCCATGAAGATCATCAGCGGCCTGATTGTGCAGGCTCTGCTAATCGCCATCATTTGGCAGTTCTTTAACAGCAAGTCCAAGACGAACTTCATAGCCAGTCGCCTGACTGGTGGCAACCCGATTCTAGCTCAGCAGCATGCCCAGCAAAAATGGTACATCCTGGCAGGCGCCCTGTTGGCTGGCTATCTGTTCCTGCACATGATTAGCGCGGTTCTGCTGACGGCCTTCACGCTGCTGCTGCCCGTCTCGGTGACCTTCATCCATGCCTCGCTGCGGCTGCGCAACATGAAGAACAAGCTGGCCAACACCATCGAGAGCTTCGGCCCGTCCACGCCCATGGGCTCGCTCCTGGATGCATTGAATGTGCGCGCCGAGGGAGTCGTCAATTAAAGCGGCAGATAAATAATGCTAATTGTTGATCATGTTTGAGGGAATGTCTCCCCCTTTTGAATAGATGCTTCGATTCACTGTATACACCTATATATATATCTATATTTATATATTATGATTTGATCTTTTTTACGTTTAAAAATGAATTTCTTATTCACGTATTGTTTCTGCTAATCAGCAATTATAAAAGTCAATAAAAGTTTTCCCTTAAAGTAAATCATTAAATAACGAATTTCTGATGCTTACTCAAAGTTCACATGGATTGTGAACATGCATACAGATGGATGTGATTGTAATATATATATGTACATACATATACATTAAAGAGCTTGATATACTTTAGGCAAAGACAGGCAACACTTATTTACCAATTAATCGACTGGCTATTTGAAATAAATAGATTAGATAGCAGCACATTCGATTTAAAGTCTGGTACATGGAAATATATGGGCTATATTAGATATAGGGTACAGTAATTTGATTTGAAAATAGAATAATGTTTGCCAACAAATCGAATGACTTCCATAGCAGCTTAGAATAGAGCCTACATCTAAATATCTATAATTTCAGGTATATTCTCCTTTAGTCGCTTTGAGTATGTGAGGACACTTCGTTCAGGTACTGAACTGAAAATATCGTTGAATATAATGAAATACAAAAGGAAAAGACTCTCTCCAGCAAAAGTACACAGTCCTCGACTAATCTAGATTCCCGCTAGCGGCTTAATATTGATTTCAAGCTCTAACGCAACTCAACCGTTGCTGGACAACCAGATAATAGCTGCTGCGTGCTTGAGAGCCAATCCCTGGACACTTGGTGTTTGGGCGCGCACACTGTCACACCATCCAAAGAGCAATAGTTCTTGTCGTTTATCATTGTGAAGTTCAGCTTAGCATCGCAGCTAGCCATCAAGACAATATCATTTTCGTTCTTGTGCGAGACTTCCAGTAGCTTCGCATTTACGGCGCCCAAGCAGTGCGGCACGTGCCACAACCCCTGATATTCTGCAACAATTTTGCGCCAATCCGAGACCTTGGGATGTGGCATAAAGGCGGGTGCTAGCGTATTCCACAGGACTTCGCTCATATCCTGGATAGTGGCACGCACTGTGGAGCAGCTCATTCTGAAGGCCATCGACAGATCGACCACCATGGTTGCTTTCGTTGTAAAAGATCTTGGCAAACAGGCCATCAATATCGCGATTCAGATTCTCCTCATTCACCCAAATCCTGCGCCGGCTCTCATTCACGTTTTCCACTTCGCCATGTCGCCGCCTCTTGCTTGGCGGATCTTCAGTTGTCACTTGGATCTTTGGTCGCTTTGTTGGACATTTTTCTAACATTACCAGCGCTCCATAAGCCAAATGAACTATTTGTTGCAGCCAGTGCAAATCTTCGACGTCCATTTTAACAGAATTGAATTCCGCGCGCCGCGCAGCTAACAATTAGCGCACTCAACGTAAAACTCCCCGGTTATCGATAGAAAAGGATCGATACTTAGTCAGCTTTTCGTAGATGGCGTAAGAAGCGTTTCGATTTCATATCGATTCAAAAGTAAAGTATCGATATGCAGTTTGATGTTCCGTAGGAATGTAACTTCAGTAACGGCACCAAACGTAATTAGTGGTAACGGCTACGGTTGAGCGTAAAACTCCAATGGTGAAATATCCATATTAGCTTTTTCAAAATATTTTCTACTTGCTTGAAATATATTTGACGGAATTTGATTAAATAGCATTTATAAATACTTAACAATAAAGTTAAAATAGTAAATTAAGCTATGAATAATTATCTAATTTAAAAATAAATGTATGTAATAACTTAATTTAGTTTTATTTTTGTAATATAAAACTAAATCGATCTTACCCTCGCGCTTTTGCTGGATTGCAATTGTGTTATTAGCGCGTATTTTGAATGCTAATCGAATGCTAGTCATAAATTATATATTTGTAGTCGCTTTAGGGTTATAAATAGATTTGCAGAAAGTGCTCCGCAATTGTTTCCCTTCGCGTAGCAGAATCACATTTTGTCACAGAGACCAAAAGCTGAGAGTCAAAGAGATGAAAATTGTGGACTCCCCCGTTGCTCTTTGTCTTGTTACTGCTGCGACAAATAAAAAAGGGAAAATGTATTCATGTGTATGGAATATATAGTAAAAAAAACAAAATGACATAAGTGGTTTTCTTTCTTTGAAATTTATTTTTGCTTAAAAAGTAAAAAGCGCAGTTTCCAATTAGTGCGCATTTGTTAGCTGAAGTGATTGGTAGAACAATTGACAAAGATAATAATTTGAAAACAAAAAATGTTGGAATTGATGCGCGATCATTGGACTCTGCTACGAGATGTATATCAACACGATCGCACAAATCTAACGGGCTACGATCTAATCAACATGTATATAAATAACAACGATGAAGCGAATCATGTGAAAATGTACACGACAGACGATGATTGGCTGGATCATGGAACATTTGTGCTAATCGTTAGTACTATATGAAGGAAATATAGACAATATATATGTAGTTATCTTTATATGTATTACAGCACAACAATATCAACAAATCAGATATATATCTAAATACTCTAAGTGGTTCGTTCAGGGATCTACAAAATCTGCTGAGTTCTCTTCAACTGAACGATCGAGTCTGGTTTTGTGGCTATAAACAGGTATTGAAGTTAACTGTAAATAACTATTGCCTTGAGAGAGGACTAAGTTTGAAGAAGTTGGATCAAATGGAAACATATGTATATTATTTACCTAAAACGACTATAGAATCATTCGATAGTCGGTAAGATATGACTTAGTTTAACATATTATATATATGTGTATATAATACATACTCTTCAGTTTAATTGCAGATATAAATTTCGCTCCATTGAACCTTAAGCACGCTACTTTAGTTGATGAACATTGGCCATATCGTTCAATTGATTCTTTGGCACTGATCGAGGATCGCATCCAAAATCATATTAGTGTTGGCGCTTTCGATGGAAATGGTCAACTTTTGGCCTGGTGCTTGAGGTGGTTAACTTCAGATATATCCCTTATACATATATACCACTAATATATCCTCTTATTCAGAGCTGTCCAGGGAAGTCTCAGCAATTTGTATGTGTTACCCTCTTATAGGCGTCTCGGTCTGGCTTCTTTACTGGTGCGACATATGGCTAAAAAAATTGCCGCAACTGGAGCCGAGGTTTTGGCCACGATTGCCTTTGGCAATGAAATTTCCCAGCTATTTTTTGAGAAACTTGGTTTCAAGCTTATCGACAGTATAGTCTTCACCATGGTGCCTGCACTATGATCGAGCTATATAGAAATCAATTTTACTGTATAATTATATATAGCATATATCAAACATGAAATACCTCAACAAAATATAGAAAATAAAGCTCATTGCTGAATGTAAACAAACAAGTGCTCTCTATTAAATATAAATGTTGCATGATAATTATTACTATTAAAATGTGTTACATAACGTTTATTTATTTTCAGATAATTTAAAATTAACTCATTTCAATTTTGCTGAATGTGTTTGAATTCGCTCCAATTGCTCATACTCCACTATAATCCACTGCAGCTTCAATTACTTTGAGCTTCACCCGTAACCGTTTACCAGCGAATATGCAGAAAAAATACTCTGCACCATATCGTAACCAACCAGCAACAGGTCAACGAATCGACTGAGCAAGAGCTGACAGATGCTTCCCATTTTATAGACAGCACAATTCGCTCAAAATAGGAGCTGAGCGCGTGAGAGCTTTTGTTGAGCTAGTTGTCTTACTCATTAAATACGAAGTGCATGCTGAAGAAGAATAAGTGTACTTATTACCGACAGGCAGAGTAACGGAGATAACTAAACCGACTCAGCTCTTCTTACTCATTGAGAATATCATTGTTAGATTTTAGTTGATATTGTATCCAAGTAGAATTAGTTCGTCTAGGCATAGTATGTATGTATCGTGCACATGTTTTATATTATGCTTGATAGACCTTCACAGTAATCTAATCTACTGAATGAATTTACAGTTTAGTTATCTGACGAATTATCTTTTTACTGATTTTTCAGCGTTTAGTCGAAAATCTTTGTCAACGCCGGCCAGCTGTTATTAATCTTATAGTATCAATGCATGCTGAGACTCTCTTCATTTAGATCATAATTTTACCATTGCACCGGCTGCACTAGAGGCCTTGCACTTGCGCACACATATGCATATATGTATGTTTATATGTCAGTCGTTTGTATACAGTTACATTTGATTACTTGCGTTTCGTTTTTTGAAAATTGTAAAATGATAAACACATGTACCAAATTGTTGTCAACTGACTCTCTCTCGCTCTTTCGAATTCGCCTATTTATAGAAGTGCTTATGACTTCGCCCATTTTAGTTGTCGGGCGAACTTGGAGCCGGTTGGTCATGTCGCAAATGCAATACGAATCTCATTCGCTTGTCGAGATAAGCCGCAGTGAATGGAAAACTTTGCTAGAGCTTTACAAGCACAAACAACTTGAACCCAATGGATATGGGCTAATAAAAAATTATATTAAATGGGTAGCTGAAGATGAGAAGGTGGATGCTAAAATATACTCGCTCGATGGCGAATGGCAAAGCGATGGCACTTTTGTAATGATTGTATGTACACAAAGAGAGTGCAGTTAAGAAGAGAGTAAAGTAATGAGAGTCTGCTCAATAAATTATGCACACATTTGCTACTCTTCGTAGGTTAACCATGGCATGGCCTTCAAAGAGCTCTCTTTTAATACACTCAGCGATAATTTTAAGCGATTGACAAATGCAATGCTTTGTGTGCTATACGAAGCTACCGATGCTTATTTGCTCACAGCTTATGGAGAGCGGCTTATACCAGTAGTAGATGCCTTAAGAGAGAAATGTAAGAGCATTTTGAAGAGAACGGATCAAACAGTCTGGTACAGAGCGAGCAAAGAGTTAGTGGCAAGCTTTACAGCGGAGTATGTATTTTTTATAGACCATAGAAAGCACTGAAAGTTCTATTAACATTTCTGTTTTGATTTTTTAGACCACCTGCTGGAATCGAGTTGCGTCGCTTGGAGGTGAAGCACGCCTCGGCCATCAATGAAATCTGGCCGCATCGTTCGGAAGGTTCTGTTGCATTTGTGAAGAGCTTGATAACTCACAATATTTCAGTGGGCGCTTACGATGAGCAAGGCAATTTAATAGCCTGGTGTATGAGGTGTGAACGATAACCTATCGAATATGTATATGTGTGTTTGTTCTTAAAGAGTTCCTTCACAGATTACCTAGTGGAGCGTTGGGTCTGCTGCGGGTTGTGGATACCCACAAGCGCCTTGGCTTGGGTAGTTTAATGGTTCGTTATTTATCCAAAAAAATTTCGGAGCTCGGAGATGAAGTTAGGGCACCTGTTGTAACAGAGAATACGCCCTCTCGCAAAATGTTTGAAAAGCTTGGCTTTCAGCAGATCGATCACGTTTACTGGAGCTGGTAGCGACAATTAATATTTATGTATAGCGCTACTCAAAAGAAAACTTTAAGATGAGGAATGCCACAATATTCCAATATTCCAGAGTATGTATTAGAAATGTTAATTTCTTTGTTTTGTGGTTTGAATTGCCATTCAACATTATGAGCTTTTACTTTTGTTAAAATAATAATAATACTAATAACAATAATAATAAATTTATGCACATGATTTTATTGTTTTTATTTTAGAGTATTTAATAGTCGAGCATTTCTGACTAAATCATCCATTGTTGCGTGAGTTAAGTTTTAATTAAATCTCGTTCACATAACTAAAAAATCTTGATTTGTTTTAAAATTATTTTTAACTACAAAAATAATATCCGAATATAATACTTTTAATGACACAATCATATAGTCATGAAATGCATTATAAATTTGATAATTGAATCATTGAAATATACATAACATATCCGTTGTTTTCCAATTTGGAAAATGAATAATTTTCTATTGAAAAAAGTATGGAAATTAATTTGACGCAAATGAAAAATTTACCAGCTATACATTGCAAATCAATATTGACATATGCTAAGGAACTATACGACTTACAGGCGAAGGGGGAAACACCCACAATATCTCAAAAAGCAGTTCGAAACAAACTTTCCCAGTGAACCCCAAGCAAGAGTATGACAAATCTTTGATGAATAAATCAATATACATTCATATGCAAACTGCCAATCTTAATATTGTCTCAAACACGAAATTTCTGCATACATTATAGGAGTAGATAATACGTATACAATAATCTCTAAATATTTGCTCAAATACTTAGTGTCAAACAGAGATGCGTCAAAGAGAGCGTCAGGTATTAGTATTCTAGTCGCATGGATGGGAAGTTGAACAATGAGCATGATAATCAACAGAAAAGGGGTTAGAGAACGCATGACTAGAGAATACCCTATGCAAAAGTTCGAGCTGCCTTTGCATGAATATCAACTGCTGTCTATACGTACACTGATGGCCAAAATATTAAGTACAGCAAGTTAAGTTGGTTACCGGCTAGCCTTGAAATGAACTGGATCAGAAAATAAACCATCCAAAAGACATACGAGTCAAAAGCATATATAAACACATACAGTAATGTCTGCAACAGTTGGTATGAACCAAATTTATTGTACATAAATGTATAATAAAGTTTCCACTTGCACAATTTTACAGTTCAGCTCATAGTGATTAGTTCAATTCACCTAATCGATTAATCGGTTTGCTGCCACACGATAAATTCTTGAATGATTGTTCTCTACTAGCCGTTACGGATTACATATATATGCGATTTGCTATTTACTAATTGGCTGGACATGCCTTTTTCCCTAAGCTTTTTGGTAAGTATTGAGTAATAAGAGATATCCGCTAAAGCGACTCATCACTAAGCGCTAATTTTATTCCTGAATACTTAATAGATAGCGAGAGAGAGAGAGTGAGAGTCTAAAGCCTGCTGATAGATACTTAAACATACACTATATTTAGATTGAGAGTATAAAACTAGATACCTATTTGGATCAACTATTTAATGAGGCAGAATCGAACGTAGTGCATGTCAACAAAATGTAAACAATAACGGGGTAAACCCAATGCAATGAGTTGTCATCAAAGAGAGCGCTCAGGGAGCGTCAGAGTTAAGAAGAGGCTGCGAGAGATGGTGAGTGAGAGAGTGTTCATGTGTGTGTGAAACGGAAGGGGTGCACATGGGACTGGGCTTGGATCGCACTTGTGATAACGAGTTTTATATATTTTTTTCGCATCAACCTATAAACTGTTGTGCACAAAGCGTGACAAGCTCAGTTTAACAGCAGCTTTAGAGGCGTTAACATCGCGAGCGTTAACTGCTACACATATACACACATATATACATATTATATGTATATATAAAAACAATTCGTAACTAAAGATAAGCATAAATTGTCCCAATGTTAGGCTCGTTGTTTTTGTTGGCCTTCGCCTGCCTGTTTGTCATTGGCAATGGCGATCTGGATTTGTGGCGCGATGTGCGGAGGCCGGAGCATCAGGCTCTGTTGCAGAAACTGAACGAGGCACACTCGACAGCCAGACCAGCATATTTAGCCCCAACGGCGCCGCCGCCGCCCCTGCCACAGTATTTGCCTAGCGTTCCCGCTATGGCTCAGTCTGTTGCTGCCTTTCCGAGCATCGAATACGCTGGCTCCAGTTCGGGCAATGTGGATGTGGCCGCCTCGGATGACATCGCACGCAACGTACTCACTTTCGCGCAGAATCTCTCCAATCAGATCAATGCCAACTATCGAAAGACAGTGATTTTTTCACCACTAAGCATTGTGTCTGCGCTAGCTCTGCTACTGCTCGGCGCCAAGGGACGAAGCTATTCGGAATTGGTTACCGTCTTTGGTCAAACGGATATGGTTAAGCTTCACGAACAATTCGGCTTGATGCTGCAGGATGTGCAGCAGCCAACTAGCCAGACGACGTCCCCAGTGCGTCAGCTGGATGCGTGGCACAGCAATAGCCTGCGCCGCAGCCTGCGCAACTATCCGCGCAATCGCCACGCCCCACAGGAGGTGCATGTGGCTAATGGGCTGTTCGTTAAGCACGGCTACAACTTGAATCCAGATTACAGGTGAGTCAATCAATCAATCGATTCTCAATAGTAACTTGGAACTTATATAGTTCCGGTTTTTCTATAAATATTTATTAATAATGTGAGAAACGGGAGTATATTTCATTTCGAGTACTTTAACTCGTTTTACATCAACAATTCTTTACATTATAACGGGCATCTCGCTCGTGCCTGTTAGAAATGTGCAATTTTGCGATAGCCATTGTTAAATATCGATTATTGCCCATCGGCCGCAAACCAAATTTACACAAGATTAAATCATTTTTAAGAAAACTTAATTTATATTAAGAAATGAATCCAATATTAAAAATTCTTCTCTTACAGACAAGCTGTCGTTAGCATCTATAAATCGGAATTGCAAATGCTCGACTTTGCCAACAGTCCAGCGACGGCCAGATACAATATTAACTCGTGGGTGGAGCAGCAAACTAAGGGCAAAATTGAGAATATAATCCCAGACGATTTGCCGCAGGAAACGCGCATTGTAATGGCCAATACCCTGTACTTTAAGGCTATGTGGGAGATCGATTTCATAGCCAGTGCGACGAAAGTTGAAAACTTCTATCCCAATGGCGAAGGCAGTCAGCCCGTGATACCCGTCGATATGATGGTCGGAGCCGGCGCGTTTCCCTACTACGAGGATCAGCAGCTTGACTGTCGGATCATTGGATTACCTTACCATGGCAATCTGACCACAATGTATGTGATTCAGCCCATGCGTTCCTCTGTGGAGCAGTTGGCATATTTGCAGCAGAGACTGAGTGCGGATGCGATTGAGAACATGATAAGCCAGATGACAAGGCGATCGACAATTATAGCTTTCCCCAAGATGCATCTCACAGAGTCCTTTAAGCTGAACACATTGTTACAATCGATGGGAATTGGCGGAATCTTCAACCCAGTACAAAACGATCTTTCATTGATTGCCTCAAATGAACCAACTGTGCAGGCACCTCAAATTGGACGCAGTTATTCGGATGGCTTGGGCAGTTTGCAACGTTTGGTGGCTCAACGGCAATTGGCACAATCGAGTAAGACACCCACGCCCCCCTCCGATCTCATTGTGTCCGATATTCTGCACAAAGTGGACTTTACGGTCAATGAACAGGGCACCGAGGCGGCAGCTGCCACAGCAGCTATACTGAAAAAATCCGGTCCAGAGGTGCTGTTCCGGGCGGAGACACCTTTCATATTACTGGTGCGTCACGATCTGACAAAACTGCCCTTGTTCTATGGTATGATCAATGAGCCACCCACAGCCAAAGCGAGTTTAATGCATAAGAATTAGAGACTAATCTAACTTCATAATTAGAAACTTAAGTAGCTAGCAATTTAAGTTGAGTGTATGTATTTAGAAAAGATTCTTCAATAAGATTGTAGGCTTATAATTTAAAATATGCTCCACAATCTGCCTTGTGTACATACATATACAATTGCTCCTATTTATAAAATAAATTTAATTTAAATTTAAAACATTGTTCTATTTGCTTAAATAACAAGGAAAATCGAACTATACAATTTATTACAAAAAAAAACTCAAAGAGTTTGCATTTCAAAATGAGCGCCTACAAGTCGATAGTTTTCAACTGCAACTCCTATCGATAACTTACGCGCACTGTGAATGGCAAAACGTACCGCCTAGGTCTGCCCTACCAAACAGCTGTTAACATTTTTAGCTGAAAACAAATTGTTCTTTGAACTCCAGACACTTTATATACAAATACCAATACCAAAATGATGGCAATGCCCGATTCCGACTCTGAGGATGAGCTGCCCCCTGGCTGGGAGGAACGTGCCAACGACGATGGTGTCGTTTGCTATGTCAAGCAAGTCTTCAATATGTACAGCTTAAGGAAACGCAATTAAACATATGATTCCCAATTTGCAGTCAACAAACTAAGACGACACAGTGGACGCATCCACGAACTGGACGATCCAAGCGGATTACCGGCGATTTGCCGCTGGGCTGGGAGAAATACTACGACGGGCAAAGTCAACGTTTTATGTTCCACAACAAAGAAACGAAACAGCGCACAAATATTGATCCACGTCTGGCATTTGCTGTCGAGGAGCCGACACTAAATATTAGTCAAGTGCGTCAGCGCTTTGATTCGTGCAGCACCGCGCTGCAGATATTGCATGGCAAAGATTTACACGGCCGTGTGGCGCTCATAACAGGTGCAAACTGTGGCATCGGCTTTGAGACAGCACGTTCCTTAGCTCTACATGGCTGCGATGTCATCTTCGCCTGCCGTAATTCAAGTACAACAGCGGAGGCCATTGAGCGCATAGCACAGGAGCGTCCGGCAGCACGTGCCCGGTGTCGTTCAGTGGCCTTGGATTTGGGTTCATTGCGCGCTGTGCAGCAGTTTGTAGAGGAAATCAAGCAGAGCGTTGTGTGAGTGTGACAACTACAGACTGTTTTCCATATTTTAATATCATAATTTGAATGTTTCAGTCATATCGACTATCTGATATTGAACGCCGGCGTCTTCGCTTTGCCACATACGAAAACTGTCGATGGACTCGAGACAACATTCCAAGTATGCCATTTATCGCATTTCTATTTAACGCTGCAGTTGGAAACACTATTTGACCACCGTACGCGAATTGTCGTAGTCTCATCTGAATCACACAGGTAAGTAGATCTAGTTATATGTCTAAACAGCATTGAAACACCGCTCACTACATGTAAATGGCCGGCACTGTATTTGAATACTAACAGATTCATTCAAAAACAATACTCGAATAGCTACCTAACCACTTGATACTCTTAAATAGCCATTAGTGTATTTCCTGAACTGAGAATATTTTAATGGACTCCACTGTAACAGGTTTAGTTCGTAGAAGCAGCATGCACATAGCATCATAGTACACTAGACATACTGTAAGAACCGCCACTGTATCTGAATGGAATCCACTGCATTCCGCTATGCGCAAATGGTACTAGGGCAATTTAAATGGCTGGCACTGTTGTGCATATAATCCAACTGTATTTGGCAGCATTTGTTTGCAACAAGTTTATTGCACTTATCGCTTGGACTTTGGGCTGGCTCGAGTCTCCGTTTGTTGTTTCTTTGCGTTGGCGTCTATGCAGTTTGTGACTAAACTATAAATAAACGCTTTGCATGCAATTTATACAACAACATACAACAAATGTATGTATGTATGTACATATGTATGCATGTGTGTGAGCTCCCAAATATCTTACATTTAAATAAATAAACTAAAGGGCGCTCAGCATAGCCTTTGCACATACATACATATGTACATATGTATATATGTATTTACATAGAGTATTAAAATATGTATGTAATACTTCTGAATATTTTCTAATCTAAAATTGCTTGTATGATGTCTTGGGCTTCTTTAAATAATGACCTTGCAACATTGGTTTGAAATAATATTTTTTTTGTTACGGCTTAACCTTGACTTCAAGGCGCGACGCAATTGAACTCGGCGTTCAAATCCGATTTATTTACATTTTTATACTGCGCATATATAAACTACGTCATAAGTTTGCCCTAACAAGGGGAAACCTGTAAATAGGAAAATCTTGTTGAAAGTACTTTTAACATTACTAGTTTTTTAAACAGCCTGTTTACATTTTTATATGAACTTCTTCCGGTGTCAAATTGCTGATTTTGGTAAAATGGTAGCGGTGCCCATATAAAATTGTTTACATTTTTATATGTACACATTTACACGCACACACACACATTCATATTCGCTCTAGTGCATGTTCATATCAGCTGAAGCCACATACGTTCAATTCACGTGCTGCGCGCACAAGCACAGTGGTACGCAGCCAGCATTTAACTGCTGTTCAACAGTTTGGTTGCATATAACAGCATCTGGCTACACTGTGTCTGTATACGAATGGGCAGATAAATCAACGAAACTCGCGTGAAGCGACGAATCGACGAACAAAAAGCAATTGAAGTGAAGTTGCTCATTGTTGTTGGAGGTGGTTTTTGCAGCTGCGTTTCTTCAGCTGATTCTGTGTTCGTTACCGCCATCACGTATAACATTTGTTGGCTCTGCGTTTTGGGTATCTTTCTGTCTGTATCTCGTGGAAGCATGCAGCAAAAGTCGCGTGCGCCAATTGTGTACTCACTAAAAGTCATGTATGCCAGCCATTGCACACACACACGCGCACGCACGCAAGCATAGCATATCTATGTATGGGTAGGCTGTTAAATATGTGTCTCTGAGCATATCTGTGCATGGGCTGTCGAATGTGTGTATTTGATGATTAATGTTGAGTTTCTATTGGGGTCAGAACACACAAAGCGATAATGATAGGCGGGCGTTGCATGGCCAGGGCGTCAAGATTTGTTTGCTGCTTGGGAAATAAAATTAAGTTAATTAAAATGATTGCTATAAAAACAATTGATAAAGAGACCTCTATGAAGACATTAAATGAATTATAAATAGGCATTATGCTAATCTTTTGTTGAAGTATGTACATCCACGACAAGCTACAAGGTAAAGGGAAAAGAAGCTTATTTTATTTTTGCAGCAGAATCTGTGTATGGATGTACATATGTATGTATGTATGCAGCTAACTGCGTAATTATGTGTGTGCTCTACTAGGGCGGCACAATAAAATAACAAATTCAAAGTCCACAAATTGCGCGCTTTGCTTTGTTACATTTGATATTTCGGCATTTACGAATTGCACATGCGCTACACACTTCTGACTGACAGCAGAATGAAATAAAGTTCAATTTCACGCCGTGCATTGTTGTTGTACAAAGGCTTTGTTGACTTTGTTCTAGGGTTTCATTCACGTGTAGGCGCCTTAGTCACAGTCATGGCCTGAACTTTTGTTCGTGGCTCGAGACTTGCATCTCATTAACGAGCATTGAACGCCGCCGCACAAACAACAGCAGCAACAACAACAACAACAGAAAGAATAACGATAAAGTCAATCAAGACTCGTTTGGGTCCAGCAAAGCGGTGGGTGCAAAGTCCAGAATGTGTTCAACTGGATGATGCCACAATGTTTATGAAAATACAGCAAGCCTTCTATTGAGCAAATATTCGCTTTCATGTTGCCAAAAAAACACGTTCTTAAAGATTTGCATATGTATTTATATACATATGTATATATATATGTACATATAGTTTGTATATGTAAATCATTTTGTTTTGTCTCAAAGCTATCGTTCTGATGTCCAGTTTGTTCGTTAGACTGGAGACTTCACTGTATGCACACAGAGTCGTGAGCCGGCAATGTACAGCAAAATCAAAACAAATATGCAGAAAGCGGGCCACAAACAGTAAACAATTTTTAGAACTGCGCGTCAAAAATAAACTTGAATTCCTTTCTCAATATCGCTGCTCGTCTCCCTCCCCCTGTATAATCTGGAATGATTAACCAATAGGCATATGTAAATACAAATGCATCCCTGTCCCTCCCCTTGCATTTACCGACTAGGGAGTTTGTAATGGCATGCATGTATATAAGGATGTATCTATCCCTGTCTCCCATCCATTTGCAGATTTGCCAATCTGCCAGTGGAGAACCTAACGGTGCAGCATTTGTCACCGCCTGCAGAGAAGTATTGGAGCATGATGGCCTACAACAATGCAAAGCTGTGCAATGTTTTGTTCACTCAGGAGCTGGCGCAAGTGAGTCATGGGCTATAACTGTACAATTGACTCGTGATCAATGACCTAATTTCGCACATGCTTTCTTTTGCAGAGATGGAAGCAACGGGGCATATCTGTTTTTTCTGTGCATCCTGGCAATATGGTTTCGACACAGCTGTCGCGAAATTATTGGTTTTATCGATTGCTGTTTGCCGTGGTACGGCCCTTTACCAAGTCCCTAGTGAGTAGTTGTATTTGGTCTTGGAACTTTCTGTTGTTAATCTTGACAATCCGCAGCAACAAGCGGCTGCCACGAGCATCTACTGCGCCACAGCCAACGAGCTGACAGGGTTGTCAGGATTGTACTTTAATAACTGTTATTTCTGTGAGCCAAGCAAATTGTCCAGGAACGAGGCACTGCAGAAGCAACTGTGGACACTAAGTGAACGACTCATACATGAACTAATGGACCAACCAACATAAAAATAGACTAAATTTGTCATAGTAATCTTTTTAATACTTATTTCTATATATTATAATTCTTTTTTGTTTAGTATACATTTGTTTTGGTGTTTTCTTTTATCTTAATGCTAAACAATTGTTAAAAAAAAAAACCTAACTAAGTGCTAAGGAACAATTATTTGTGTTCCACTGGGACTAGAAATCGGAGACGCGTCCTTTGCGCTCCCAATCACCATAGCGCGTTGGCTCCGGTCCAGCGGGTCCGCCAATTTCGCCTGTGTAGGGATTTGTCTGGTTGGGCCATGGCTTTAGTGGCTCCTTCTCCTGGTAGGGATGACGTGAGAATTCATCCAATTTACCCAGAGGCGTTTTAGCACGCAGTTTCTTCTGGAAGGCGATAAATTTCTCAGAGGTTGTCTTCGGCGGCTTAATCTCGACGACGCTGTCATTGCCACCAACGACGGCTCTGCAGGCGCTGCTCGTCGATAAGTAGCTCACTATTTCAAAATTAACGACAAATATTACAAATTAAATATGCTGCAATTTAAGCACACTAAAATCACACACACACACACACACACCTTGTTTGCTCATCTGCGGCATTGCGCGCAGCGTTTGTTTTGCCATCGACTGCATTTTGGTATTGTTTTTATTTTTTAAGTTCAAGTTTTGATCTGTTCTTATTTACAGTTATTCGAAGTACCGGTAACTGAGTTTAACTTTGTTGTTGTTGCGGTTGTAATTGAATATCGCACTGATGTTGACACTTGCTCGGCTTGTGAACGTTTGTGGCAACTGAACTGTGGCTCGTTGTTTTTATAGCTCCGCGAGACAACGCGTTGCCGTTTTTACTTTGTAGCTGATGCTGCTGCGGTTGCGTTGAAAGCCGCACGTTCAGATTTTACTTTTTTCTGTTGTGGTCTGTTACGTATTGTACTGGTATGCCGATATTGATAGCAGAAGAGTTATCGAAAATACGTGACGATAAACAGATTGGGCGATTGGTTATAAGCTGTGACGTCACTGCTAGCGGCCATTAGCTGAAATATTCCTAAAAAATTAAAAAATAAAATTAATTATCGAAGAAACATTGTCTCTACAATTAATGAATCAACAAAAACGCTGATTTTATTTTAACTTGAGATAAATGTTTCTATTGCTGTAGTCAAGATTTTAAAGAAATTTCGACGAAATCTTCTCAGCTGCTTATTCGCGTACATATCGCTTCCTTGACAATGTTGGTACATCGATATAATTCGACTCGATACATTTGTATTTTGCTTTGTAAGCAGTTGTCCGCATTGTATTTTAATATTTGTGTATTGTTTCACATTTATTTTAGTTTGTAATGTTGCCGAGGACACCGAAACCTGCACTTTGGAGATTCATCAAGGGTAGCGCCAAGACACTCTTTGTGCTGGAAGCAGTCTGTTTTGCTGCCAGCTACGGTCTCTACTACCGCATGAACACAGACCGAGGTAAGTGCCACATTTAGCTTTACATAAGCTTCCGCCTAAACGTTTACCTGCAGATTTCCGCCGGTACATTAACGAAAAATATCCCTACGCACTTGAGTATTACTATAAAATTGGCGAAATTGTTGGAGACAATAAGGCGCGGGAAACAGACGCAAAATATTGGAGGAGCACAGCGGAAGGATTCAAGAACGAATAAACTGTCATACCGATTACTAATACCCGATTCCCGATGGCGAGCAATCCTTATGTTAAGTCCATAGTGCTACTGCTTGGCTCAGGCGGCATAGGATATGGTCTAATGCTGCTCACTGAGCCGAGTGCCGAGAAGTTGGAGCGCATTAAAGCATCCGGATCACTGAATGCAGACCAACAAAAAAAGACACTGTTCATGCAAAAGCTAAAGGAAGCGGCAACAGATAGCACACCAATATACAGGCAAAGACCAGGTGCAGATAAAAAAGATAACTAGACTAAGTTATTTGTAATTTAATTGTTGTATAACCGAATTTTGTTATAGAAATGCACATTTTAAATAGAATATTGAATATTCGCTAAAACGAAAAATCAAATTTGTACCAAAGTATAACAGATTTCAAGTACCACAATTGGTACATATGAAGACTACTCACAAGTATGCCAAAAATATCTTTGTCTATTTGTACTCTTCGTTAGACAACATTTGTTTGTTAACGTCTCTTAAATATTACATTTTGATACCAGATATATAATTATTAAAAGATACGTATGTATACTGAAATCACTGCTGAAATATAACATATTTTGTTGCATTTGTTTTTCTCATCGCTAATACAATAACATCGTTTCTTTGCTTACAATACTAATCGATATAAGATTTCATACTCAAATTCGATATGCTAATATGCTACTTCGGCGTTTGGCATCACTATCGATATATTAATAGGTTTGAACAGCGACACTTCGCCACTCTGCTGAAATAGAAAGAAAGAGATTAATTATTATACAGGATGTCCACTGACAATATACCCTTGTTAGATGTTAACGGCCCATCTGCGATGCAGTTCGGTGCTAGTAAGGAGTTTCAACGACACACCGAACAGCAGGATTTAGATAGTGCATTTCTGGGCTATGAAAAGCGACCGTGGATGCAGGGGAAAACTAAACCGAACGTCCAAAGGGAACGTGAGGCCATATTGACCCTATTTGCCAAATCCAAACAGGATTATGTAAACGCCAATCATGTGGACAAACTTCTCGAGGATCACATTAGCTTTCGCGACTTGGCCTCACTCTCCAATGAAGACCTGGAGATGTTTGGGTTTTCTACGAAAAAGGAGCGCGAAGAGTGTCTCAAAATGTTTGCAGTGCTGCCGAATCAGGATCCCAGCTATGAATCTTTATGCCAATCGAAGGCCGCGCAAAAATATAATAATCAAATTGTTGGCAATGCGGCTAATCATCTAATGTACCTGCGCTCGTCCTTGGCAGCCACGAATTACAAATTGCAGGTACTGCCACCAGAGGATTTGATAGTGGGCGACAAACGCTATGCGAGTCGCTTTGCACTGGAGGCCTTGAACAGTGTGCAAACCATTTCGGACGAGCTAAACAAGGATCTACGTAAACTGCAGCAGCTACAGATTTCTGAAAGTCGCAAACAAATTGAGGAACAGGCGAGGGACTCACCCTCCAAGGAGGTGAGCGATTTAAAGGTGTGCAAATCTTATACAATATTAATCATATTCATATATACATTCACTATATAGCATAATCTAAAGCTTCTCTACTTTGCGGCAATTGCTTTGGGCACGGCTGGCGCCTGGTTCTGGTGGTGGTCGAAACGCAGTTACAGTCCAAACCTAGACAATATTTCAGTTAAGATCTAATACATTCCATATTTTAGATATATAGGGTCGTTTGTAGACCTTGTTATCAGAACTGCCTCGCATATAGATTACATGAGATGCATTTTGTATTTTACAGAGTATTATCTGTGCTCGAAGTTTGTAGTTTGTAAGTTTATTCCATTTGAAACGATAAACCATTCATGTTCCCAATTTTAGTTATATACAAATGCTTTCTTTAACAAGCATGCCCCATTCAAAGACTTTGGAATCTCTTAGCATATAATTACGCTATTTAGTATATATACTATTACATTTACTTACAACATATATAGAAATATAGTCTACAAAATGTGTGATCCGAGGTTGGACAGACAAACAGACTTCTGTCTTATATTCATTATTAAATAAGTATTCAAGTAATTTACAATTCGAATGATAATAAAGAAGTTGAAACCATCTTGCTTTTTAAGTAGATCCTACGTATTAAAAAATCATGCTACAATAAATTCATTATTTAATGTACAAAATAACATTTTCAGATTTACTAATATTTAGTTTACAAACTATCATACATGTACTGTTGTTCTATGGTTTAACCTCCTCGGCAAGCAGCAGAAACACCAAGTTCACATAGGCATCAACATGCTCTGGAAACTCCCACTTCGTAGTATGGGCAATTAGTTGAGCTCTACTTGTGGAGTGGGCTATATTACCTAGAACCAAGTACAAAATATGTATGAGTGGAGAGGCTTGTGGTGTCTGTGGTCTGCTCTAGTGTAGTGATAGTGCTATTGGCTGGAGTACATTTCAGAATTTAGCTCTACTTACGCATCACATGCTGTTTTACCATCGATTCCTGTCTGTAACGCTTTACCAGTTCCTCGGTGAAGGACACAAACTCTGTCAACTTCCAAGTTCTATAAAATATCACATTTGATGTAATGCCCGCTAGCAAAGTCAATCCACGCAGTTGTCGCAAAATCTCACGCGTGTTTGTAAATATATCAACAAATATCGACGTAATAATGGCCAATTTGTCGCAGCTCATATGCAGATCCTCTGGAAAATAGCCGTTATCTGCATTATCGTAGCAACGCGTCTTTCGCGCCTCAATCGCGTAGCAGAGGGACGTGCCCCGCTGTTGAGCCATTTGCCATTTGGCATAATTAGCCTGCAGGTTAGCTACCAGCCCTTGCAGCTTAGCCTTACAGCTGGCCAAGTTGGCGTCGTGCTTAATCGCCGGTGACTGCACGCGCTGGCTGTCAACAACTAAAGAACAGAGAGGAAATCAGTATATATGTGCTCTCTTTTATTGTGTTATAATTACTTACAACGCACTGGCGTTAAAGACTTATTCAATTGGTCCATTTATATTGCAAATAACTTGAGCAAACCAATTAATTTTTGAATCAAATAAAAACATGCCCAGAATTTAAAGAAAAATAATAGAAATAAACAATAAGCCAACCAGCTGACATCTATCGACTAGCCGATGAAAGAGCTACCGATTACAAAATTTGGCGAGTACATATCGCACATATTAAATATCAACTGCTGACTGACTGGTTCCGTGCCGTGTTCGTGCTAAAGACTACCCCAACAATCGATAGCTATCGGCGCCTGAAAGCTCACGCACACACTTACTCAAAGTGTCAAAAAAGTGCCGGTAATCATTTTCAGACATTTCCAAAATACATTCAGTCGAAGTAACTACGTAAAGCGCTACAACTAAATACAATTTTCTTGAAAACAAAATGTCGACCTGGACACCATTGGAATCCAACCCGGAGGTAATAAACTAACTTTACTTTACTGTTTAGAAATTGTTTTCATTTGCCATCTGCCGTTGCAACGCACTTCTGTGAATTTGATTTGCAATTTGTCATATTAAAAGAGACGCCATGTTGATTGCTCGTAACCCATTCCCAGGTACTGACCAAATACATACACAAGCTGGGTGTGTCGCCATCCTGGTCAATCACTGACGTCATCGGCCTGGATGAGGAGTTATTGGCAATGCTGCCCCAGCCCGTCAAGGCTCTCATTTTGCTGTTCCCCATCAGCGATGCAGTTAGTACGAGTTACAATTGTTGATTTACATTTACTGATGTCTAGTCTCCGTAGTATGAAAAGCACCGTGCCGAGGAGCATGAGCGCATCAAGTCGGCAGCTGAACCTCTGAAGACCCCAGCTGATCTCTTTTATATGCGTCAATTTACACACAATGCCTGCGGCACCGTTGCCCTCATCCACAGCGTGGCCAACAACAAGGAGTGGGTGCCCAATGATATCATCTCGCAAGTCTATGTAAACTACATATATGTATCTCTCTCTTAGCATTGACATTGGCGATGGCGTCCTAAAGAACTTTTTGAAGAGCTGCGCCAATATGTCGCCCGATGAGCGCGGTCAGGCTTTGGAGAAGGACAAGGCCTTCACCGAGGATCATCAAATGTTGGCGCAGGAGGGCCAAACCGATGCTGGCAACTACGACACAGTCATCCATCACTTCATTTCACTCGTCAATATCGACAACACACTCTACGAGCTAGATGGACGCAAGTCGTATCCCATCAATCACGGCAAGACCTCGGATGAGACATTCTTGCCAGATGCTGCTAGGGTGTGCAAGGAGTTCATGGCCCGTGATCCGGATGACATGCGCTTCACTGTCTTGGCTCTAACTGCTACGCAGGAATAGAGAGCGAGGGAAAGAGGGAGTCTCATCAAATATTTATATATGATCTCCGATCAAATACATGAACCATAACTAAACCTATTTTAACCCATTGTAAGGCCACGCAGTAAAACCTCTGCTGGTCATGTTTGCTGGCCATAAACAAAATTTATATATATTATATGATCTCTGATCGAATGCATAACATATTCATATTCTAACCCATTTGTGAGGCCAAGCAAGAGAAGTTCTGCTGGTTATTAAAACAAAATTTTGTCATGCATATTTAACCAAAAATGTATTTGAAATATTTGTAAAACCTTTAATTCGGCCTGGCCTGGTCATTAAACGAATAACCAAAGTTTATTCATATTACTGTTGGCAGACAACTGTCCATCACTCGTAGACTTCACTGTGGTGGTTCAATCACTAACGCTGCTCCACCACTGCATCAGCTGTTGGCCTTTAGCGATAGCCACTGCGCATGCCTCTTCCTTTGGTTACGCTCCACGTAATTGTTTGACAGTTGGCCGAAGCGAAACACCACGAGCATTGTTTTTTCTTAAATTGTAAAATACATTTAATTGGAAATTGCTTATAGTAAAAATTGTAAAGGACATTAAGAAAGGAAAACCCTCCAGTGTGCCCAGCAATAGAGCGAGACAGCCAGTGCAAGAGAGAGAGAGAGAGACTTATGTGTGGTCGATTTGATTGCTCGGCATCATGAGGCTGCTGCTCAAGGAGCTGACGCGTTTAACCACGCAGCATCGCACCTTCTATTGCTACATGTTGCTCAGCATCTGGATATTTCTGCTAATTGCAGGTAAGCTCAAGCACAAGTAGACCAGCTACTATTGATGGTATAGCGCTAGCTTTCAGGCTGCTCGCAACTAGCTTTTAGATTAGACGACAGCTAGAGATGTAAGACCCAGCTAGCCTTCTATCAGATTCCACTTGGAACATGAATGAGCTTCCTCTTCTTCCGCATTCAGCTTAAACAATTCGATTCCAATCTCTTTTTCCAGGCATGTATCGCTATATGGGCAACGTGGAACGTCTTGGCAATCCGGGCGGCGGCTTTGGCACAGGCACTGCCAGCTCGGGACTTTCTCCAGGAGCTGGTGGTAATGACGCCGCAAGCAGTGCTCAGCGTTTTGCCAAATATCGTGAACGCTGCGCGCCGCTCAGTCAGCTAACGCGCCTGGACGATGGCGGCATACTGGAGGGTTGGAAGCTACAGGGAGTGCTCCTGGTGATACGGCATGGCGACCGTGGTGCCATGTCCCACGTGCATGCCAACGGCATCAATTGTGGCGTGCCGGCCGATGGAGACAGCCTGGTCAACAAGTGAGCAGAAACATGTTATATTCCAACTGGAGGCAATTAATTCCAATTGTATCGATTTTATTCGCAGATATCGCAGCTTTCTGCAAAACTCGAGCAGCTCTGCGTCCGGCTCGAATCATTTGTACTGGAGCAAAGTGGGTCCATTCCATGGCTTTCCCTTGCTTCCCGCCACGGAGCGAGGCTGTCCGTTGGGTCAGCTGACGTACAAGTAAGTTGCTGGAGAGGATTGACGGCTACAGAAGATTACCTGTTCCATAGGTAGTGGATCGGGAAGTGAATTCATTCTTTAAATGATCCGCTTCTCATATAATTCATACTCTAAAGAAAGAGCAGGTGATCGATCCTTGGTAGACCCTGCATGGCAACCAGAACAGGGAATGACTCCTACGATTTTTACATGGATACATAGTCAATCTATCCCCTTCCCAGTATAAATACATCTATTAAAACGCCTTTCTAATCCCGCAGAGGCATTGCCCAGTTGCTGCACGTAGGCGACATCATGCATCAGATCTACGCCCATCCGCTGGGCCTGCTGCTCAAGCCGAATGCTCTGAGAGTGGGGGTGGACACGACGCCCCACACGCTGCTCAACTCGGACGAGGTGGTGGTCTTCACGACGCGCTATCGCCGCACCTTTCAGTCGGCGCTGGCCCTGCTCTTCGCCCTGCTGCCGGCGGACAAGTGGCTGGCACTGAACGTGAGGGAGTCGCATAGCATGGCGTTCTGCTTTGGAGACTGCTCGTGCGGCCAGTCGCTGGTGCTGCGCAAGCGGCTGATGCAGCTGGCGGACAGGCAGCTGGTGAAGCGCTCCGATGTGCTGGCCGTGATGCAGTGGATCGGCGGGACGCTGATACAGCACACAGCTAACGAGGGGGGCGTGACGAATCCCTTCGAGGTGGTGGATGCCATGCTGACTGTGCTCTGCCATGACGCCGCCTTGCCGTGTCGAAGGCGCAATGGCAGCCGGACTGCCAGCACCCTAGCCCACAATCCCGAGCTAGTCGACGTCATCAACATCGACCAGGACGAGGCGAATGGGGCGAATCTTATGCCAGGAGGAGCAGCGGCAGCAGCGGAGCTGGAACAGCAGCAGCAGCTGGAGGAGGAGGACGAGGCAGCTGGCTCCAATGGCGGCTGCGTGGAGCCCTCCCAAGTGGATGCACTTATGTCCTTCGCCGACGAGCTCTCTCTGCGCACTGCCCAGCACATCTACTACAAGCGAGCGGGCCTGCTCCGGGCATACGGCATGATCCGGCATATAGTTGGCTATATGCTAAAGATGATATCGGGGGATCGGACCAAGTTCGTGCTCTACTCTGGCCACGACTGCACCATGCAGTATCTGACGGCTGCCCTGGGCATAATTAGCAATCGTGACGGAAAGACGATCTCGTACGCCTCACGCTTGGCCTTCGAGGTCTATCGCTCCGATGCCCATACGGATTACTATTTCCGTGTCGTCTACAATGGGCGCGATGTGACGCAGCAGATCGATTTCTGCGAAGGTGGAAAAAGTCTGCGCGTGACTCGGGACAGTCGCGGCAACAAGGCCGATCTGTGTCCCATCGAGAACATCATTCGATTCCTGCACGAGGACTATTTCGGGCCATTGAATGCGACCAATTTCAAGGAGGCCTGCGCAGCGCCTGTCGCACAGTCACCCAAAGCGAACGAGTTCTAGTGGCACTGGGTTCCATTCTCAGCTGTGATAAGTATTATGTTATATATATATATATAGTTAAGACGAAATCCAACAAATGACGAAACTTTGTGAACACATACCAGAACGGTCCCCATACAACAACAGCAACGAAATCTATGCTACAGATTGCAATACCAACACGACTTCGTATTCGTATTGGCTCTCGGCGAGTAATGGAGCCTGAGAGTCTTGTGTGCGATTGAGGGAGATAGCAGCTATCACTTACACAACTATATTTTTACTTTCAATTGCTTACGCACATGATTGTATGCATGTGTGTGTCCTACGCCTAGTGCGCTCGAAGGAGATGGCAGCTCCCATTTGCTCATGCCGTCTCACTACACAACTGTGTTTACGCTCACTTTTAAGTCTTGATCAAAGCCAAGTGCGCTCGAGGGAGACAGCAACTTTCTCTTACACAAATCTGCTCTAACTTATTTTCAAATGCTTCATGCATGTGTATGTGCCTAAAGCCTAATACGATCGAAGGAGATAGCAACTCCCACTCACTTTGAAGCTCTGTTCTTGTTTATTTGCAATCGCTTTCTCAAATGTATTTCTGTATGTGTGTATGCATGTAACTTTTGTTTACATTTCTGATCATTGCTTATCCATTGAGTGAAGAGTTGGAGAAGCACTCTCAATTTTGTTGGCAGGATAACTATGCGTTGTTGTATGGCAAGTGACTGAATGAAACCAAACATATCAATTGAATCGCACACATTTTACTCTAAGTTAGTAAATACATATATATCTACATATATAGCAGAATTCTAGCATAATTGTAATTCCTAGACCGATACATATCAGCGATTGCTTCCACAGGGGCAATCCTTAACATTTTCTAGGTTAAGTTCTATGAGATGGAATATATCTCTATGAGAAATACATATGTGTATTACATATGTTTATTACATATCAGCAACATATCATGTGCAACACTTACCTACAGTTTTTAAATACAAATATACAACAATTTCCTCCCCCAGTTAAGTATTTAAATAAATGTTAAACAAAATAATAACAGACTATATTCGGGTATATTTAATTAAGTAGATGCTATCTATATATACGATGCATTTTATATACGTATATGCTACAGTGCACTTTTGTCCATGCGACTGCGACGACAATCAAACGTCGACTGAGTGTAGGCAATGCATTTGCAATTTTGCGGCTCAGTGAAGTGCATTTGCGTATGTGTGGGTATGAGTGTGAGTATATGTGTGCATGTGCATGTGTGAGCGCACGATGAGCATCGGCTTTAAAGCAGCGGTCGTGAGTGATAAAGCAAACGAGAGCAAAGGCACCGCCAAAAGGGGGCAAGCAAGAACAAAAGTACATAGCGAGAAGAAGAAATAAAAATGAAGGCAAATTGCGTTGACGTTGACGTGGACGTTAACGTCGGCAGCGGCAGCGGCAGAGTGGAGAGTGGAGCCGTTATTACTTATCTGTGTGCGGTTTGGGTGGAGTGGGGAGCACGCGCGCAAGTAACGCGGCGAATACACACAAGCACACACACTCTTAGAGAGAGACAGAGAGCACACAGAGTGTCGTGCGAGGAGTGGCAGATGCCTGGCTGGCTGGTTGGTCGGCTGGAGGGGGCAGAGCAAGCGAGCGCGCAATGAGCGTGTACAGAGACCGAGCGTCGATTGTACAGCGATTGTAATGTAAAATCGACGCTCTGCTCACTGCTGTGAGCCTGTTGACATTCAGTACATTTTGTTACTTTTGTGCACGCAGCTGGCGACGGCGGCGCCGACGATGACGAAGCAGCCGCACAGAGCAGGAGTTGTGTGGCCACGGCCGTAAAAAGGAGCAACGCCCCACTCAACCAGCCCCAATATATAATAAAATTTTACCCACACGCTCGCTGGCTGGCGCTGAAACGTGTAATGGACCCAGATTTCTTGGGTCTTACGCCACGGTTCGTTCCGAGGACGTTCACGTGCTTGCTGTAAAACTGTAAAGCGCCGTTCACCCCATCCACACACATGATAACCATATCCACGTAATCGCTGTCGTAATGCTAATGGCAGCCCTGGGGCAGTCGTCGCTCGCATGGTGCATGGTTGTGTTACATTGGGAAAAGGAGCCCAGAACTCGTAGCCACGTTGCACTTTGGCAAAAGCAACAAGTGCGAATGCACGAGTTGAGCGTGGCGGACTGGGAGATACCCTGTAAGTTGTTGAGACGTGCACTTGCCTAGCTAAAGTGGAATGCAAAATGATTCTATAAGCAATATTTCATTATCACACAAATATGCATCAATTGCATTATTATTATATTCATTGATTGTCCTAGGTACATAAGTCAGTGGCATTAGCTTGCTAACCCACCTTCTGGCAATCTATGTGACTACAGGGTATTCCAGCAAAACCAAAACGGATTTTATACTCGCTTACATGTGTGAGTGTTAGAGAGAATGAGAGAGAGAGAAAGAGAGACAGAGAGCGAGCAAGCGAGATTTGGGCGGGGCAGGTGCAGCCGCCTGGCGGGCAGAGTCGCACTGCACTCAACAGGCAACAACAACTCAACGCGAACATCTCTCGATGGGGGCTGCGACGTCATTGTGCTCAATTTGCTGCACGCCGCTGTCAATGCCTACGTCTCTTTCGATGTGTGTGTGATGGGGGCAGCGAGATGCTGTCTGTGCGTGTGTGTGAATTCAGCTCCAAAAAGTGCATTGCGTCGCCACTATTATCTCGAAATGCAGCTCCCTCTCCTGCTCTTCGCAACTGCAGCGGGTCTCTGCATGTGTGTGTTGTGAGCAAAGGAGAATGCAAGCGCCTGAGTACAGTGGGTCAGTTCCATTTGCTGCGAGCGAAATAACCTAAACACAAGCCCATGGCCATGTTTTTTCTAATATGCAGCTAGATTTATACTTACCAATACGACAAATAAATACAAATTTGAATAAGTTAACATTTTCTCATTTTAAATAGGTACAATTTTAATTTTTTTAAAATTCATTACAGTCTGATTTGCTTTTGAGTCAATGTAAGGCTGGCAATGTTCAATTGCAGTGTGCTGTGCCCACTCACTTGCTGCTCCGTTCTTTCTCTCTCTATCTTGCTCTCGCTCTCGCACAAAAAACGAGCTGCAATGTACAAACAGAAATATACACACACTCGCACACACACATAGGCACAGAAGCAAGCGCGACTGCCAATTGGCTCAGCTGCGAGCAGCCGAGTGCAGCCAACAATAACAACAACAGTGGGCCCATGTGCATTGAGCATTGAGCAGGGGAACCGTTGGAGCGGCCGCATAGTAAGAAATAAAAAGAAACAAATTGAGTTTTGTTGATGCACGCGCGCACCTCTGTGTGTATGTGTGAGTGAGTGACTGTGTGTTGCTCTCTTTCGGACTGTGTGCATTTTTGTTACAAATGTCGGGGCCCGCCTTTGCTCAATGCTGCGGCTCTGTTACAAAATATTGGCGAAGAAAAATCATACAACGTTTTTTTTCAAACTTTTTTTCAACCATTTTTCATCGGTACGCGTGCGACTGTGTGTGAGTGTGAGTGCGATTGAGCAAAGTTATGAGTGCGTGTGTGAGTGTGTGTGTGGGTGCGGGCAGGTAAGCGAACTCCATGTGAGTAGCTTATGCAAGCACTGTGGAGTGGGGGCTCCTAGGCCATCGTCTGTTGCCTATTTGGGGGAAAGCGTGGACAGGATTTTTCTTCGGGCAATAGACGAGCACCAGTTCGGTCGTTGGTCTATGATGTCTGCGCTCTCTGTACTCGCCTAGGTGAGCCGCTGGCCCCTGCTAATAGACGAAGCAAAAGTTTTTCCAAGCAGTCAAACTAGGCTCCATAGGCTCGGCAGCCCCACCTACCGCCGAGCGGAGCGGATCGGAGATGCACTTTTCAAATGTGCGCAGCGGGGGTTGGGCGAACACAATTTTCCACGCAAACATCTTGGCGGAGGAACCACACACACACACTTATAGACACTATATATATACACAGAGAGCTTGAGATAGTCAAAGCGTGAGAGGGAGAGAGAGAGAGAAAGAGAGGGAGCCGGCAGAAGCGGCGATAGCTGCAGCTACGCGCACATAGAAGAAATTGCAACGGAGCGACGTCGTAATTGCACCTCGGCGCAAGCAAATGGCGTGAGCAAAGAGCAACAGAAAGATGGAACGAGAGGAGTAGAGGGGCAATAGGCGGTGCCCATAAATTGGCATATTTAGTAAGTACCTAAGAGCAAGTACTTGTTGCTTACAACTACACTTACTATATGTGTGTAATTACATATTATAGTCGGTGCGAGTAGCCCTAGCAACAGCAACAACAGAGAGCGAAACATCTGGCAGCGCCGAGCCCCCGAGATAAAGATCCAGAACACCCGATTGGAGCTGAGAAAACTCTTATTATTAAATCTTGAGTACTGAAGTGGATTACGAATTTTGAGTAATGCCCAAAAGTAATATTAAGTGAAATACATGTATGAACATACATATATGTATATGAATGTATGTATGCGCAACAGAAAATATTTTTATTTAGCTTTAAAACATTCCACCATCATTATTTTCCAACCATAGTCAAAATAGCATTACCTTAACTGTTGATCATTTTCATAAACTAAAACCCTATATTTAGCAATAAAACCTATTTAGTAGTAATATAGCAGTAATAATCATTATAAATTTTCAATAAACATCATCAACATCAATCATCATAGTTCAATTCTGTACCAAGCAGCAGGAATTTGGACTCAAGTCAACAGTTAACATTTCCCTCAAAATGGCGAATAGTTGTCATTGGTTGACAAAAAGAACAGGCCAGTAAGAAATAGGCAAGAGCCACATAATAACCGAGGGTTGCTTGAAAACTTAACGTTATGCCACATACATATATAATAACGAAAATTGTAACAGGAATTTATTCATCTATTTAAATTTTCCTATTTATGAATAATAGAAATTAATTTTGAACAAATTTATATATTCATAAATTTTCTTTAGTTCACATTTTAGAGACTACCCTCGTCGTATACGTCAATGTCTATATATCGGAAAATTTCTTAGTTTTGTTAACGTTTCTTCATTCAGTAAAGTTTTTTAAATTGAACAAAAATTTATATTTAAATTGTAGGTGCTTCATTTGGATATTTATCACATATGGATAAGTGCAGGAGACTGAGACTGAAGGTAAAGCCCATCGACAACAAGTATCAGAGGTACTGGAGATATTTACCCCATCCGCTATGTCCGCTCATAATGCGGACCTATTTGTTTTTCCGCTGTCTATGACGTGATGTGGAAGACCCATTTGGGCACAGTTTCAGGTGCGATCGAGTTGGAGGGTTTTGGAAGACTCTGCAGCTTTAGTACACTGCCAGAAGTAGTTTCTTCAGTGCGAACAAAGTTTGCTGGTGCAATTGCTGTCGATGTTGTCGAATCTAGAAGATCGATTTCTGGCCATAGTTATATATAGATAATAGACTATCTTTTACTGCAGAATCAGACAGACATTCTATTTACATAATGTTAATAATAATTTGTAAACACAGTCGGTAATATGTACAAAAATTGAAAATGATAACAAAATTAGTTTTGTATTTTTTGTATTTGGTAATTTGAGATGATATAATTTTACCTAATGAATTAATTTCATAAACTGACAATAATAATAAAAAATCTCAATATGAACACTTAAACTATTAACATAAGCTACATGTCTGCTCGCATATCGTGCAAATGCGCCCACCGCACAAAAAGCGCGCTCAGTTCTGCAAAGCACACACATACGCACACACGGGCGTATCATTTCGACGGCATAGAGTGCAATGCACTGAACTCCGAGTACATTGGCCCCAAAAAGCACTCACACAAACTCAAACTCAAGCACAAAGCAAAACAAACACATAGAAACGGTCACACTGCCGCGCTCACAAGTAAACGGATAACAGATAACAGACACAGGCATGCTCAAAGCACACATACGCACACCGCATGGAGAGCACACAGCATACACTCGTGCTCGCACACTACGACAGGCATACGCTAAGCAACTCGAACGACCTTCCACATTGGCGTCTCGCTCGCACAGCTGTCGCGGCCATTGACGTTACGTCTCCGACAGCTGCTCGGCAATGCTGTGCGCCTATTGAATTAACATCGCATGACGCAAAGTTCGCGGAACGTACATTTTTCACAGTTTTAACACGAATGTCGAATGTCGAATGGCGGCGACTGAGCAGCGGCAGCGACTGCAGCGCATTTACCGGTTCAAATTGTTGCGTGTTAACATAGAAAATCGTTAGAAACGAACGCAGCAGCTACCAAGTTTTCATAGAAATAGCAGCCAGGTGAAATGCTGCAAGAGGGCCTAGACTAGGAGTTGCAGTTGCAGTTGGAGTTGGAGCTGGAGCTGGAGCTGGTTGAGCCGGTCAGCCAGCCAGGCAGAGAACTGCAGCGGCTGCCATTGCTGTCGTAGAGCGGCTGAAGCTGGAGTTGCCGTCGCCACACAACAACACCGCAAGCGACGGAGTGTGTGAGGCAGAGAGAGACAAACATAAGCACGCACACTCGCACACGCACACATGTACTTTAACATTTGCGAGGGATCTCGCTGTAAAATTAACATAACAAAAGGCGCAAACTTTCGAATTTGTATATGTTTTGAAAATGTTTATGGCGAAAGCATGTTTATTGTGTGTGCAATGGCTGCTTTTTCTTGCGCGATTTCTTGAAGCCTGTTCGTTTATATTTTAAACATACAAACGAAATAATCGCATAATAATACCACACAAACCTTGTCACGCCATGTGTGCGAGTGTGTTACTTAGTGTGTGTGTGTGTGTATATAAATATAATAATATACATATGTATCTGCATACACATATTATATTGTTTGTCCATTTAAAATTGGCTTCAGTTACGATTGGTTTTTTTTGGGGGGGACAGCTTAAACGTTTTTTTGGGGCACGCCTTCTAAAATTATAATTTATTATTATTATATTTCGTTTGCTTAATTACACCAGGAAAACAGAAGTTGCGCTGAGCGCAGTGACATACACACACACGTACACAGCTAGACAAAAACAGGGTGGTAGCTCCATGGTAACCACTCAGTCTCACACCCACACTCTGCTCCACCCCACCGCCCTTGGCGAATTCCATTTCGCTGTGATTGAGCAAAAAATCGAAAAAGATGGCTACTAACAGCGCGGGCTAACAGAAAACATAGACAGAAGCACTTTTTTTGTCTTGGCTGCTCTCATTGTTGTTGCTGTGCTGTGTGGGGAACACGCGCAATTGGGGAACACTCATTTCCAAAGAGGGGGCCCCATGGTCTCGATCCCAGACAGCCCTCGACCCTCGGTCCATGGCCTGTCATTCGATTCTCCGCTAAAGGGGCGCCAGAGACCTTCTCAAGGCTGCACTTGTGGGGGACTGGGGAGCCGCTCCACTCACATTGGAGCGTGCACACACGCCGACATGGGGAAGTCTTGACTGCCGCAGCAGGCGCACAGCAAACCCGAAAAGCTCAACTCAGTGCAAACAAGCGAAACAAGTGCGACGCGACGGTGCGAGTTGCCCCTCGCAACGGTACGCCGCTGCTCTCTGGGCTGTCGTGGTTGCTGCTGCTGCTACTGTTGCTGCTGCTGGTGCACGAGACAGTGGCGCAGGTGTAGAGATATCAACTTAATCGTATACCAATTGCAGATGTATATACGATACGCACAATATGATACGAGTTGAGATACGTCTCCAATGCGAATAGTAACACTAATGCACATGCCTTTAATTGCTAGCAATAGTATAAATATTGATAACAATTTTACCATCGATATAAATTGAATAAATGGATACTATGCCAATACTAATTACTAATGCTAACATCAATGGCATATTTACTCATTGTTAAGTAATACTACTATTTAAATATTTTTACAGCTTATACCATTTATAAACTCACAAATTCAAATGCAAAGTTTTAAATAATATTCCTATCGTCATCATAATCCTAAGAAGGAGGTTTATGTTGACACCAATGCTATTTCTAATACCAAAACTTATTGTTATACTTAGTGCTTAAACTATAGATTATTATCTAACGCAACCTGTCGCAATTACATTAGTCTAAACGTGTTTTTTAAATAAATACGTATGCATATCATCTGTTTATTTATATAAATAAAGTTTCTCAAGTGCAAGCTAATATTAAAACAATCAAAATAGTATTCTAATTTTTATTTTTAAAAGAATTATTAGAATTAAAGGGTTTTCAAGCGTTTCAAAAACGTACATTAATGTTTTACAATAATAATTTCGAGCTCCTAATGCTTTGCAAGCATCCTTTTGTGCGCACGCCTCTGTAGTTTGTGCGATTTGCATTTGCCGAATTCTGATCCCTCAAACGACAATCGAGAACCCATCTGCCAAGCAGGTGTGCCAGCAACCGCCCCCAACCTCCCCCCTTCATTATCCCACTCTCTTTCTCTCTGGCACCCCCTATCTTTCTCTCTCACAGCATGGGGCAGCGTCGCCGTCGAAAAGTTTTGCTGCATTGCAGCAGGGGTAAGAGAATAGGAATCAAAGCATTGGTGGGGCCAAAGGACACTTTCATTTCGTGCCAAACGAGAGAGTAAACAATTTTTAGTGAAATTTTCGAATAGGCGAACAGCAAATTTGTAGGGCGTATGCTGCCCCGTTCGCTGGCAGCGACGCCGACGTCAATGATGATTCTATATAAGCTCCGTGTTCGCCCCATATATACAATATGTACATACATATACAAATATACAAATATATATGTATGTATAGTGTTCTAAATGTTGACGGGAGCAGCAGGCTGCGCAGGCAGGCAAACAGCAGGCACAGTCACAGCCACTTAGATGATAAAAAAGCACACAGCAGAACAGAACAGAACACGACACACATAGCAGCAACAGAGCAACAACACACACATACAGGGGGCAATCGAGGCAAATCACACGCATACACACACACTCACGCACACAACAAGGTGATTCTTTTGATTGAGGTTGGGTCAGCGCGTTTGTCTCGCTCTCGCACACATTGACTTTGAAACACATTTGACAGCAACAGCAACAAAAACAGCAAAAAGAGCCAGCAAGCAAATCGTGATCACAGCACAACAACAACAGCAACTACTACTACTGTTGCTACAACCAACACATACACACAGTAAACAAACTTGAAGGGGAAGCAAACGGGCGGCTAAGCTCGTTGCCAGCGCAAACATTTGAGTGAGTTCTAGCTGTTACACTCACTCTCACGCTCGCTCACGTTCTCGCTCTCTCAATTCCAAGGGCAACTAATTAGCATTTTCGGTTAGTCAAAAAAAGGCGAACCGCACACAAAAGCAAATGCTGAAGCAGCGGCACTTAAGCCTGCTCTCTCATTTACACACGCACGCATTGACTACACCAGCAAAAACAAGAACAACACGTCTAATTCACCTCAGCGCATGACCGCTGCAAATGTTAACGAGTTAATGAACTTCTCTCGGATTCGCCATTCGTATACGTGTGTGTGTGTGTGTGTCGGCATGTGTCAATTTATTTCAATGCCAAGGTAATCGCACACAAGCACACGCTACTCACACTCGCATTCCCAATCTCACATACACCGCACACAGTCATACAGTCACACACTTGCAGCTCACTCACATTCACACTGGTCGGCGCATATTTCGCTCAGCGACGTGCTGCTCACTTCTGCGTCACTGTTACCGTTAAAACTTAAACTTAAAACAGTTCAAACATTTTTTACAACATCCCCCATTCGAAAGCCAAATCGACGTCAGCCACAGGCACCGAACATGGTGCTGCTGCTGTTGCGACAACTCAGGTGGATTTGGCCAAGTAGTGTTCACTGTACTAGCACCATTCCGCTTCACTATTCACTTCAGAGTTGCCCAACACTGGCGTCTACAACAGTCGCCACTGGAGTTGCAGTTGGCCACAGCGAGCCGCATCGAACTCAATTCGCGAATGAAATCAAAAGCGAATATCAAGTGTTAAATTATGCCCACTGTACTTGGTCATATTTAAATGCAATGAGTGTACTCATTATAGCACCTGCAAAAAATTATTATTGCTTTCGCTTATCTATTGTGAATTATTTGCTAATAAGATAAAATGCCATTCACCTAGCCGAGCTCGCTCTGCCTATAGAAATTTTCAATAAATACTCAAATATAGTTATGTAAATATATGTACATATGTATACAATATGCATTTTACGTAAATTATTCATAAGCGCAGCTCGAAATTTGAATAAAAACGGTATTATTGCGACTTGCTCGACAAAAGGCCAGAAGTTTTCGTAGAACCACTCAGCCGGCAGCCGGTAGCCGATAGTCGGCAGTGGGTAAACGGTACTCGACAGAGTGCGACCACAAACGAGTGCGAGTACACGAGCGAGCGAGTGAGTGAGTGAATAGTGTGAATGCGTTATATTCGTAGCGGTTTTGTGAATTTTTCAACAGGCGCGCAGCAGCAAACGCAGGCTGCAAAATACGCCATTGATTCACATCGAGCGCTCGCGCTGAGCAACTGTGAATGCCAAAATAGCGCGCGCCAGTGTGCAGTGCGAGCGAGACAACCCTAGGGTGTGCATATGCCTTGCGTACATACAACACGTGTTTGCTGTGTTTAGTTCTCGCTGAGCGGCGCTGTGTTTGCCGCCATTGCTGAGCGCCTGCTAACTGTTTTAGTTAAAGAGCAATCCATTTTGTTTTGTGAAAAGGAAAAGGAGTAGATAGGCGAGACAGGCCGTCGCAGTCAGGCAGCCGGCGAGTGAGCGCAACAAAAAATACGCAGCCCGAGATTGTTTATTTGATTTTGCAAAGCGCTAATTGGAATTTAAACGCTGTCTAATTGGAGTCATTGTGTTGAAGTTGTATGAGATGATAATTGCATTGCTTAAATATTTAATAATCAGTTTTATACTATCAATTAATTGCTTATTTTGTTTGCTTTTTTGGCATTGACAATGTCTTAAGCTTTAAGCGCATCGAGATTTAGACTTTGTCAAAGTTTTAAAAGCTAAATTTATATTTTAACAAAGTGTTGTTTCTAAAGCTTTACCGCTTGTATGCATAATATACATATGTATGTATGTATATAATAATAATGACTAGATATACTATATTAATATACATATGTATATACATAGTTATTCATCACTTTGCTGATAACATTTTAATTAAAGTTCTTTCTGGGCTTGTTGCGTATTGAATCGCTTTTTAAGCTCGTTTGTCAGAACTTTTATGGCTGTCTAATCCACCCTGCCCCCTGCTTCTTCCGTTCAGCAGCATGTACATAACTGTAAATAAGCTCTTGTTCTGAGCCGGGTACAGCTTATGCACTGCGTTCCATTTAAACTATGTAGTTCCTGTGTTTCTTTTTTGGCTTTCTGATAAAAAAAACTTTCGATTCGTTAAGCACTGAGCAAAGCATCAACAGTGCTTTTTATACGTCGCTGAGGTGTGTCTGAATGTGTGTGTGCATGTAGGTGTTCGTCGCTGTTGATGGGCTTTTTAGCGCCAACTTCAATATCTTAATTATACATTGGCATAAATCCCACACTAGAAAATATAATTAAAACTAAATGGTTTGTTGGTAATTATTTATATTTCAATAAGGAATAATATCAATTTAAATACAAGAGGCAAATAAAAGTGAGTCGTGCAAAACAAATTAAACGAAAAACGTGTATTTTCATTAAGTCAAAAGTTAAAGTTTTTAAATTTTAATTAACCAGCTTTATAATTTTTTAATATTCCCAATTTATATCAACATATTATATCTATATATTAGGTTTAGCTGCAAGGATCGCACTTATTGGAACTATTTTAAATAATTAAATACATAATTCAATGCAAAGAATCTTTTCATTGTGATGAAAAATGTATTTGGTTAAAGTTCCGCTCAGAAAACTTTTACTGGTATATGCATGAGCATGTAGGTGTGTGTATGTGTGTGTGCATGTAACTCGAGCAGCTTACGAAACAAGTTTAAGTTTAGAACTTAAAATAAGCTTGAACTTTTTGGAACGCCAGAGGTAGAGCACGAGTACGAGCAGGAGCGAGAAAGAGATAGGGATACGGTCAGAGAGCGGGTGGCGGAACGAAGGCACTGAAGAGGCAGACTGTGAAGAGCATGCATATTCTTTCTGAGCGTGTGTGTGTGTGTTGTGTGCTTAAAGAAGAATCGCGCACAACACATGGGCGACGGCAGCGGCTGCGACAGCAATAATAAAAGCACTCGGCAGAGGTGAACTTGGCAGATTTAACTTTTTTCAAGTTTCGGAAAACCAAAGTTGCAGTCGACGGCGCTGCCGGCGCCGCCGTTGCCATCAGCGTCGTCATCGCTTTTCGCAACTTTGGCAAGTTAATTTTGTTTGGAAGCTACAGATTTTGAAAGTTCTTGTACTGGGAGCTAAAAATCAGCAAAGGCTTTAGCAGGGCGATATCTTTTCTGTGTGTATTATTTAGAAAACAGCTGATAGGTGGTCAGCCCATGGGGGGCGTGGCGGGGAGAGACGCTGCGATCCGCCGCCATTCGAGCCAGCAACGTAAGCGTTTATTTCGGCGAGAGCTTAAACAGCTTTTTCTGCTTTGTTTCAATATTTCTTTCCTATATATTTCTTTCTTCCACAAAAGCCATTTCGAATTTTTGTAAATAATATTTATTTGATTCCCAATTCGAGTCGGCTCGCCATATTTTCCGTTAGCCTGCATGCTCATTCAAT
Organism: Drosophila arizonae; assembly: GCF_054131065.1. Taxonomy (NCBI): domain Eukaryota; kingdom Metazoa; phylum Arthropoda; class Insecta; order Diptera; family Drosophilidae; genus Drosophila; species Drosophila arizonae. The sequence goes on from NC_142923.1 coordinate 1,034,561, forward strand.
TCGGCTGCCCACTTCGTTGGGTCTACAAAATTGAGTGTGCACACACGACGACGCAAAAAATTGCACAACTCATTCGGTGTAGAATTATTGTAATCCCCACCAGGCTGCCAGAAACGCCGGGAGGCGGCCTCGCCACTGAAATGCTTCGGAGTGCTTTTGGCGCTGGCGGCTGTGCGCGTGCAAGCGAGACAACGACTGTGCTTAGTTTTTGTTGCGACACATGCTTGCGCGCTCGCACGCACTCTCTGAAAAGTGCTGTGCAGAAAACACTGTTCGCCGCCAGCTTTCGCTGCGCGCCTGTTGAAAAATTCACAAAAAGCCAAAATAGCGCGAACGGAACCGTACAAATCGAAAAATGGTCGTTCACAACGTCCCTCGGTCGTTCCGCGAGCCGCTTAATTTGAATTGCAGCCATTGCGAGTCACGTTTGTTGTGTGTGACTGTCTCACTCTCTCTGTCTCTCTCAGGCTGATTGGATATTTATTTTTGAATTGGAAAATGCATGCAGCTGGCAACACTGGCACTTTGGCAATTGCAATTCCCTTATTAACAGCTGCACCAACATCTGTGAATTTATTTTCTATTTTTAACAGTTACATTCGCAACATTGAGAATTGTTGCTGTGTTGAAAAAGTTAAAAAGTGAGCTCTTTGATTTACATATAAAAATAATAATAATATTTTAAATATATTTTTTAGTAATTACAATTGATTTCATAATTGTGAATATTCATTTCCTTCTACTTTATTTGACTTATATTATTATTCTTAATGGATTTTCAGCAAATTACATAATACTCATCAGAAATAATGGCGTTACCCGAAGGTTTGGCTGGCAAAATGAAGACTTTCCAGGCAATTTAAACGTATATTTTAAGTATCTTCTTTTAGTTAATAATATTTCTTGCAGGCTGTCAATGATTTGCCTGTGTTCCTTAAGGGCGGACCCGCCGATAAGGCTCTATTTGGCATTACGGCAGCTCTGTGCGGCGTGGGCTTAATAAGCATTGCCCACATGATCTATACAATGGGTTTCAGCAAGAAAAAGGCATAAGTGTGTACATTATATGTATATAAACAAGCAGTTCATGCAATAAAAATATAGAAATAAACTCTATTTATTTAAACCTCGCGCCAAAGTTATCCTATAAGCACCCTGTGCAGTCAGCCTACAGGGTTGATTTAGATAATTCGTCATTTATGGCCACTCTAAATCGTAATCAGCTGATTGTGCACGCTTCATTGGGAATGGTTAGACACACACAAAGCCAAAAATACATTTAGTTTTGCTTTGTTGAACCGTGTAAGAAAAATATAAATAAATAGAGAAATGGAGCCCAATGATGAGGTTGTGGAGCGCCAGAAGCTGGTGCCCAACGATGTGGAAACCGAGGAGGAAGCGAAATCAGCGCAAACACCTGCAACACCCGTCACTGTGCCAAAGATCAATGTAAATGGCACACGCCCAATTTGCAATTGACAAAATTTACGATTTCCCATTTTTTAATGCAGCTTAAAGGTCTGTCGAGTGGCGAAACAACACGTAGCCGCAATTCAGCCTCGTGCTCCATCGAACGCACTATATCAGAGAAGGGCCAAGGACAACAGCAGGGTCAGCCCTCTGCTAAGACTACGTTGCAATACGTCAATGAGCGCCGGCCACGCCCACATGCGCCCAACAGCGGGGCGGCCAATGAAGAGCGATTCGAGTTCAAGACGCGTCCGCGCAAGCTGCTGAAGGGTAAGCTGATAAGTGTATAGAAGCATGCTTCAGTTTTTCCTCTAAACTTCCAGTCGCTGTGGAGGTTCTCAAGGAATTGAACCGTTTGTTGGCGGCGACGGCAGCGGCAACAGTAACATCAACGGCCTTGTGACGCACTTCTAGAGCCATATGTTGTGCACACTAGTCTTTCACACACGGGCGTGCTCCCACCCACCCACTCAAATACAAAGGGAGGGGAATTTCGACAAACTGTTATAATTTCAATAATTTAAATTACAAGCCATTTGCCTAGTGGCTCCGTCTTTCGATAGAGCGAAGGGGGAGCTGAGGGGGCAGCACAGTCCGTGGGATTTGTCGTCTGGCATTTGGGTTTTTGTGCTTGGAACAGGCAGTTGCTATTTTATTGTGGCGAATTCGCGTAATTTTGTGATTTGTTTAAGCTTTTTTCTTATGTGATTTAAAATTGTGTAAATTGCGTGAATTGCTGCAGGAAATTTAATAAGTTAGAGTTTGTTTAGTATAAGAGTTAATGCAAAGATTAGTTTAACTAGTTCTTATTGCCAGTTTAGCTTATATGAATAGAGATAAATTAAGAATATAAGTAGAGATAAATTAGAAAAGTTTTGGAAGAAACTAGAGGGGTTGTATAGTATATGTGATATTATGTGATTTGTTCAGAAATTGTTAATTATACAGATATACATTCTATATACTATATATAAAGACTATGTACTTTAGATATAGACTCTCCATACTGTACTGTAAACTTGATATAGCATAGAAATCGACTCTATACTATAGATGTAGACTTTTTAGCTTGATTATAGGCATATATAATATATGCAGATATACACAGCTTATTGTTTTATAGTTGATGTGGTAGCTGATGTTTACAAAGTTTTAATTTAATTTTAAGTTTATTCTCAATTGAAGACTTAGTTTGATATTCCTTGTATATATGTATTATTTGAACTTCATTTTGTATTGTATGCCTTATAGTTTGTATGTACCTTGCTATAATTTCCTTATTTATCATTTCATTTAATCTGTTTATTTTTATTTGCTTTGATTTTGATTTTTATTTTCATGATTTTGATTTTAAATGCGAAATGCAGATGGAAATCCTTTAGAGCCAACGCACAGCAGCAGTCAGCATAGTTTGAATAGCATTACGCTGGTCAGCAGCGAGTGGCTAACGCCAGATGCACCCACACCTAACAATAACAACAACAACAACAATGATAGCTCTAAAGTGAGCAACAACAACAACAATAGCTCGACAAAGCCGCTGCCGCCGCCCTTGCAGCAGTTGCATATTCCAATGGCCGATCCAAGCATTCACAGCGACAAGTTCGACGATCGTCCAATTAAACATCATTCCTTTGTCTCCGAAGTGCCCGATGTGAAGCATATGGAGCGAGCGCTGCTTGGCCTGCTGGATGACTTTCACTCCGGCAAGCTAAAGGCATTTGGTAACTATTTTACATAGATTGGTATAGATGTACATATTTGCTAATCCGAGCTCCTTTTATCTAGGCTCTGGCTGCACCATGGATCAAATGACCAAAATACGCGAGCAACAGGAGAGCCTGGCTAAATTGCATTTCGAGTTGGCTGCCGCCGAGGAGGACTCGCTGGAGCACGGCAAGGAGTTCAACACGAGTCGAGCGCAGGAGAATATGCTGCAGCTGATGCAGCGCCTGGAACAGCTGTCCATTTCCATTGAGCAGCTGCAGACGAGTCACACGGGTCTCTGAGAGTTGGACAAGGTGCCGACCGGCACGCTCTTTGATCGCCTCCTGCTGCTGCTCTGAGAAGTGTGCAGCGCCCACCCACCCACACTGGTGTACATAAGTTCTTTTTGTGTTGAAATGACATTTTTATAAGATTTTTATAAGCTTCCACTTTTTGTATAAGAGTTAGGCGTGATTGTGTCTGAGAACTTAGTGTTACAATTACCTGCTAGAGCAGATAACATACATATATATATGCAGTCACATCACATATATATGCACATGCGTGCATATGTGTGTGTGGTATATACCCAACTTGTAGCGTAGTGTAGTTGAGCAGCTTTCGCTCTCCCCAATTGACAAGCTTCGATTTTACTGAAATCTATTTCGATTCATTACTTGTTTATCCTTTTTGTTGTAGCTATTAGCAATATATACATACATACAAATATATATATTTAATCTTTTATATAAATGAAATAAAAATATATTGATAAAATAATCATTTAGATTTCTTAAGAAATCCAAAGTCTACTTCTATAAACTAATCGATTTTGTGTTATAGTTATATGCAATATATAAACATTTTTATATAAATGAAACTTAATGATTTTTGTTTTATTCACATTTATATACAGCTTGATATTTTCGTTAAGTGTCTTTTATCTTGAAAGAACTGAAAAAATGTAACTGTAAATTTGTTAAAATTTGTTTTCATAATTTAGTAAATTAAATTTATTTAATATATGCATTAAAACATTTTTATGGGTAAATTAAAAACTACTGCGAGAGTGGTTTGAGGAATTCATGAGCTTACGGAAATTATGTTGAAAACTTTAAGATAATTTATAAATCAATTAAATTTGTCTTCATTATTTTCAATCTTCATTAAATTTCACATGAAGTTTGTGAAATTTATTTTGATTCAAGTGAAAAAAAAAAATTTTTTTTACATCGATTAGTTTAAATATATAAAAATAAACTTAAAATTAAAAAATTTTGTTTTTTTTTTTTTTTTTAACATTCTAAACTATAGAGTAATTATTATATTTGTAATTTTAGACTCTTATAGAGGATGGGTAATGTAATGTTAATGATAATTAGAGATAGGAAGATTCTATCTATTTATCTTAATGCATCTATCTACATGTATCAAGATGTTTTCAAACTGTGTTTTCAGTTTACTTTATAGACTGTCAACGCCTTCCACTCGATTTTTCCGCTTAGCAATTCAAGGGAAAAAGGTTCATAAACAATAAGTTCATCCGGCTTGGCGGCCTTTCAAAAAATTCCAATTTATATATGTACATAAAAATAATGTCCATTTACCGCCAAGCAGAATTTCATTTAGCATTCACAATTGGTTTGGCTTGGGATATTGGATATCGAACATGTACACATGTACGTATATATAAATCGGGCATGGCATCGGGACAACCTTTGGGCAAGTGCATTTTGTCCACATAGGAAATTTGTTTGTTGCGTCGCTTAATTTGTGCATTTGCATTCAGCTGGCGTCCACTTCACTTGGAGTTGTCATCATCCTCGACAATGTCTCTTCTTCTTCTTCTTCTTGTTCTTATTACTCTTCTTCTTCTTCTTTTCTGGTTGTTGTTGTAGATTTTGTGATCGGTAAAAGTAATTTGTGACTCGTTGTTCTTTCTTTTTCATGTTCTGTTTAAATCCGGGTTTCAAATAACAAGAAGCGTGCACTGAGAGAAAATTTGTGTTGCCTATGGGTTTGAGTGAGGGTAAATGCATTCCATATAACGACTATCTATGGGTACATACATGTATGTGTGTAAACGCATATACTATAACTCATACAAGTCTAAGCTCGATATACCAATACATATATTATAATCTGCAATTAATAGGGGGAATATCCCTAACTTGTACATTCACACAGTAAATTCGAAATCTTCAGATTTTATGGCTTTCAATAAACAATTTAAACTATTGAAAATAAGAAAATGGGATCAGTTATCGTACTGCATATGAACTCTTTAGGTATTACTCGGTACGTTCTCTTGATCAGAAATATATATACTCTGTAATGTATGCTAAGCTCCTCTGCTTGTTGCTTTTTCATAAAATCAATATATCCAGAATTCTAATTCCAATGGTCCTAAATTATGCTCATCTAATTATCGTATATTATTAATGATGTTACAAATATGAGCTAGTTTTTGAGATATATTCTTAAATATCTAAATTCTCTTAAATCAATAGATCACAGAATGATAAAAGTATACTCACAAAATCCAGAACGGCAATCGCTTCGGATCTTCAATCAGCATATGCTGACCTTTGGCTAGTATTTTTCGTGCAGTGTATTTGGGCACTTGTTGTTATTGTTGGCATTGCCACCGCCACCGCCTGCGTACGCCCTTTCGTTTCCTTTGCCTGCCCTTCGCCGGCTGCGGTCAGAAAACTCTGGAGTTGAGCTCGGTTTCGATTGCGAGTTTCAACACTCGACTTTGGGTTTTTGGTTTTGGGTTTTCAGCGCTGGGATTGGGGGATCACGGCTCCGGTTTATGCTTAGCTAGCGGTTTAGTGCATTCCAGGCTTGTGTCGAACATCATTTGCGTCAAATGAAGAAATAAACGCTTCTCCCGGCGCATCCGCCACGCTGCATACAAATGCAGTCGAGTCGTTCGCTCAACAGGCACACCTATACACACACACACGCACACACATACACACCCACTGCAGTGGCACTTCCATTGTCCGGCGTTCCATCACGCGCCTGGATTACACACACACACACACACACACGCGCGCGCACTGCTGGAAAGGGTCGCCATGATCGGGAATGGGAATTTCCGAAGCCAAGCCCTAGAATCCAACAAGTGACTGGGTGCAACAGCGCTGCTTGGAGCTGGAGCTGGAGTTGCAGTTGGAGTCGGTGTTGAGGTCTTTTGGTGGGGGGTGGGCGGAGGCGTGGCTGTCGTCAGTTCATCGAATCGAGTGTTATGTAAAATGTGAAAAGAAGTCATTAAATATGTGAAGCGCATATCAAATTTCATACGAATTGAACCTTTTGGGCTTTGGTCACATGAGAATTTGATGAACTGCCAAGCCGGACAGTGTTGTTGTTGTTGTTATTGTTGCTGTTGTTGATACCTGTCTGCCAACTGGGCGCGGATCACTTGTTGCCTTAGCCACTACCCACTGGCCACTGACCATTTGGCCATTTGATATGCCCGCCACTTGATGTTTATGAACTTTGCGTGCAGGTCAATCGCAGCAGTTGCCTTTGCTTCTCTTCAGCTTTAGCTTCTTCTTCCTTTTCTGTTTTGCTTTTTTTTTTTGTTTGCATTCGCTTTTTGGCGTCGCTCCCTTAGCTCGTAATCCTTTTCTGTTTTGCCACCCACGTGCAGAGACACAAAGAGCGGAAATTACGTTGCTGATGACAGAGCAAAAGCGGAAGAGCACGCAGCTCTGCAGCTCTCTTGCCGACGGGGGGCACTCAGGCAGGACTCGGCGCCCACGTGAAAAATGGGAGGCGGGCGCCATTCGCTCAAAAGCGCTGCACCAACAAGTTCACATTTGGTTCGTGTGAGCCAATCGCTGAGCCGAACATTCGATATACGTTCATTTGATCATTCACTTCTAGAGTGAAGCGTTCATTTTGGGACAATTATTTAAAGCTCAAGGGAATTTCTGCTGAAGCACTAACAAATTTCCTTTTTCATTATTGCGCATCACTAAATTAAAGTCCCAAGAGGATTTAACATTTGAGTGAACTTGCTGAGCAAGTAAATGGGAACTGAACATTGAACTAAGCTGCATTCTATTGTTTTATAGTTCATTTTATTGTTGAGCTGAGCCATTTAAGGAGTTTTTTGTTTCATTTGGCAATAAACTAAAAAGTCATAAATAAAAATAAGAAAACAGACAGTAAATCAAAGACTTAAAGAAATGTTAGTTCATAAGGATTTCGAGACCCTTACTAACTTCTAGTTCATATGAAGAAACCCATTATTTGACAATAAATTTTAATTTATATTATTTAAAATCAAATTTAAGTATTGGACAAATATTTTTCATACCCAGTTTTCAGTACAAATGGAACAGTGCTGAACTAGTTCTCCGCGCTGAACTACTAGTGCGCATCTCTAGCACACCTCGCCCTTTCTCTCGCCAGCGAAACGTAACAGGAAGTGCGACAAAATTCAAAACGTACTCTGCAGCCGGGCATCCTGCTGCTGCTGCTGCTGCTGCTGCTGCTGCTACGGCTGCTACGGAAGCACGGAAAAGCCAAAGGGGGGCGTGGCAATGTGAAGAGGGCGTAAGGTAGTAGCTGACTGACGGTCGGGCTTTGACTGGGCTGGCATAAATGCGCGCACGGCAAAAGTTGTGACTGCTGCTCTGTGCCCCAAAGGAGGAAGTGTTTGGGCAGTGGGCGGATGGGTGGTGCCCGGGTTAAGTCCTTTGCGAGGCTATATGCCCCACAGAGAGCACACACACACACACACACACACACACACACAGACAGAGTGAGAGGAGGGCGACGTACTTTATTTCCTGTAAATGTCCTCGAAAATATGAACATTATATCCCGGAAACGGAAGCTGCAGCATTTGCAAGGAAGCAGGCAGGCAGGCAGGCAAGCAGGCAGGACTCGCAGGACTCTCTTGTGACTGAGCTGCCTGGCAAACATTCAGTTGGACGAGCCCAACCCAGCCCAGCCCAGTCGTGTGGGCTGATTAAAGTGGGTAAACAACTGACTTCGACGTTGAAATGTACACAACAGAGACTGGTGGAGAGTGGTGGCAGGACTCTAGCTGGCAGGACTCTGACGATGACGTCTTTACATCCTGCAGGAAGCGAGCTGGGCTCTTAGCTGCCGGCAAAGGCATTCAGGGACATCCAACAGCAACAACAACAAAATATAAAAAAACCTTTGCATTGAGGAAATGACGGAAGCTGCTTCAGCTTCAGCCTCAGCTTGAGCTCCGGCTCCAGCTCCAGCTCCGGCTCCGGCTCCGGCTCCGGTTGCTTTGGCAGGAAATCAACGTCGTGGACGTAAATTAAATTCCATGCAAAGTTAATTTTGTGCCACTCCCAAACCCACGCCCACGTCCACGCCCACCCCCATCTCTCCCTCCGTAACCATGCCGTAGACTATTTCCGCATCTTTCGACTAAAAACCATTTTGCAGCCATTGGATATGAGCTCAAGTTTTCGATATGCGCCGGAGGTTGAAGGAATGCGACTAAGTTATCCGGAAGAGGAGTGGGTTTGGAGGGGGAGCGGAAAGGGGAATGCGGAAGCGTGAGAAGGGTTTCACATATTAATGTCTTAGCTGAGCACTTAAATTCTCTGATTCAGAATATTTAATATATGTTGAGGCTTTTGGTTATGCCGGTTATATAAAGATTTAAGGATAGAGAACAGAGGCGGAGACACAGAGATAGAAGGGAAAAGCCAACAAAATATGGAAATCTGGAAATATTATATGGAAAATCTGGATATAAACGATAATAACAAATTCTTAAAATTCAGAGGACCCCTATTGATAGATAGTTAACATTAGAGAATCCTCTGTAGGATAGCTTGAGTAACATTATGCTAATAGTCCATCTACATGGTCTATATTCAGCTATATGTATATGAGCTATAGTGTATATCCAACGTCATAGGATTCCCAATTGGGAATTCCAATTAGGATTCTACACTCGATTCCTCCCATGAGATTATAGCGCTATCTGTCTATTCTTATCTGGCTGGCAGGCAGCTCTTGCAAGCCTATTTATAATGACAGGCGGCAATTATAGCCAGTTAATCCCACACTCTGCGAACTCACCTGTGCCGTGGCAGCTCTGGGATAAATATAGACGCTTCTCTGTGGGGCGAATCCGAGATCAAGCCGCTCAACTGGTTGCATGGATCCACATATATGTGGCTATGTAATTTGCGCCAATCATTTGGCCAGCTTCAATCACATAGGAATAGGCAGTCGGCCAATGTACCGCTAGATGCTGGACCATAAACAGTGCTAGCCTAAAAGCCAATCCTCGATAGCAACGGCAACAACAATAAGCGCAGCCTCTGACCAAAAGATTACGTGAAAGGTGAAAGTTGTGCGAGAACCGCAAAAGATGCGAAGCCAAAGCAGGAAACAGCTCAACAGAGTCAGGCAGAGGCAGACAAGGAGAGCGAGAGAGAGACAGAGGGAGAGAGGGAGGGTGAGAGGTGCTCGGTCGATTGGTGAGAAACTGAACCGGACCCCCACCTGTCGGCCAGCCAAAGCTCAGGTGACTCTCAGCCGCAGTTGCAGCCTCAGTCTCGGCCTAAGACCTGGTCACATTTCCGTATGCGAAATGTGGAACACTGGCACAGTAGCCGGCACCATCAGCTCCTCTACCCCACTCTCTGCTTGGCCTTCTCCTTTGGCTACAGCTTCCATCACCTTCTTCTTCTTCTTCGTCGTCTTCTTCTTCTTCTGCCCACCCATTTATGGCGCATGCGCGACCCACTGTTGGGTCCCAGCTTCTCGTCTCTCGAGTCTCGCGGACAGGTTGGCAGCCGTTAACCAAAGCTGGCTCCGCTCAATGCGCGCTTGCTCAGTTGCTTGTGCATTACCGCATTGTAAACCTGAATTCTTCTGCTCCTCTTTCTTTCTTTGCCTTGGTGCACCCAATGCGGATGGCTCAGATAGGGCATATTGGCTGGAAGTTACATGAAGTGGTAACTGTATCGTACATCTAATAGAAAAACGATCATAATAATAATGATAATTACAATGATAATGAAAATTAGAATGAGAACGAGATGAATAATGATGATGATGACAATCATAGCATGATGATGATAATGGAAAAGGTACTGAATTATAATAATACCACTGATAATGATAGAACTATATCAATAGCAATGATAATGATAATAGCAATGACAATGACAACGACTGTAACTATAACTGTACTATGGTACTGGTAATAGAAAAGAAAATTTAAATGAGAATGACAAAGACAATAAAAATGATAAGGATGACAGCAATGCTAATGACAATGACAATGACAAAAGCTATAGCTATACCACTAAGTATAGTAATACCAAATAGAATAAGCATCACAATGAGAATGAGATTAACTATAATAATACCAATGATAATGAAAAAGAAAGTCAAAATAACAAAGAGAAGAGCTCACGTAAGACCATAATAAAGATAACCTCAATTCTAATGAAAATTCAAGTCTAAGCATTTTGAATAAATATAATGAGGTAAATGCCTATTAGCAGACATTACTGAGTATCTGCTAGTCGGTCCGTTTAAGCCTAAACCACTCCACTACTTTTTATTTTGCCCGCTTATTTTGGCATTACAATTCCGGATGCTGTTTGGCTCCTCTCGGCATTGTTTTTTAATAGATTATGAATGTAAGGCAGTGGGTGTCGCTGCTGGTGTTGATGTTGTTGTTGGTGTTGTTGGTGTTGGTGTTGGTGTTGTTAGTGGTGCTGCTGTCGCTTTGCTGTGTTGGTTTTCGGTTTCGGCTGGTTTCCAGCCTCGTCTGGCTTTGGCTTTGGCTTCGTCATTAGACGGTAGCGTGTTTGCAGTGTTTGTAACACTTTTTGGTTAACGTCTGGCACTGGGTCTCGGAGTCGACTCGAGTCTGGAGTGTTTGTTGAGGAAGTTATATAATCAGCACTGCGATATATATGCCGACAATATTTTGTATATATACATACATGTGCATACATGTATGCCTCAATCAATTTATAACTCTTGCGAACCAGCTCAAAAGTTGATAACCGAAAGAGAAGACTGTATGTGTGTGTGCGTGCGTGTGTGTGTGTGTGTGGGTGGGCAGCTCGTAAGAGCCAAAGAGCATGTAACTGATCCGTTCGAGTGCATATACCGTACGACAGAAGGTGTATAGGTATATGGGTATGTAGGTATATGGCATATGGTATATGGTATATCGCATACGTCGCAGTTGAGAGCTTGCAATGCTTCCTCCTCAACAAAATTTTGCAATGGAATTTTTGGGGTACGAGTATGTGAACGAGCGAGATGAAGTTTAGTGTGATATGTGTGAGAAAAGTTGACAGTGCCAGCTGTAAAGGAAGAGGAAGAGAGCGATTACTTTAGCAGGATCTATTGGCAGAGATTGATATATCTGGTACGTTGCTATAGATAATGAAATAAGCAATAATCTACGTAACTCGATCGACTTGCTCCGATCAATAACTCCGATTTATGCGTATAAATACTTTTGATAATAAACAGTAGAGAATCGAGTTCGATATTGAGGGTCTTAAAGATTAGTGATAACTCACTTTAAGCTGTGATCAGTAGCTCTGATAAGAAAAAGCTAAAGATTACATTTTATTTATATTCTATACTACTACTCTATTATCTACTACTACTCTTTTATCTACTACTACCCTATTATATACTGCTTTATTATCTACTTTTACTCCAGTATCCACTACTACTCTTTTATATAGTACTTTATTATCTATTTTTACTCTAGTATCTACTACTATTCTATTATATACGTCTTTATTATCTACTTTTACGCCATAATCTACTACTACTCTTTTATCTACTACTACTCCATAATCTAATACTCTAATATGTTCTACCACTCTATTATCTCCTACTACTCTCATATCTACTACTATAGAATCTACCACTCTGCAATCTGCCACAGCCCTAATATCTACTACTAATCTACTACTCTCTTCAACGATCTTTCGTTCTGGTCAAAGTGTGAATAGCTCTGATTGCGCTCCAAATCCACAGTTTTCTCAGCTATTGTCTGAGGTTTCCATCAGTTCGAGCTGTTGTTTGTTGTTGGCTCATAAAAAGTCGCATTTCATGTGCATTTCCTTTTGTCACTTTGCCCTCGGGCAGGACATGTGTTTCAAATGCTTCTTCTGCTGCTTCTTTGTTAAGGATGCAGGATAAACTTCCTTTTGAGAAATGTTCCCAGGCAAACCTGCTCTACGAACCGATGCTGCAATTAATTACACAGCATTTTTCATTTTTTCCCATTTTCCCATTTCCATTTTCCATGTTTTCAAGTGCGTGTGCTCAGCTCTCCTCCGATATCTGTCTGTTTCGCTTGCACTTGCTCTCCCTCTCTCTCTCTCTCTCTCTCTCTCTCTCTCTCTTTGTTGCTCACTTCATTCGTGTTGGGTTCATCATCTTTGATTTGCTTTGTTGTTGTTTTTGTTGCTTGTTCTGCTTTTAAACGTTTTCCAAGAACTGCAGCCAGTGAATGGCCTAGACCCGAGACTAGAGACTCGACTCGACTCGAGACCCGAGAACCGAGACAAAAATCGTAGCTGAGTTTCGAGATCGAAATCGAGTTCGAGATCGAGTTTGAGATCAGCTCGCAGTCGGCGGAGCCTTCGGCTGAGCGGATGTGGTCTGCGCATTTTCCAATTCCCTTTGCTTGTGTGAGTCTAGCTGTGTGTGTGTGTGTGTGTGTGTGTGTGTGTGTGTTGGATGGTCTGCTAGTGCTGGCAATCGAGCTTATTTCCCGTCAAATTCAGCCAGATATAAATGCAGCTATGGGCGTATGACTGCAAGCAGCGGATATTATGGCATTTTATACTCCATTTCGAATGAATGGAGTATATTGGATTCCTTGCTCTATTCATCTTGCATGGATGCTAAACATGAAATTGAGAGCATATGCTCGTTAGTAGTAGTCTGTTTATAAAGTGTTTTGGGCATAGAATATAATTTTCAATATGCATACTCATATATCGAAGGTCCCCGGGTATAAAAATATATGTATAGATTTAAGTATAGATACTATAAACATACTGTAAAAATAAAAATAGTATTTTATTATAAAAATTATACATATGATTACTATAAAGAACTATACTATACACTAAAAGAATGTAATCTTCCCTTTCCCTACAGAGCTACTTTTACTTGAACCATTTTTACTTCAACTAAAAAAGTTGAACTTTCAATAGTCAGCTTTATAGCTTTATTACCAACTGAACTAGCTAGATCTCTTATTCAGCTTTTTCCTCAAGCCAAGAATGCTCAGCTCTGGTTACTAGCGCCAACCTCGCCTGCAACGACTTTAGCTGCTGATCTACGCTGATCAGCTATATTACAACTGCTCGTGTATCTGTGTGTGTGTGTGTGTGTGTGTCAGCGATATTTAATTGATAAAATTTCACATTCCACACGTTGCATGAAGCCACAGCAGCGACTCACTCTCTGTTTATCCTGGCCTGGAGGATCGATCGCCTCGATCGCCACGATCGCTGCGATCCGAGTCTGTCATATCGCATGGCAGTTGCACAATGCACTCGTTGCATGAAATCTGAAACCTTTCACCGGTCTCTGTGGCAAGCAAATCTGCCCAAAGGCCAAACACTTGCGGCGATCGAGCGAGGATCGAGCAACCCCTAAGTTGTCGAGCATTTCGTTTGTTGCTTTGTGTTCTGCTTGGCTGAGTTTCATTTAGGGCGCTAAATTAGAAGAGACGAAACTCAGATGCGATGTGTGTGCGTATGGATCGATTTGTGGGCGATCCGTTGCACAGGTCGTCTTTGATTTTTGATCGGTTTTTCCATTGTTCGAGTCAGGTTCACCTTTCCCACGGTTTCTTCTTTCCAGCTCAGCTGGCTGCACATTCTATACACTCCACATACATACATATATATCCTGATCCTCGTTCTGGACTTGCTGCCTGGCAACAATGTCAAAAAGGATCGTAACAATTAGTCATTGTTCTCAAGAGAGAGAGAGAGAGAGAGAGAGAGAGAGAGAGAGAGAGAGAGAGAGAGAGAGAGAGAGAGAGTGAGAGAATGGGGAAAATGTGTAACAATTAGGGCAACCAGGATCTGCACTTAATATCCTTTTTCCACTTTAATTAACGCAAGCAACTCGAAACCCTACGGATGGGGTGTTTCTGGAATACTTTTCTGCTTCGTTTAAATCTGCTTCTGTGAAGGTGGTCCATGGAATACGCCTCACTAATTCTCAGTTATTTCCAGCACACATTTAACATTTCTTACGTGGGCTGAGCATAATTGAAAAAAATTAATTTTTGAATAATTGTTCACTTTTTGAAATAATAATATGGATATACTACAGATATTGGCTACATATTATAATAATGACAATACAATATATACAGATGTATAATATAATAATGATATTACAGATATAAAATATATATTATTTGATTTTTTGTCATTAAATTAAGGAGCAGAGCTATATACATAGATACATATCTGCTGAAAGGTTTTGATGATCTCTGAAGCGTCCAGGCTAAATGACAAGATTAAGGGATGGAGTACTTGAAAAGATATGTCCTAATCTACATCTAACATATGTCAACAGAAATCCTGTTTATATACAGGTATATATATATATATAAAAAGCTTTTATTATATTAGCGTTAATTAATTTTCCCGACTATATTCATTATCATCTCAATGATCTGGTACAGCATTCCACTCGATTCCCAGCCAGACAGCCTGGAAATCCTAACTGTATATGTAGCACACAGTTGATATATAGATAGACAGCAATTCGTTGTCTTATGGCTGCTCCCCCGCCCCCTGTGCGAAATTTTTAGTGCTAATAATTTGTGCGATTGGCAAATGACCAAAAAGTGAAAAGTGAAGCGTCTGGAAGACTTCCGCATCGGGACAGATCGCCGGGGCACAGAGCGAAAGACAGAAAGAAAAACTATTTATAGAGCCGACGTCTTGCTCTTGCATGCTCTCGCTCTCTCTCACCCGCGCGGGAGCTCTCTTCAGGGATGTGAGAGGGGTGAGCACTAAAAATTGTGTCTGGCCTGTTTCAACGTATTTGCGTGTGTGTGTATGTGTGTGCACTCTGGACATTGCGGCATTCTATTTTAATGTATTATTATCTGCACTTGGGCATCGAACTTGCAACGTGCCACACAGACGAAAACTTTGTCAGATTGACGGCGGCAGGTTGCAAGCGCACTCACAGACACACCAGCACACCAACACACCAGCATACACAAACTCACACATATGAGCAAATTGAAAATTAAGTAGCTGCCGCTTTAACAGCCACCTACGACCCAACAGTCGGCACGCCCACTCGCCCACACGCCCAGTGCAATGCGAAACGAAATGATTGCTACTGATCGCAGAAAATATGTTGATTGGCTCAATTGGACGACTATTTGAACTCTGAACCGCAATCCTGCTCGTTCGCTCTCTCGCACTCGCCGCGCGCTCTCTCGCTCTTAAAATCGTCTCGCTCTTCGCTTAAGCTAAACGGCACCAGCAGCAACAACGGCAAACTAATTTGGGCCAATGCGTTAGAGCGGGAGGGCCGATCACTGACCGTTTATGGGCATTTGACTTCAAATGTCAACGTTGTTGGAGGGAAACTGGTTAACGAACTTTTCAACTCAAGACAACGCAACAACAACAACAAAAGCAAGACAAAACAAAACAAAAAATGTCAAGCGGATGCAACGCAACTGAGCGCATCTTTCGCTACGTTTTTATGGCAACCTGTCAGTCCCTCCCCGCCTCCCTCTCAATCGATCTGTCTCATCTCTCACTCTCTCTCTCTCTCTCTCTCTCTCTCTCTATCTGTTTCTTCCGCTCTTACGCAGCGGCGCTCTTGCTTGACTTGGCCACTAACTTATGCAGGCAAATAAAAAAGATTTTGTTTAACGGAAATCTCGCCGCAGTGTTGCTTAATTAAAACTGAGGCATGCATACAGCCCACATTCTATTAGCTCATTGATAAGCGATAATCTGCTTTTATCGCAGCTGATTAACAAGTCAATCGACAACCCACGCTTAACACCCACAACTATGGAAATAAAAGTTTAGAGTTACAGAAAATATTTTTAATTTAATTTGATTTCGTTCATTAACGATTACCTACTAATTATGCATATTAAATGCACATCTCGATCACCTGTAAAATTTGTTAAAAATACATATTTCAAGATATTTTTGAATAACCTTTATATACATATGTACACACATACACACGGCGTTAAAGGAAATAAACAACGTGCAAATATTCGGAAGAAACATATACACATATTGTTAACAAGAACAAGAAGACTTCGACAATAATAAGAAATAATAAATTAAATTTAAATTTCATACGATTCTCTTTGCAAGCAGAACGACTGCGCTCTTAAATGCAATGTGCTCTCTCGCTCTTTGGTTCACTCAATTGCGCATGCTCTCGGTCTCAGCTATTCGTCGTTTGCTTTGTTTATTTCTTACTCGCATGTTTTGAGTCACAACGTAAGAAACTTTCGTGGTGAGCGGACGTGTTGCTGCGGAACAAGACAAGAAAACACAAATTAAAAAATCAAAATTTGTTGTACAATAATTATAATACCGAATTGTAATTGTGCAAAAATATTCTAAACAAAAATTAATTGAATTCGATTCAATGCGCACGCAACGGCAGCAGCAGCACCACCACCAACAACAATTGCAGCAATAATAATTTTTAAGTTGAATTTATCGCTTGACAAATCAAAACATAACAAAAAGCCAACGAGGCGAAATAAAAGTGTGGAAGAAAAGACGCCGCCACCGCCGCCGCCGACACCGACGTCGAGAATCGAGTAACAAAGCATAGAATAGCTAAATAACTGTGTATGCCAAGTTTTCCTGTTGTGGCTGTTCTCTCAATATAAAAACGAAATAAACAAAAATTAGGCGAACAGAGCGCAACAAAAAAGAAGAATAAAAAACAACAACAACAAGTAGTGTGCAAGCAAAAGTGAAAAGGAAGCAGTTTATTTATTGTTGTATGTGTGTGTGTTTTCTACTTAAACGAAGCGCGGGTGCAAAAGGGCCAGCAGCAGCAGCAGCAATAACAACAGCAGGGACCAGCACAAGTGCATAGCTGTGCTTGTGTTTGTGTGTACGTGTGTGTATGTGAGACGGAAGTACTTTGTGCTCTCTTTGTGGCTGTGCTCTTCCTCCACAAACGTCTCCAGATTGCGCTCGATTTGTTTTTGTGTTTTGTTATTTTTTCGGTGTGCCATTCCCTTTTGGCGCTGACATTCGCTTTTTGCAATGGCAAATAAGAAAACATATACAAAACACTTTTGAAAGCAACCTAAAGCAACAGCGGTCAACACAGGATTAACGTAACGTAACGCAGTCCACAGTCCGAACCCCGTCGCACTCTCTCTTAGTCTCTTCACAATGCCCACTTGACGTCGCGTCGCAGTAGCAGCGAACGACGACGACGACGACGCCGCAACAGAACCAGGAAATCGACAGCAAAGTGCATGCACTTACGTTGCGTGACGTTCACCATACGTTACGTTACGTAGTACTGCTGCAGTTGTAGTTCAAGCGAGCGTCGAAGCAGTAGTAGCGAAAGAAGAAGCAACGGCAGTAAGCGGCAGCAGCAACAACAAGTATAACGCGCGTTCTCTGGATCTGGACAAACATATCCGCTTCCGCGTTGAAAGCTTATAAGAACAGCAAACAACAAATAAAATAAAAAAAAAAGCAACTGAGACAACGGGTATTACACCAACAACAACAGCAACAACGAAATACGTCACGGCACAGTGGAGCAAAGGCAAACAGGTAAGCAAACCAATTTATTTTCTACTCCTCTAACTGTGTACAATGGGTTGTGTGTTGAACGAAATTTTTCTAATGGTAGAAAGCCATACATAATTTGTTTAATATTATTGGAAATAGATTTTCGAAATTGATTTGATTTAATTTTAATATTAAATTAAAAAAAAAAAAATTAAATATCTTTCCTTTTTTTTATACATTTATTTTTTGTAAACACGTTCCACTTGTCTTTCTGACCTTCTTTTATTTCCATATGTTTTATTTCATATCGCACTTCACGGCGCCTGCCCCCCGTTTTTCACACTCCCATGCAAAAGTTGTCACTCGCTCTAGCTGATAAATTTGAATCGCTAATCTCCCAGCTTTAATTGTCTTTCGTACATTCGCTTTTTACTGTTTTCCTCATGTTTTGACAATCTGTAGAACAGCTTACAATGTTTCTGCTCAGAGGTCAACAAATCTGAATTCCTGCTTGCATAAGCGTTTTACAATACTGCCTTAATGTATCTCTCTGGCAGATCTATGTTTGTATTTCAGATTTGTTTAGGCTTTAAAGAGAAAACCGCATCTTCACTTATTCCGTATGTATACATTCATATTCACATACATATACATATATATGTATACGGAACTCAAGATTTCGCACCTCTCAATTTAAGATTAAAGCAAAATGATATGACAAATGCGCTGATTGTACTAAATGAACTGTTTTGCTTTTTTCTTAGTTCCCATCAAGCTTGAACTATAACTGTTTTGTAAAGCTTTAGCACAGTGTGCGCTCGCTACGAGCAATACCAATTCCAGTACATGTCTTAAATAAATATTTTTGTTGTTTTCATTTATGTTTTTATCACATCTAATATTACCTAGCTCTTACTGTTTTATTGCAAATTTTATTAATTTATATTTATAATCGTTTCTGTTCTCATATTCGTCATGTCTAATATTAGCTTGTTCTTCATGCCTGTGTGTCCACTGTACACATACAATTTTGTTGAACCATATTGACGGCAATCGGTCGACTGGCTTTTGGCTCGCTTTTTTCTTGGTTTTTGGTTTGAGCTTTGGGCGTTGGGTTTTGGGCTCTGGGTTCGACGGGTCTCTTGTTGCATGCAGCAATTTTTCTATGGAAGTGAAACAAAAGCGGAGCGTTAAGCTCCAATTGGATTGATGTTACGGTTCTTCTTGTTTGTTGTTCTTGTTCTTGCTCTTGTTCATGTTGCCTGTTGGCGAATTTTTATTTTCGCTGCGTCTCTCTTCTTCGATCTTCTCTACGTCAGCGAAATCTTATCGCGCTGCTGCTACAGCAGAATTCTGTTTAGTTGTGCGCCTGCTCATGCTGCCGCCGTCGACGCCGACGTTCACAGTGTTGCTGCGGCTGTTGAAACGAAACAGCGAACAGTTCCTGCTTCTGGTTTAGCTACACCTACACACACACTCACACACACACACACGCACGCTCAAGTCAAGAAAGCATCGCACCTGATCATGCTCCCTCATGCCATCTCTCTATCTCTCTCACCCTCCCACCCTTTGCTTAACGCAAAGATTTTCGTCAATAAATTTGATTATGTGTTCTCATATATAAGTTGTACATGTATGTGTGTGTGCGCATTTTATTTACTTAGCATGTTCGGTTCTCCAATTAGCGAAACGTAGAAATACATACGTCTACACACATACGCATGCACACTAGCTTAAAACAGACATCTCTCCAACTGAAGCAACAAACTTTTTATGGATTTCTAGCCGTTAACTTTCCTGGTTCTCTCTAGCCATCCATCCATCCATCTGTCTGTCCGTTTGTCTGTTTGTTGTGTCTGTGGGGCAGCGTAAATACAATAAATTAAATTCACTTCCGCATTGCTCCACACAAAAACGACGACGCAACGTAACGGGTGAGTGTGTGACGACGCGGCACACGTAAGAGGCGCGCGCGCGACGCCTTAAAACGTAAGAGCAAGAGCGTAAAAATTGTACGGAAGCAAAATAGCAAAAGAGAGCGGCAAAACGTTGACGACGACAACAACGACGACGATCTGTCGGGTCAGCAGCATGGCAATTGGGGAGACTCACATACACACACATGCGCCCAAGTGTATGACATGCTAGAGCAGAAACAGGTATAAAAAGTGTTCCGCGCAGCAGGTAGAAGGAGGCAGCGCAAAGGCAAATGCTAGGCAGAGCAATGAAAGAAAGAGGAAGCATATGCCTATGCCTATGCAATAGTAACAACAACAAAAACAACATTGATATGAAAACTAAAGAAATAGTATGACTCTCGGCTCGCTTTTGTCTCCGCTGTTTAATAAAAGGGCTCAATATATCAAACGAGCGTATTTTGTTGTTGCTCTTTGCCGCTTCTACTTCTTCATACGCTATGCCATGATCTTTGAGTCACATTCACACACACACATGCACCCATATCCAAGTGCATTGAGAATGAGTCGCAGTCGACGCTTTTTCTTTGGCTGTTGTTGTTGTTGTTTTTTTCAGTTTCTTTTAGTTGTTTCAACTTGCATGCGGAAGTAGCTGCGCATAGCAATTGTATTTGGTGGCTAGCTAGTTTGCTCACTGTTGTTGTTGTTGGTTTATTTTCTTGTTGCGTGCTGTTATCGCCCATTGTTTGTGTTGTTTTTTGCTGTTGCTGTGTGCTATATTGATGTTTTGCAATATGCATACACACACATATGTGTATTGTGTGAACACTTTACACTATACTGCACACACACTCAGCACTTGCCAGCATTATGACAGCCACTTGTGCAGCAGCAACAACAACAACGACCCATTTTATAGTGCACAAATATCACACTAACCTGAATTTGCCTTGCCATAAATGTTAGCAGCTTCCATTTATGCTGTCTCAAATTCGCCGCAGAAGAAAGTGCATGAGTGTGCGTGTGTGTGTGCGAGTGTGTTGAGTTTGAACTCCAATAAATGATCGTGCGAATTGGCACTAAAAGAAAATCAAACCAACGCTCCTCAAGCTGCCGCTGATTCGTCATTTCTCTCTGTTTCTCTTTCATCATCATTTAGTTTATATTACCAAGCATAAAACGGTTAATAAGGCTCCCATCAAAAATTGAACGAAATTTATATAACAGCTGATAGACAGACGAAGAGAGAGATAAAGTGTGTGAGAGAGAGAGAGCTAAATCTGTTTTTCGGCCAAACTTTAAACAAACTTGTTTGAAGTATTTTATACACCCACAACACTGCACAGTGGTATCAAATTGCTAACACAGAATTTCTTTTATAAATTGATACGAAATATAATAGGATAAGAGACTAATCGTATGTATGTATAAATGTCTTAGAACAAGCAATACCAATGTCTGAGAATTTTACTGTCCATATTTAGATTTATGGAAAATATGACAGTATAACCCACAATACATTATTATTGCTAATTTTTTTTTACATTTTATTTTTCTAAAGAACCAATCCCTGATGACTGAATAACAGTTTGATTTAGCATTCAGATTTTTATTAAAATTCAAGCTTAATTACTTTTAAGAATGATCTGTGAAAATTCTAAAATCTTCAATAGACAATGACATTAATCATTTTCCGATGGCCGTTGATCACATTTTCCAGCTAACGCCGCAAACTTTTCCCATACGAATTCGAACCGAACTCCGCTAAAGCAATTGAGATCAAGCAGGAGAGTATGTAAGAGAGAGAGAGAGAGAGGGCGAGCTTTTGCCATTAGCTGGGAGAGGAGAGGCGAATTGTTGTAACCTGTTGTGTGAATTTATGTTACGAACGTAACGTGTTTCAAAATATAGGAAGTCTTGCTTGACTTATGCCGCCGACACAGCAAATGCAACAACTGTTATTGTTGTTGTTGTCTATTATCTAACGATGCCAAAGAGAAAGAAACGAACCGAAGGCAAAACGAACTGCAGAGAGAGGAAGACAGAAAGAGGGAGGGAGAGAGAGAGAGTAACTAACTAACTAAACTAGGCAACTAAATGTAAGGAGAAGAAAAAACTACGTTTGCTTGTGTGTGGCACATTTTTAATTTTCCTTTGCAGCATGTGGCACACATACGGCAGAGGAGCTGCTGCTGGGAGGGTGGCCAAGGGGGCAGCTTAGCCAAGCAAGAAGTGGAGTAGAAAAAGTCGCTGCTTGTTGACGTTGCTGCTGTTGTTGTTGTTGTTGTCGATGCAACACAATTAGGTAATTTTCTTTCTACTTGCAACAGTGTGTGGCATGAGAGATCCATTGATCGTGTGGCCGGGGTGGGCATGTTGCGTGGTTAGACGTAACTGTTAAAAAAAAGAAACGAAAAAGTAAATGATGTAATGCACCAAAAAGGAAGTTATCTTCTCTCTCTCTCTCTCTCTGTCTGTCTATCTGTGTACCTCCCCCGCTTCACCTCTCTTTCTCTCTGTGGATCTCCCGCTGAGTTTAAGTAGGTTATGAAGTAACTGTAATAGTTAAACTACCTGGCTTACCTGGCCTCCCGCTTAAGCCTAATCCTAACTGTTGTTGCCTACCTGTTGATTAACAATTGAATACTTGAGTCCTTCTTGAGATCCTGGTGGTCCTCAAACAATTCAATTGTTCAGCCTCGCGCTCAAGTGTTCGATGAACTGTTCCGCACCACGCCACGCCACGCCCACTCCAAAGATGACACAATGAAAATTTCGAAATGTTTTTCGTGGAAATATGTTGCTGTTCGGGCGGAAGGAAGCGGCGACAAGTACTTGAAGTTTTAAGTACGAAACCCTATGGAAAATGAGAGAAAAGATTATCCTTGATAGTCCTGACAGCGAAGCCTCTTTGCGGGGGGTCCAGCAGAAGGGAAGGAAATGGAAAAATAGAGAAAGTTTATCTTATCACTCTCGAAATATTCCTTTAAAAAAAAATCTAGAAAATATTCGTATCTGAGCATTTAAATATCAAAAGTGTTTTATCACTACTATAAATGCTTTTTATACTACAGTAAACATTCGCAAATTAAAATACTTGAGATTGTGGAACACAAATTATATGATATGATATGGTCCATAATTAAACAGATCATAAAATCTGTAAAGAGAAATTACTTATTAATGTTAATTAATTTCAAATGTGTAAAGAACTTAAATTTTCAGGAAGTCCTTACATCCGAGTTGACACTGTAGGCTAAGACCCATCCAAATGTATTTGTGTATTTTTTGGCACTGGGAAATCGCTCATAAATCAATTTGATTTTGGCGCTCGATATCAAAGATAAGAGCGTTACACAGTTATCAATAGGTATATACGTATATGTGCATAGATGTGTGTCGGTGTGTCTGTGTTCGTGTGTGCGTAAGTTCCTATCGTAATCGCGTCGAAATGTTTCGATAAGCAAAGTCAAGTGGAAGAGCAGCAAAATTCCCGAAAAATGAACACGGAACGAATATTAGAGAGGGACAGAGGCAGAGAGCGAGAGATAGAGAGCGCTAGAGCGAGAGAGGGCACCAAGGGTAGACTGCACCGATCGCGCGGCAGGTGAGAGGTGTACATATAGAGGTGTATTGTTGTATATATACTCGCGTTTATTAGGGCTATTCGACAGTAACCGGAAATGACGGCAGTTGGCAAATATTGGCCGAGTCTCTTAGATGATATGAAATAATCAGAAATGGATTTATTTTTAATATTTTGTTTGTTTTACTTTTTACCTCTTTAAGCTCTTTTGATTTGTTATTGTTTATAGTATTGCGCACCACACGCAAATTTCAATTATTTTTATTACTTTTTAAATTATTTATTTATAGCCGAGCAAAAAACAAAAGCAACAAACGTAACACGTAAGACGGCGCTAGTGGGGAATACTCGACTAGGAGATACCTAGCTCAATTACTACTGTTGTCGTTATGTGATTATGCCGTTAGCAAAACTTATATAGTCATTGTATTATCAATCTCAACTGTTTTAGGGTATTAAAAGAAGTCTTTTAATCATATCGCACAAGTGGAACTACTACTTGTTATTGTTAATCTTGTTGTATAAATAGTACATATACCACACAGAGTTTTCGCAGAGGAAGCAATAAACACACAACAACAAAATATTATCAAATCTAATGCACGTAATCGTGAAACATGATACTTGATCAATTTCATCAGGGTTTAAGTTTTCATTTTGGAGGGGATCTTAACATGGTATTGTGTCAGGTATGTTGTTGAGGCTCAGGACCTACTGCTCAAACGGATATATATATGATTTTGATAACATGCGGAATGTTATCACTCAAGTGACAAAGGTCAATTTCACATGACTGCACAATGACTGATTAGCCGAAGAGAAGAAGAAAAGAACTATCTCACATTTGCTTAAGATAAGCTAAACAAAAATGAAAAGTAATATCAGCTTGATTTTAATTTCGGCGAATTGCTCGAGTATTATTTATAAGCGAAAAGACTTGGAGTTCTGACGATTATATAATCAAAACGAATATGTTTAGAGTGGATAGTAATCTTTATCACGATATGACTATTCATATTTGACACGACCTTTAACATGCATGTTAACTCAATGTTTATTCCAAAGCTATTTATAAACCTTGCTACTCCAGCAATGATTGTGTGCTATATATAAATTAAGCTTAAGTGTAGCTCTCCCGGCCCTTATCAACCATTAGAACGGGGTCTACGTCATATGCGGATGCAGTTCTCGATCGCAGCTGTTGGCGACGTGTTCGCTGCTGTTTCCAGGCAGACAGAGTGACAGGCAGACCCACCCGCGGTCCGAGCTCCGATTTGTTCAATGCACTTTTTATTAATATATTGTTGCATTTCCACATTTGAGCAAAGGCTGATAGCAGTACTTAATAACAAATGCTTATATGTGTGTATATGGAATAAAACACCAGCGACGCCTATCTCTAGACAGAGAGGAAGGGAGAATCTAGAGTGTAGAGAGTTCATTATAATTAACAGTTAAAGTCGAGTGCACAATTGTGCAGAACAACAATATTATAATGATAATTATACAAAACAAAGCGAGAGGGAGAGAGAGGGAGAGGGTGATGGAGATATGCAGGAAAAATAAAGAAAAGCTCTCGCTTGATAAGCGCAGCGCCTCGAGGGAAATGCCACGGACCAAGAACTAAGCACAGAACGCGAGAGATAGACAAGTGCCACAACAAATGCCAGAACGTGGCCAACAACTGCTAATGAGATAAAAGCAACAACAAATTATATTTATATATACACACATAAGAAATGTGAATAATACGAGCTGAAGAAATGCCATTCTAAACGACACTAACTCCCCACTATTGTCTCTAATGGACTAGGCTAAGCTGCTCTGCCGCAGCGCCTGGGGCCCAGTGCTTCAGCTGCTAATTATGAATTTGGGCGACAATAGGAAACAACAACAGCAGCAGCAGCAGCCGCAGCAGCCGCAGTAGCAGCATCATCAACTTGCCACAAGTTGCATCAAATGGCATCATCATCAAGCTGATGCATCAACTCGGCTCGTTGAGCAGCCTCGCCTCCTTGGCGCTCCTTCAGAAGCGCTTTGCTACGTGCTTTTCGTGTCAATTTTGTGTGTTGTTTGTTTTACTTGGAAAATTATAATATAATCTTAGACTTCCTCTCCGCTCTCTCCATGCAGAGAAACGGTTCTACACGTTTCCCCATCCGCGGACACGTTGCCAGCTTCTTAGCAATTCGCCTCGAGCGCCACTTTTGTTGTTGCTTCTGTTTCATATCATTTGACACTTGGAATTGATGTTGCGACATTCACTTGAAGGAATTCACTTATGACAAATGCCATCAAAATGTTGAGCTTGCTCAAAAGTGGCAAAGAAACGACATTTTTATAGTCGTAATACCCATTGAGCTGACAAATGGATGACTAAACTATGACTTTTCAACGACTACAAGCTAATGTTACATAGGCACCCAAAAACATTTGCAGATATAGAGAGGGAAGGAGAGACTGAAATTGTCAGTGAATCGCTTGCATGAAAGACTAATTGAAGAATATATAAAAAGATCAAAGATCGTGTTGATCAAGTCAGGAAATGACGAGGAATATATGTAAAATTTATATAGAGCGGAGAAATTCATAATGAATACGTGAATCTGATGATTAAGAGATCGAAATTCTTAGAAGTAGATCATAAGAAATGAAGGTCCGTCAGATCACTTCATACTAAGTGATATACAAATTTCTTCAAAGTGGAAAACATTGATAATTCTTATCGAAGATTAACGAGGAATTAAAATCATCTGTTTATAGTGAATTGATATAGTGAAGATTACTTTATTAAAGCCGTTAGCAGATGCAGTTTATATTCTGAAGTTTCCTTATCATTCTTATAGAGCATACAACTTTCGATAGAAGAAATCGTGTTCAGGGCACAAAACTCCTGTAAAAAAATTGCTTGACGAATCGCAATTTGATCTGTTGTAAGACATATTTCAGACAACTATCGATTGAATGCTTGCTTATCAATCGTAGAAACCGCAGCGTGACAAAGCGTTAGATAGAGACAGACTGAGCGAGAGCGAGCGGGACAGAGCTTGCTACCCAGACTCTGTGCTTGTAATGATTGTGTTTTCATTTGATCAATAACTCATGTTTAATGCTTATCGCATGTCAAGACAATGCGCACTAATTTACTTCCCATGATTGCGATATCTATGCGAATGTGTGTCTTTATTGAGGAGTATATATACTATCATATATTTTTTCATTGCATGCAATTTCCTGCACTTTGTGCTAGTAGGAAATTGTGGTTCTTCAAGAACTTTTTGGCAATTCGTTTTGAGCGAAGGAAGTGAACCGAAAAGATATGTGAAAACCCTGTCGAATAAGTAAATGGATGAATTATGTCTGCCCTATAAACTATACCTATCTCTATATGCACATTTCTTTATCTATAGATATATTTATCTATATCTATGTATGAACTACAAGTATAGATCTATATCTTCACCTTTAGTCACGCCTGTCTATCCCAGCTCTTCCTCCGTTCCCTGCGATTGTAAAGCTTTAGTTCACTGAGTTGATTGTGATTATATTGCTTGTTCGGTTCCACGTCGTCGTCTTTTTATATCTATATTTTTTTTTTGCCTTTTTGTACATCCGCTTCCGCATTTATTAAGTGTCTTTCCACCAGAACGTTTTTACAATTCAGGTTTTTTTTTTCGCCAGAGACAGTCATCTAGCCAGTCAGCCAGTCAGCTAGTCGGTGAGCCAGCTAGCAGGCAGGGGCTTTGTCTCTGTTCGGGTTTATTTATATTTTTTTCCACGTATACCCTGTAATTGTATATGGGCTAATAAGCGGGCGTTTAAGGGAGTGGCCAAAGGCTAATTAGCGGGGAAAATAGATTTCACTACTTTAAATGATTTATTTAATGGGGAGCTAAAAAGTGAGAATTATTATTTTAAGAAAATTTTTTTTATATAATAGTGAATCATATAACAATGAAAATACATTTTATAAAAAATATTTTAAAAATATATATAAATTTAAAAATTATGAAAATAATTAATAAACAAAATCGATCGTAAATTATTATGCAAAATAAATAAAGAAATTGGTAATTTTGTATAAAATATGTTTAATGTAAATTTTTCGAAATTAGAATTCCTGCAATGTGTATTATATGAGTATATTATGAACTATAACAATGAGGACAACATTCCACTTCCATACAGGGTATTCGCTAGCCGAGCATATTCTCTGCATATATTTTCTACTAGTTTTTCGTTCATACTTCAACTTTTTTTTGCATTGCTCTCTGTAATTAAGATGCGAGGCGCGATCGTTGCGACCAAAACGAGCAGCGCGATCAACGATCAAGCCAAAGTTCTTGACAGAGAGCCGAAGTATAGAGTGGTGCGGGCATTAGGGGGAGGGTGGGAGGCGTGAGGCGGAGCGGAGCGGAGCAGAATAGCTGATGGCTAGCTGGGCTGCATGCATGCCTAGATCTTAGCAATGTGCTTGATTACCAGCGCAAATACTAACTACCGGTTTAGATGCCGATCTTCGATATAGTTGGCTGGACGGGGACGCGACTTGGACTTGGATTCGAGCTCAACTTGTCTACGACTTTGACTTCGACTTCGACTCTGGCTTTTGGCTATGGCTATGGCTATGGCTATGACTGTGGCTATGGTTGTGGCTTGGATGGCTCACATCCGTGCTGGACGCTGATCTAATTGCCCATTTGCGGCAACAGGAAGCTGACTCGCTTGTCAAGATCAATTGGCTGCAAAAGAGAGCGGAAGAGAGAGAGGGAGAGGGAGAGGGAGAGGGAGAGGGAGAGACGAAGGTAAAGAGCAGCTTAAAGTGATCGAAGGAGGAAGTCAATGGAGTCAAGTTGTTGCGCACATCAATTGGTGTAAGGAGGGAAAGAGACGGCAAGTGAGAGAGAGGGAGAGGAAAGTTGGGTGATCGAAGGAGGAAGTTGATGGAGTAAAATCGTTGCGATTTCCATGTCAAAGGCAAGTATATTGTGTTATTCACAAACAAAGTAGCTGCCTTCCTGCCACAAGCTTACCTACATGCACAGAGACACTCACACATATGCAGACTTAATAGTATATGTGTATATATAGTATATCTGTATCTAAGAGTTTTTGCGTTATCTTATCTGGTCATATTTGTTATAAACTTACTGGAAGAAACAAAAAAAAAAAAAAAAGGAAAAAGAAGAAAAACACCTCAAGCAAATCGTAAACATTTCGTAATACATATAAACATTATAGTGGAAGTATAGCACACACACATATATGCATATATATATTTATATACGTATAGAGGCACACGCACATGACAACAACGGAACATGTTGTATCTATAGATCTCCCTCTTGTTGTCTCTCTCCCTTTCTCTCTGGTTGGTTGGTTGGTTTTTCTTGTCTATATCTTGGCTGCTATCAAAGACGACAACAACTAATCCTAGTTTACAAATATATCAGCTATATATAGTCCACACTTGCTCAAGGTGTACCAGATGTGTGTGTGTGTGTGTGTTTGCAGGTGTACATACATATGTATGTGTGTGTGTAGCTGCTTATCAAAAATCTGTTGATGGACTAGGTTCAGGGGCGCTTTCCTCTGATTATGCAGGGCATACAAATATATAGTGCTCCTATTTTAGTATAAATAGTGTAGTATTTAGTACAAGGAATATATAGTAGTAAAGTGTAAGTTACTAATGTAGAATATGTGATATCAGTTAGTTACTAAAAGAGATGGACTCTCATTTGAGGATCATAGCAATGAAGATCAGCTATATAATCCATATATAATTAAACAGACCTTTTGCAATTACGAAATTAAATAAATGGAGAAGTTTCTTTGCCCGAGATCACTTCTTCCCCTTGTTGAGCTGAACTGCGGAAGCAACGCTTATGAAGCTTCAATTTCAATTTTATTGCACTGGGTCTGAACTTTAACCTGACCTCAACACAAGAAACTGAAAACTCTTTTCATTTGCCAATTATGAAAGAGTGAAGTGGGAGAGAAAGAGAGCGAACGAGAGGGAGTGATGAAGGCAGAGGTGGAGGTAGAGATATAGAGAAAGAGATGGAGAGAGTTGGACCCAGAGATTAAGAGAATGCGAAATGTGATATAGAGAAGAGAGATAGATATAGATAAAGAAAGAGAAAGAGATACAAATATATAGATGTAAGGAAAGCAAGCGAGTGAGATAGGTAAGGATGCAGGAGAGAAAGGGAGATGGAGACAGCTAGGTAGAGAAAGAAAGAGCGACGGTGGAGACAATACATAGAGAAATAAAGAAAGAAAGGAACACAGAATTAGAGAGCAATAAAGACAGAGATAAAGAGAAAGAAAGAGACAGAGAAACAATAGCTGATCACATTTAGCTTAAGCTAGTTAAGCTTGTAGAATGGAGAAAGGGTATACGTCAATGAGAGTTTTTGTGTGTGCGTGTGCGTGTATGCGTGTGTGGCAGGGTATAGGTTATGTGTATATATATTCGCATACATGCCACATATTAATAAATACGAACATAACTCTTGTTACTAATTGAATATGATGGGCTCAAATGGTGCTGATGCTCATTCGGACGATGTGGACGATGATGCCTCGCTGTTGCAAGTGGCAAATTAAGTTGCAAGCTTGAAGCTATCAAACCTACTCTGCAGAAGCATGGCAATTCAACATTTGCATGTGGCTGGGCCCCTCAGTTAAGTTGCACACATGCGTGGCAAGCTTAACGAGCGCCAATGCTCGACCGTTTGATGAACTCATCGAGAAGAAGAAGAAGAAGCAGCAGCAGAAGCGGCGGCGGCGGCGGCGTCAGCAGAAACAGAAACAGAGAAATATGATTACAGGGTTTTTTGTTGTTAGAAGTGGTTTTGGTGAATAGCTACCGTAGATGATCATCATCGTAATGATGATGCTGCCGCTGCTAATGATTATGCTAATGATCATCAGCTGCGGGTTTGCATATTAAAAAGGTTATCGAACGTTTGATATCATTAAGCATTTTATTTGAGCTTTCTGTTGTCTACGATCTACAACTCATATCATTAGAGAGCGACAGAGAAACCCCCGCACAGACACAACAATACGATAAAAAGATATGCGCAAAGCATAAAAGATGAACCATGAGACAGCAGAAAACCGAAAACTGAAAACAGAAGAAATCAACTCCACTAGAGTTGGAGATTCACATTAGAACAAACATGCACGTAACGCCTAGAAATGGACCCAAAGAAGAAGAAGAAGACAAAGAGTTGAATACAAAATATTTTTTCTTGTTGTTGTCTTTTAGAGTTGAGGCGCGATCTTGTCGCGTGATCAACAACTAATAACCCAAACTAAAAGTGTTGGAATAGATCCAAGAGATCATAAAATTACATCAAAACCCATATAGAGAGAGAGACGAGTTCCATGGAAACGCTTGAAGAGTTGTTGAATGCTGAGCCAAACGCTGATCGTACATTGATCGCGTTTGGGTTAAGGTTTTGCTCTTAGCTTTAGCCTTTCTTTTGCTGGTGCTGGTGCTGGTGCTGTTGCCGTTGCTTCTCCTCCTCCTCATCATCATCTATTTCTTCTTCTTCTATTTCTCCTATGGCTACAGCTACTGCTGCTTCAAGTGCGTAACGATGATTGATTTGCTTGCTGGCTGGCTGGCTTTCTGCTGGATCAGCCAAGCGACGATCGACAATCGACGATCAGAATGTCCGTCCGTCTGTCTGTCTGTCTCTCGCTTGTAGCTTGTGTGTGCTCCACAAAAAAAGTGCCTACGGCGCTTTAAGCAAGCATTAAACAACAACAACAACAACAACAGCAACAACAACAATAAAAAATTGTGACGATCTAGACAGAAATTGTAGCGTAGATCGTTTTGCTGCTGCTTCTTCTTGCCTTTTTGTTGTTGTCGCGATCGCGCGAAGAAGAACCCGGAATTGGCGTCTTTTTCTCTCTATATATACAAAGCATATATGGGGTTTATATATGCTTAGCCATAGTATACGCTCACGCGCTTGTTATGCACGATCAGCTCAACGTCTATTCGTATGTATATATATCAATATCTGTATATATATATGTCTGAATTGTCGCGCTTTCTGACGGGGGGAGTTAGGCTTTGAGCTTTACTTTACGTGTCTGTTTTCTGCTTCTTTTATAATATATGCGCCGTTGTTGTTTTTTTTTTTTTTTTACTTCTCTCTACTTTGAGCAGTTATAAAGCAAAGCAGGTCGTTGACTTGGTTTTGAATTTTGTATTTTATTTTTTGTGCTTATTAATTGAGTATTCGATATGCCGGAATATGGCAAACGATCTAAGCAAATGTAAATTTTATACAAATTTTGGCGTATACATACATATACAATGTATATTCATATAGTCATAATATAATAGCGACACGTGCAAAACACACGATGATCAGCTCGATTCACTTTGTTGTTTAGCACTCAAGTGTTAATTGATAGTGATTGACGTAGGGTATGATCGACTAGACTAGTTAATTTTCACCTATTTCAGTATCAAGTTGATTTCATTCGCAGCATTTAAATTCATCGATGACTTCTTTTATTTGTCCATTGTATATCAATATCGATTATAATTCTTTTTATATTTATACATTTAAATGAAGCGAAAACTTGTTTTACCCCATTTCATTCGATAGGCTCTTTCGTTTCAATTTGCCGATTACTATATGCGTATTCCCATCTGATAATTACATGGAATATGATCAACTTATGTCAAACCTATGCACCTATACCTATGTATATGTAAATAGAGTTGGAATTTTTTATTGCACTCAAAGGCTTCTTAAAATTTAAGGAATTTCAAATTGAATATTATCATCATTGAATCACAACCGCAGGGAAGGTTCCTTCGAGCCGTCTTGCCTGGGTTTACTTTGATTTTCTTCCTCTTCTGATGAGTTACCCTAAGCTCATTGAATTTCACGTAGGCGACAGACAATGCACAGCCTTCAGGTCCTATACATGTACATAGTAAGTATATATGAATGTACATCCACTTTAAGGGTTGTTTTCTGCTAAGAGCACTTGAGTACTGTTTAGCTGATAAAGAAGAAAAGAGGAGAAGAAGACCTCATAAAAGAGATCAAATGTCAACTGGCAACACATGCGCATTGCTTTTGTAGTCTTCGCTCCGAAGCCCCGTAGCCGGAGGAGGTTTTCCAAGAAGAAGCAGCAGCAGCAGCGTCTATAAGATGTAAGTGCATCCGCAGGTACGCATTTCCTTGTGCCCATTCTTCCAGCGCTCTCCTTCCCGTTCCACTCAACTGTTGAGCACTTCGACTACCTGCTGATGCTGCTGCTGCCGCTGCTCGCTGAGGGGTCGTTCGGCCATCATTAACAGCGCAGCAGCAGCAACAATACTATCTCTCTCTCTCTCTCGCTCTCTCTGCTTGCCTTGCAGCTGTGCATTCGAACAGGCCGTTAATCTTAATGCGCCGTGGCGGCTGTCGCTTCTGCCTTTTTATGTTATCAGATTTTTCTTATTTTTCTCATCGTTCGTTCTACTGCGCAGCAGCAGCAGTAACAGCAACAGCATCAGCCAGAGCCGCATCCAGAGCCACAGCCACTTGATGCACACAGCCAGCAGGCAGTGGTGTCGGCAGCAGGGGGTAGGATGTGCCTGCGGAAATTACTCATTAACTTAACTCTCAACAGCAGCAGGGGCAGCACGATTGCACTTTAAGCGTGAATCACTGCACGAGAGCGAATGAGAGGAAGAGAAGGAGCTATTGGAATAGCTCCTTTGATAGATCATATGTCTGCAGCGTATTTCCTCTTCTAATCTGAGCACACGCTGACGACTAACAAAGAGCTTGCTAAGCACGCACTTGACAGAGACCGAGAAGTTTACAATCCAATTAACAGTTAGGTAGGAATTTTGGGTGAGACATGGAAAAAAGACTTGCATTAATATATCAAATTTCAAAACTGTGATCGTAGTATAAAGAACTTCAAAAGATCAAACAATTGTTGGATTTTATAAAATGTTCAAAAATATAACATTCATTTTAATTTTTTATTGGATAAAGTTCTTATATTGCATACATAGACTCAGTCTTATTATTTTGCTAAGACGCAAATGTTTTGTCTATTTTCCCCCATCCTTTATTTACAAAGCTAAAAAAAAGATCTTTAAATCAATCAATTATCGATAAGATTTTATATATACAAATCCAATAAAGTTAACAGGCAATTATTTTGCAATCGACAACACGTATAAATATTCGATAAATTATCGACACGTATACAGGATGCTCGCCTGCTTGGCTGTTCAATTTCCTTGGCCATTTTTTCAAACGACCCCATTTTCCTTGTCTGGCATTTCCGATCCCACACGCCCAGTCGTATCGTGGCGTGTCCCCCACCCTCCTCGCCCCGTCCACTCAACAGTCAGGCAATTTCGCTTAAAGCGGAAATCTCTGCATAAGCAAAAATTCTTTTCACACACACGCAAAGACATGTATACAAACATTCCTGTGGCCACTCTCTCTCTCTCTCTGGGTCTCTCTTCACGCTGCAGTTTCCTCTGCGAGCTTTAGCTTTTACATTTCTTATTTGCTGTCGCCTTTCTTGTTGTTGTTTTTGTTGTATTGAGATCTCTGCTGCTGCTGGCATTTTTCTAAACTGATCGTTTTATAATTTTTCGTTTGTAATTTCCGTTGAAACCGGTTCGCCATCATCCGCATACCTAACTACCTGTGCCTGTTGCCCCCTCGTTCTCCCCCTCTCCCTCTCCTTTCTCTTTACCCTTTGTGCCTGCTGTGTTCGTTCATCCAAGCCGCGCCTCCTTCGCCGTTGCCGTCGTTCGCTGTCATCTTCGCTGGCTGAGATTTAGAATACACACATGCATATATATGTACGTACATACATACATACATACATGCTTGAGTATTTATATTCTTATTCTTCTCGCATTGCGTGCGTCGCCGCGTTTTGTGTTCTCTTGCCTTCTTTCACTTTGTTGGTGTTGCTTTTGTTTTTGTTGTTGTTGCTGCCTTTTGGTATGATGAACATTCATTTGTCATTTTACTACGTGCCACCGACTGGTTGAATGTTTATTTGTAATTGTTGTTGTTGCTATTGTTGCTGTTGCTCGGAGCGGGCGAACATGTGTGTAGTACATATGTATATGAATTTATTTTAGTCAAATTAAACCATATGTTGTTTGCGGCAACCAAAATAACACGTAGGATCGCTCATACATACAGACAATACAATACAATCACAGATATGCGTACATGCGTACATATGCGCGTGTGTGTGTGCGTGTGTACACAATCAGCAGAGGGCAGCAGCACCTCTTAAACAAAACAAATAGACCCCCTCTAAGTAAAAGACATGTACACAATAAAATATATATATTTATATATACATACATACATGCATAGATATGGACATACAAATAAACATGTGTATATCCCACAGTGCGGGCAGTGATCATCGTCATCACATCATCATCATCATCATCGTCATCTTTCTCATCTGTTATGCCTGTCTTCTCCTGTTTCTTGCTCAACACAAAAAATAATAACAAAAACAACAACAATAGCATGCAAACAAAATATATTGCTCACGAGCGCTCTCTTAGTGGGCCTATTGGCGTCTCGCTTGCACGCTTTTGAGCTATAGCTTAAGTAAATTTCTTTGCTCACTTGTTGAAATGCTTCCCGGAGAATGAGGAAGTTTCTGTTCTGCTGCTGAGAGCGCGATGAGATAAATTTTAATGTACGAGCGCGTGCGTGTGTGTATGTGTACTCATATGCATGTGTGTATGTGCAACTGGGCAATGCCTGAACGCGCGAGTGAAATACAGGGTGCGCCAGTGTAGCTGCTTCTTGAAAATTGGCTTGTTGCTCTCTTTACCCACTGGCGGATTTATTAGTCGTCGTCGTTGCGCCAACATCTTTCACCCGCTGCTGCTGCTGCTCCCGCTGCTACTTTTGAAACGAGTTTTGTGTATGGAATGTGCACTTCCGTTTGCTGTTGCCGCTGCCGTCGTCTGCTGTTGCTGTTGCTTTTGCTGCTGCTGCAGTGATATGCCCGGCAAGCCTAAATGGGTACGGCTTTCAAGTTTCTTAAAGCACGCAGCACCTCCCACCTTCCGTCGCAGACACCACAACCTTAACGGCTACGGCATCAATACATTCGTTTATGTTGAAATCTTACAGCAATCACGCTAAAGATATGCCTGAGTGTGTGAGCGTGTGTGTGTTGGGCTCCATGTGTTGTCGATTTGTATATGCACATATGTATGTATTTGTTTGTCGGTGTTTGCTTTGTACACATCCGGAATAGTAGCGTCAACGTCGAAGCCAGCGACGACGACGCCAACGCACATATTTATGGCAATTACCATATTGAGTAATTTTCAATTAAAAAGCTTAATTTTATATACGTAGATATATACACAGATATAGTATCTACATATGCTTAGACATTAGTGAAAGCTCTCTTGAGTGTAAACAGACAGTAGTCCTGTTAAATGGGAAAAAAACCCAGAAGAGAATTTTAGTTCATAGAACGTAGGGCAGAGAGTGATGTCAACGGCAGTTGTTTTGTTGCAAAGCTTTCACTTGATCGCTTCCTGCGGGGGTGTTTTTGAATGTGAGAAAAATAATAAGAGCAAATGGCGATAATACAGTAATTGAGCGTTCATATGCGTGCATGTGTGTGTGTCTATGAGTGCTTGCGTATTGATTCTGACTCATGCTTAGCGTTTTGTCTCGTTCTCGCTCGCTCGCTCAGCTGGTTTGTGCCTGTTGCGCTGCCTGCTGAGCAGATTTGTTTATGAAGAAATCAGATTTGCTTGGAATGCGATTGAGTGCTATCTCTTTCGACGCATACAGGGTGATTTTGCACGTATGGTTCATATTCTAGCCTTTCCTAATAATCAAATTTGTTTGCTCTCTTTCCAGGTTGTTTTAATCTAGTGGCGTTTGCATGTCCAAAATGAAAATGCTTCCAGTACAGCTATCACTGAATCCGCTTAATCCCGGCATCTGGGGCGATGTCATGTGGCGCTGCCCCCCACCACCGTCCAGTCAGTTGGCTGAGCTCAAAACACAATTGCCCCCATCCTTGCCATCAGATCCGCGCCTCTGGAGTCGCGACGATGTGCTCGTGTTTCTCCGCTTCTGCGTGCGTGAGTTCGATTTGCCCAAACTCGACTTTGATCTCTTTCAAATGAATGGCAAAGCCCTGTGCCTGCTGACCCGCACAGACTTTGGCCATCGCTGCCCTGGCGCCGGCGACGTCCTGCACAATGTGCTACAGATGCTGATCATCGAGTCGCACATGATGCAATGGCATCTGCCCAACAGCCCCGTCACGCCCACCGGCCGCTACCCGCTGTCTCCGCACAGCCACCCGCCGACACCCACCTGGCCACCCTTGAACGCACCTCCCGGAGCCGACCCCGGCGGCAGCAGCAATCCCTTCCACAGCAGCAGCAGTGTGGCCGCCCACATGGCCGCCCACCACTTCATGGCGCCCAACTCGGTGACCCTCAGTCCGCCGCCCTCTGTCGACTCGCAGGCCAGCAGTCCGCCGGAGTCGGCCTCGGGATACTCGAGTGCCGGCGCCTCAGCAGCAGCCATGAGCAGCGCGGTCGCCGCAGCGGCCGCAGCAGCGGCGGCGGCAGCAGCAGCCGTTGCCGGCTCCTCCAGTGCGAGCAGCACCACCAGCAATGGGTCCACATTGAACGGCTGTGTGCAGCCTATGAAGGGCATCCAGTCCAGTGCCAGCAGCAACCACTCCGACTCCGAGGAGGAGTTCGCTGAGTCAGCCAACCAGAGCAACAACAATAACAGCAGCAGCAGCAACAATGGCAGCAACAGCAACAACAGCAACAGCAACAACAACAGCAGCAACACCAACAGCAACAACAAAGCTCTGCCTCTGGCGCCGCTCTCCTACAGCGCAGGCAGTCCGCCGGGCACGCCCATTCACAAGGATATGAAACCCAACTGGACGCAGCAGCTGACCAACAGCTTTGTCAGCTCCTGGTCCCAGCAGCAACAGCAGCAGCAGCAACAACAACAACAGCAGCAACAACAACAGCAGCAGCAGCAACAGCAACAACAGAAGTTGACACTGGAGAATGCAGCGGGCGCCATTGTGGCTGCAGGGGGTGGCTCGATATCCGCCCCAACCACGCCCAGTTATATGTACAAAGCGAAGCGGGAGTTCTTTCCGGAGAACTCGGAGCCAAATACGAGTGAGTGAAGCTACGAATTGTTGCAAATTTGAATTGATAACAAGTTATCGATGTAAATTGTTGATATGTGAATAGTATACGTAATCGATAAATCGATAACAGCGCAAACAATTGTTAGTACCAGCAATATCGATCATAATTTATATCAATTTTAATTTCGATTTCAATTACTATTTATCGAAACACTATAACTAATCGATATTTTCCATTGCCCTCGATAGACGGCCGCCTCCTGTGGGACTTTCTGCAGCAGCTGCTGAACGACCGCAACCAGAAGTACAGCGATCTGATTGCCTGGAAGTGCCGCGACACGGGCGTCTTCAAGATCGTCGATCCCGCCGGCCTGGCCAAGCTGTGGGGCATCCAGAAGAACCATTTATCGATGAACTATGACAAGATGTCGCGCGCCCTGCGATATTACTACCGTGTCAACATTCTGCGCAAGGTGCAGGGCGAGCGGCATTGCTACCAGTTCCTGCGTAATCCCACGGAGCTGAAGAACATCAAGAACATATCGCAGCTGAGGCAGACGGCGACGGCGTCAGCGACACCTGGCGAGCAGGTGGGCAGTCCGTCGGCCAGCAGTTGGAGTCAGCAGCAGCAGCAGCAACAACAGCAACAGCAACAGTTGCAGGCGCAGCAGCAGCAGCAGTCGCAGCAACAGCAATCGCAACAACAGCAACAATTGCAGCTGCAGCAGCAACAGTTGCAGCTGCAACAGCAGCAGCAACAACAGCAACAGTCGCCCCAGCGTCCCGCATCGCGAAATGCCCAGCCCATGGCTCTGCCCACGGCAGCAGCGGTTGCTGCTGCTGCTGCGGCCGCTGGCTATGGACCGCAGCCGACGTCGCCGCTCTTCATGCACGCCTTTCACTTCCTGTCCGCTGCCGCCGCAGCGCCGCCGCCCAACTCGCCTGGATCCGTGGCCTGCCTGACTCCGGGCGCCGCCACCTCAGCGCCTGGCGACAAATTCCAATTTCACCCGCTGAAGCTGGAGAGCGCCAACGACAGCGCTGGCGAGGATCTGAAGCCCACGGACCTGAGTGTGAGCAGCAAGACTGCGAATGTGAATGCGAATGCAAACGCCAATGCGAACGGCAATGCGAATGCGAATCTGAATGAGGATTGCTATCCGTAAGTGCAGATGCCAGTCGCTGCCCTTGCTAACCTTGCTAATTACCCAACTGCAACAACTCTATTGCAGGCTCATACGTAATGCGGATGGCTTGACCACCATTAAGCTGATACGCCAGTCGGAGCACAAGGCGGAGGCAAGCGAGCAGCTGACGGCGGCTGCAGGTGGCAGCCACAGCGCTGCCAACTCACCTCGGCCCATGGATGCAGTCGAGCGGGAGCGGGAACGGGAACGGGAAAGGGAACGGGAGCGGGAAAGGGAGCGAGAGCCACAAGCTGTGCCCATGGATAGTGAATGCAATGGCAGCGAGGATGCGGCATTTAGGCATATGCATTAGGCTCCACACACACATATGCCCA
This sequence comes from Drosophila arizonae, assembly GCF_054131065.1. Lineage (NCBI taxonomy): Eukaryota > Metazoa > Arthropoda > Insecta > Diptera > Drosophilidae > Drosophila > Drosophila arizonae. Next base: position 1,073,753 of record NC_142923.1, read on the forward strand.
CACCCACACCCATACCCACCCTTCACACCTGCTCTATGACAATCAGCCACAAACACAAAACTTTACCTGAGCAACATGAATGCAGCTGCCTTAGGGGACCAGCCAACAGCACACTCTCACACTCACTCTCACACTCACACTCACACTCACACACTCATTAACTTGTTGTACATACCATACACACGCACACACCTTTTGTATATGTGTGTGTGCTGATTAGCTTTTAAGCTTAGTTTAGCCTGCAGCCTTAAATAATAGAAATTCAAAAAGAAAAGCATATTCTAGGCATAAGCTATACATAGATATATATAGTTGCATAAGTCACACACCCACACACACTCATACATACGCATGCAATACATATACACACACACCTGTACTGTAATTTGTTTATATATATACCATATGAGAAATGTAGCTTAAGTAGTTTCTTCTCTTCACTTTTGTATGTGACCGGCGCAGCGCAGCCTTTCAAAGTTTTACAGAGTTATGTGCCAATTTTCTACATATGCTAAACAGCAATTAAACAATTATTAAGCTTAAATCAAACACACACATACACACCTTAGTCTATAAGTGTTGTCACCTTTGAGCTTTACAATGTTGCCTCAACAAATGGTTTCACCCAAAATGGAAAACAAAATTGTTAGAAAATATACAAAAAAAAAAAAAAAAAAGAATGAAAATCAAAAATATAAAAGAAAACAAGAAAATTTGTTAATTATAAAATTTATATATACACTGAGAGAAAAAATTCGTAGCCATTTATTTCAATGCAAACAAATTAATTGTGATAACTGAAGAAGAAGAAAAAATTGTAAAAAAAAAATTGATTTAATAACTGAAACAGTTTAGTTTTTTTTTAGTTTGTTTGTTTTTGGCAAAGCAATTTCTATTAGTTCTAAAACATTGGCTTCCATTTGTAAACAAACACACCCACACATGCATATTTATGTACTTGTATTTAGTTTTAGCTAAAAAGAAAGCGAAAGGTGTTCATAAATTGATCTTAAAACAAAAACAAGAAATGCAAAAACTAATTAATTTTTTTGTACATTTTCAAAGGCACTTTATTAGTTATGAAATACACACACATAATTATAATTATAATTAATATACAAATTTTACAAGCTGTAATTATTAATCATTAAGTACATACATGCATACATATATATAGACAACTATATATATACACATATATATATGTAATTAATTTTAATTAATATAATTTTTGTTTGTTTTTCATTCGTCTAATTGCTTAAGTTTAAACACCGCCAATAGCTAATAATTAGCACTTTAGTGTCGCCACAATACCTGTTCTTCCATTGAAAAAATACCTTATCTTTCGATATGATATATATATATAAAATATATATATAATATATATATATAGAGCATATTATATATGAAAAAAAAAAAACAAGTAATGAAACAAATTTATATATGCAATAAATAAATGAAATCAAAACTCTGAAGTCAAATGTTTCTATGAATACAATTTGGGAGACTTTTAGATCAGTTACTGATTAGTTTCAATTTTCTGTGATTTGATTATAAATTAGATTGTCTCTCAGATCACTATATTATAGTTACTTCTTAAGTTTAGATCAGCCGCTTTCTGTGTTTAAGCTCAACAGATGATAATGTTAGATTTTGAATACTTTTTAGATCAACTGTTGATTGTTCTGTTGATGTTTATGGCACTTTCTGTTTAGATCACCTTCTGAATGTCTTTTATATTAATTGATTGTTGTGCTTTAAATCAAAAACGGATTGTGTATTTAGATCAGTTGCTGACTTCTTTTAGATCACTGTGTGTAAATTACTTTTGAAGTTTAAAGCAGCTGCTCATTATGTTTTAGATCACTGTGCTATGTCTTAAGTAATTGATGTTTTAGATCGTCTGTCTTTTAGATCTATTACTGATTCAGATCAACTCCTGATTGTCCAGGAATTCACGGATCATATTGCGGCACGACTTAAGCAACGCCTTGTTGCATGCCGCAGTGGAGGTGGCCTTCTGCTTGGCTTTCACTATTGTGCTGCCGCCGATTGCCGCCACGCTGTTGTTGCTGCTGCTGCTGCTGCAACTGGGCGTGGGCGTGGGTGGCGGCGTCGCCTTGGCTGGAGTCAACGAGCGGCGCAGCAGATGAGGCGGGATGCTGCGCTTCTTCAGCGGCTGCGATGCAGCAGCCATGGAACTGCGCATCGGCTCCTTCGGCGTGGACTCCTCGGCGATGGGTTCGAATGAGGCTGCTCCTCCTCCTCCTCCAATTACTGTGGCTGTTGAGAGCGGCGGCGTTGTCTGCTTGACATTGGCGGCCTTGATCTCGTACTGATAGCGCAGCATTAGCAGTGCGGCAGCTGCCTCCAGCTCGAGTGCGCCATAGTTGTTGATGTACGGCAACTTGTCGGACTCAGTGTACGGCTTGCCCGTCTTCTTGATCAAGGATGCCATGCGACTCTTCATGCTGACGTTTGTAGTTGGACTGTCTACCCACCTAGCAGTGCTCGCCGCTTTTATGCAAGCTCAAGGATTTACCTGGCCACCAGGTGAGGTGGATTGCGCCAGGCTACCTGCCTATTGACCCGTGTCCGCTAATAAGTGAACTAATCCGCGGCAGCTGGCGTAACTTTAAATTTCTTATTACCAGCCAGGTAAGACATCTTCCATAATAAACCTTACCCATGCAAATGCCATATTTGGTCTTAGACATTTGTAGGATCATAAACTTTAACTGGGAATCGTAACACTTTTCAGATTCTCAAAATCCATCCATTTGTCAGTTACAATTTGAGTTTGTTCACAGAATTTTTTATCCTAACTTAAGATTTTTCCCACCTTATTAAAGATTATAAAAGGTTTCATTTCCTTTATACAGAAATCATACTGATATTCTTTTGAATAGGTTCTAAATTTTTGTTCTGATCTAGACTATATTTTATTTCTAGAATAATAACAAAATATGTGTATATCTAAGGTGCTTGTTTCACAAATTTTATTTGCAAGCCTTCTTTAAATGTAGGCTTTTAAATGAATTATTTTGAGTGTTTGTTTTATGCTATTTAACAGATTTTGCAATGGGTGCTATAAGCTGCATTATAATATAACATACATTAAATATATGTATAGGATATATATTAAATCAAGTACATAGTTGCTCAATTATGAATTAAATAATAACAATGCTTTCTCTTAGCATTAAAAAGAAAAGAACTGAAAAATGAAAAGTAAAAGTAATTCAAGTTGATTAGACGATAAACTATATAGCCAGAGATAATCTAGTAAACATATTTATTCAGCTTGATTTGGTTTTATTTTCTATTTTTTGTTTTACTCTATTTCCCTCTGTGAATCCAATCGAGCAGCTCTGATGTCTCAATTCACCATCTCAATTGGATGTTGACTAAAAATCAACGATTTATTCCAAAATAATAAAATTAACACTAAATTTTTGTTGCATTGTGCCTTGTGTCTGTGCTGCTCATGCATTTACAAATGCACACACACACATATACATATATACATATCAAGAAATATATATATATGTGTATATCTATATATGCTTTGAAGATTTTTAAATACATGCATTTAACTGCTGACATGGAACGTTGGGTGGCCCCGATTACGACGACGACGACGACGGCGACAAAGGCGATGACTACGTTGACAACGATAGCTTCTGGGTCCATTCGTGAAATAAATATATACATCTGACTTGGCTTGGCTTGACTTTAGGGTCGAAGGACAGAGTCTCTCTCGAGCACATCCCTAACTAGTATTACGCGTGTATCTCAAATAGTTTGGCAACCTCATTGAGATCATCATAGCTTTTGTTCTGATTGATTATCGTCCGCGCCAGTCCAATCCGATTGAACAGATTCCACAATAAAATGCCAACAATTTTTTCGTTCTGCAGATAGAAGATGACGCCCTTGCCATAGTTCGGCTCCTCGCTGGGATCGCAGCTCATCTCGGGTCCGGTTGCAGGTTTCAGTTGCTCGTCAGCATTCGCATCCGCTCGCACCTCTGTATGGCTATCCGCACGCTTCTCGTTGTTCGAGGGTATTGCGAAGACACCCACGGTGGGCAGCGAGGAGTCCACCAGGCCGATGCCCTCGTAGCCAATTTCTGGGCCCAGATCGGACCAGAACATACTCTGATGGGTGTACGGTTTCTCTGTGGATAAAGAGAATAGATTCGAGTATTCTCATATATATAAATATATTCATATCCAATGCTCACTCGCTCCAGTCATATTCTCGCCAGCTAGCCGGCCGGAAACCACGGAATGATCGTGATGCTCGACACGCCTGCGTCCCAGCAGCGGATCATAGAAACAGGATGCATCACCGGCCACAAACAAATTGCGACGTGCTTCCAGCTCCGCATTTACCACAAATCCACCCATGCTACGATCGACTTCCAGCTTCGAGGCGCCAGCCATTGACGTGTTCGGCGAGCAGCCCACGCAGACAACCACGATGTCGGTCAACAGAGACATGCCATTGTTCAGTTCCAGCTTCAGCTGGGACTCGTCCCGCGTGGCCGTGCGGATGCTGGCATCTGGTATCACACAGACGCCCTGCGCCTTCATCTTCTGGGTTGTCCACTCGCTCAGATAGTTGGGCAGCACCTTGGACATGTTGCCGCTCTCCTGGAACACCTGGTACACCTTGCCTCCGTTGTTCTCTTTGGAGTAGTGGGCCAGCGAACAAGCTAGCTCGCTGCCAACGAACCCATTGCCGACAATCGTGATCGAGCGCTTCTGCAGCGCGTAGCGACGCAGACGATCAAAGTCATCGGGCGTGCGGTAGACCATGATCTTCTCCTGCACACTGGGCGGGGCGTCGCGGAACATGGGCAGATTTTTGGGCGAGCAGCCGGTGGCAATTAAACACGTATCGTAACTGATTTGATAGCCGTCACTTAGTGTCACAATACGATTCTCTGCATCCACTTTCTTAACGGCAAAGCCTTGAGCTACGGCAATGCCGCCGTTGACGCTTTCGTCCAACTTCTCCGGGTCCACAAAGAATTCCTCTGGCTCAAAGTACAAACTGGGGGATATTTAAATGTGAGTCCACACAGCGATGCTTAGCGCATTCTCAGAGTGACTCACCTGCGTTCCGAGCCCGTCCACTGCTTGAAGCGGTAATCCTTAATGGGATCCTCGTTCGGATTTGGCGTATACCAAAGCTCCTTGGATAGAGGTGGGCGCATATATGGCTTGCGGAACTCATTGCTGATCATCAAAACCTTGGCCTTGGCGTCGTTAGATTTGATGGCGCGGAACGCGGAGAAGGCAGCAGTGCCGCCACCCACGATCAAATAGGGAACATGCGCTGGAAGTTTATCTGAGCTGCTAGGTGCTGAAAGGATTCAGTCGATCAGTGCCATAGATAGATCAAAATTAGCTAATCTGCCATTTACTTGTGACAAAGCCAGAGATTTTGGCTCGCTTCAAAGCATCCTCTGGACTCTCGCCATCGCCCGAACCGTCCTTGTTCTGACGTGACCACAGCCAAGCGATCTGCAAGGGATTACGAACTGTTATTCATGATAGATTTCTATATATGTGCGGCACATACGATGCCTCCGGCTACAAGCGCCGCCAATGCACCAAGGATGCAGCGTAGCTTTAGTTGTTTCAGCTTCTCTTCCGCCTTCTTTTTATCATCGTCTTCGCCATCACCGCCGCACACATCGCCGCCGCCTCCACGTGCAATGGTTGTCTCTCGGCGCAGGCGATGGAATTCCTCGCAAGGATCTTTGCATATGTCGTCAGATTTGTCGACGCTAAGTGCTGGCGGCTTCTCGCACTGCGAAGACTTCAGCACTTCCTGGGCAGTGGATGACGGTCGGGAGTCCGCATAGGCCTGGAAGAGAAACCGCACGTATTAGAGATTGCATATATAGGAGATGCAAATGAAGTGGCATGAATGAATGATGGAATGGATGATACCACGCGAAATTGTGGTTCTTGCATGACAGCAGATGCGGCAGTGAAGTTGATGGGCGGGCTCTGTATATTGGAAGCAGTTGTGATTGCCCCAACATCGTCATCCATATCGGGCACGAATTCCACACTTTGGGCCACTTTCATGCAGGCATTCTGATTCGGATACTTATTGGCTTGTAATTTAGAGCGTGCCTCAAGCGTACGTTTTTTTACCATTTGATACAAACTGTTGTGTGCCGGCCGGCTGATGCCTGCAATGGAAGACACACATTTTAATACAACAATTGTGATTTCAATCAAGTAATAGTGCATGCCGGTCTGCCAGTCGAGCATAACCTCACTCTAGCTCCACCTGTGCCACTGCGCCACTGCTCCAGTGCTCCACTTACCATTTATCAGTTGGGGAAGTCGATGTACGGGTTGTATGATTCGTCTGCTGGCTAATATGTGCGCCTGTCGACAGAACTTTTGACACAAACATCTCACACTCCAAATGCTCATAATACCGATTCGATTCGTATCGTTATGTGTTTGTCTCGAGGGGGCAATAAAGGCAACAACAACAAGATTTTAAATCTATTTGGGTTTTCTTGTGTAACAATAGTATAAACGTGAATGTATATATTATTGTTTTAGTAAATAAAAAAACGTCGTGTTTTGGTTCGATATGTGAATTAATTCTCAGTGAAAATATGACTCGAGTATCAGCACAGCTACATGTATTTTAAATGCGAAATTAGAAAGACTTTTAATTTACATCACACACATTCGGATCGGAATAAAACATTTGCACACACGCACGCCGTCTCCATGTACTGGCGCTTAACAACACTGTGCATTTGTCTCACGTACCGCCACGACCAGGGCTGGCGTATATTCTGTTTCATTTCACAATTCAAACAACTTTTGTGAAGATTCGTTACTTTTGTGCTGGAGTATGAATGATTTTTGTTTGCTTGTAGTGAAACAGTTAAGGCAATGTATATCAGTTTCAGCTTTAGCTGCTACCAATGCCACCCTAATCCATCTGAATGGAATTTCGTTCTCCTTCAGCCCATGCATTAGAATAAATCACAAGGATTATTACAGTTTATCGAGTCGAGCTCGATTCTTTTGTGCAAGGCAATAAATTATTTATTGACGGCTACGTCGAGTACATTGGTATGTTTGCTAAACTAATTATTTATCAGCCACAACTTGCTTCTTGCTGGCAGCAGCAGCTGCGCCACTCACCGGTGGCTTAATACCCATCAAATTGCAGAGCTCATTGCGTATCGGTCGCACCTCCACCAAGGGCAATGTCCAGTCCGTTTCCGAAAGTAGATTCAAGATCTCATCCATGTTCTCTTCCGGTATGTCGGTGACATCGCCGTGCAGCGCCAGAGCTTCGTATAGCTTGGTTGCTGCCGTCTTGCGCACATGCACATGCTGTAGACCGAGGAATACGGAAATTTTGGAAAGGATTCTCTTGCTGAGTCGGGGAACTTGGAGCAGCTGACAAAAGGTGCTAATACTGGTAGCTGTCTTGTACAGCTTCTTGTAGCCCTTGACCTCCAGATTGAGTAGGCGATAAATATCCTCGGCGAAGGGATTATTCTCATCGTGTAAGACATTTTCAACACTGCCCGAGCCGAGAAGAATGTCCAAGAAGCTGAGCATAGGATAGGTCACGCGCTCGTTCAGGAGATGACACTCGAAGTTCTGCACAATCTCCGAGCAGAGCCGCGGCACCATCTCCTGGTGGGCACGCAGGAACTGGAAGAGTGCAGCAGAAGCGTACTTGATCTGCAATAGAGATAAAGATATAGATACTCTCTCAGCTCAAATGTATTATCCGATGCTCACCAGAGATTCGGTCAGCTGCCCGATGCTGGCTGAAAGTCCAAGCAAAACACGCTTTGAGTAGGCCGGCAAGGCGAGCAGCTCGCAGAATAAGGGGAATGTCTGGTCAGCAAATAGCCACAGGACGGACTTCTCGTCCTTCGGGAAGATCTCGAGAAGTCGCTCATGGTCACGAATATAAGGAATAGCGGGCACCGTGTGGACCAACTGGCAACAGAGGCGGCCAGCCAAGCCGCGTGTGCGATCGATTTTCTCCACTGCCTGCTGCATAAAGCCAACAACAATTTGATGCACTTGGTGCGGGAATAAGAGATTCGCGGGACACTCCGTGGCCAGCTCGAAGAGGGCCTGCATCGCCGCCTCGCGCACCCAGGCGCCAATATCTCCGCGATTATCCAAGGTATACTCATCCAGCGCACGCAGCAGACAATGAATCACTTTATCAAAGTGAATCCGGTCCGCAAAGGAGCAGGACACGGACGAATCGTAGCCAACCGTCTTGACCACTTTTCTCAGCGCCTGAACGCTGCGAGTGCGCGCCTCGCTCCACCTGTAGGTCTGCACCGATTCGTGATTATCGCACGCGCCTGGAGGAACCAGTGCGTGCTTTACTAGACTATCCAATACGGATGTCAAATGCTGTCGCAATATAAAGGCGGGCAACACGCCCAATGCGGCAATGTAGCCCATGCGTATGTGCTCTTCCAGGTCGTTGTCAGCGCCTTTCAAATACGTCTCGATGATGCGCGCGTTCTCAGCTGAGCGCGATTCCAAGCAGTAGAAGGAGAGGCAGAGCTCTGCAAAGGCCTCGACAGCAGCGTCGCGAATGTTGTTCGTCTTGGTGGTGAGGCAGAGCTCAATGACGTGCTGCCAGCTGGCTGTAAGGGAAGGTCAGATGTTTACAATGAATATATCAAAATATATATATTTATACAGACCTAGACACTCCTGGTTAACGGGCAGCTGGGCCACGCTGCAGTTACGTATGAAGCTTGTTGTGCTAAGCTTCATCAATTCGCCGCTCATGCCTCGATAGAAGTTACGATCCACAAAAGTCTTGACTAGATCGTTCAGCTCAGCAATGCGCTGGTTGGATAGGTAAGCCCCTTTGGAGTCTGGTGCCCTTTCCAGCTCCCTTAGGGCCAGCGTTATCTCGCCCATGGCCAGCACGCAGCCATGCCTTGCGTTCACGTCGATCGTCTCCGTCTTGGCCAAGAGTTGAGGCAGGACAACGGCCGCCATGTACTCGGGTGCCCGATAGGTGAGCTTGTGCAGCGCCTTGGCTGTGAGCTCCCTTATGGCTGGATCCCAGTGGCCCACCTTGCGCTGCACCAGATGATCTATGAGAGGCTGACGATACTCCTCGAATTGAGCAATGAAATCGCTAATGGACAAATACGAATTCTGTCGTATGCCCACGGAGTAAAAGTCCGTGGTAGTGGATATCTCAATGCCATAGGGAAAGTTGCCCAGGCGTCCGACGCTCTCCTGAAAGGCAGCTGAGGCAGCGCGTCGGCAATTGATTTCTCTGTCAAACACGGCTACAGTAAGCAGACCGGATGAGATTAGCTGGACGAATGGCTTGAGATCGTCCGGGTTGTAGGCGCGAGCAAAGGCCCAGCACATGTAGCAGGCAGCATCCCGAATGTGTTGGCCGACGGACATGTAGCCCTTCACCTCGTCGTAGAAGAGCGCCTGCATCAGCAGCGGCACAAGTTCGTGCAGGCGATAGGGCAGGAGTAGGCCCCTCTTGGCTAACTCTGCTAAGGCCAGGCAGCCGCCGTGCCATGCCTCGTGCGGCTCCAGGGGATTGAGTATGTCTATGACAGAGCCAATCACCTCATCAGCCAGCTCCTTGGGTAGGCGATTAGTAACGCGACCCAGTCCCTTGGCTGCACTCCAGCGTATATCGTTGCCGCCACTGCGCAGCGCTTGGAGAAGCTCCTCTATTACCTCCTCAATAGCATCGGGTACTACGATCTCCTCGGCAGCCGCGTCATCCTCAGCCTCAGCCTGCACAGTCAAGAAATCGCCCGCAGCGTTTGGCTGGGCAGTCAAATTGCTGGCCAGTGAGCGAGTGCCTGTAGGGGAGGAATCTTTGATTGCAGAAGGGTTTAGCTATTGAGAAATAAGTTTACCTCTCTTGTAACGCCAGCTGGCGATGCGTGGCTTGAGCTGCACCAAGCCCAGTCGCTGCACAATCTTGATATAGTATTTATATTTAAGGAAATCATCGCCATCCTTGTACTTGCAGCCCAGGATCCACTTGAGCAGCTTGTCCGCATAGGGCAGCAGATCCTCTCGCTTGCCATGCTTCAGAATGGATGCAATGGCAGCCAGTTGACCAAATTTCACCTGCAATGTGTCCGCTTGGTGCTGCTCAATGATCCAGTCGAAGAAGCGCTCCAAGTACAAGTCCTTGATGTCATTGCGCACAAAGTACTTGGCGGACAGGTAGGCGGCCATATTGCTGCAAGTATCGTTGGAAGAGACATACAGCTTGCACAGCTCGTAGATGCGCTCCATTTTGGGCACGGCAGCCGGAGCTACTGGACCATCATGATTACAGTTGTTGAGTGGCGGAGGAGCAGCTGCCTCATACGCATCCAGTCGGGACATGTGAAAGGGATTCAGCACCAGTATGGACATCCAGAGGAGCAGCACATACCGAGTCTCCCAGTTGCTGAACTTCTTGGGATCCTGCTCGCTGAGCAGCTGCAGCACAAATTCCAAGTCGCTCAACTCGTGAGGCATAAACTTAACCAAAACTTTATATGTGCGAACTTTGCAAATCACGTACAAGTACTTAAAGGCAGCATCACGCTCCCCAGGTTCTTGGTTCGACTGTCTAATCTTGTTTAGCAGCCGTGTCAGTAGCAGCTCCAGATGGGGATCGAGCAGGTGCGGCTGCTCTTGGTAGCGCGAGAGCACCTCTGTGTATTGCTCGAATTCTCGTTCGAAGGAGTTCGCTTGTATCGATTTAATATTATCTATGAGCGCGAGGACTTGCTCCATTTCGGCAAAGTGCTCCAGCGTATTTGCCGGCAAATCATCGTCCTTGACTTCGTCGTTTTGCTGCATCGTTCTGCTTTTATAACAAAATTGTAAATTTTTTGAACAGACTGACAAGCAAATGAAGTCGAACTTCAAGTTTTGATTGTTTCACTGTTTCAGCTTTGATTCGTTCTAGCTGTTTCGATTCACAGCGCGGTCGCTGACATGCCAGGGCTGGCAAATAGTGCTTTGGTTTCTTTTCGAAAATTTCAGAAAGTGCCAAAGTGATGTTTGAGAGAGATTAATTAATCGACTACATAAACTATTTGTTAGAAAATTTGATCATTTAAGGGCAGGTATTTTCATATTTATACGAGTCCTTAATCATTGTAAAATGCAAACACTTGCAGCACTGCAGCTCTGTTTCATTTCTACTGTTCGTCGATCATATGATTGAGAACGCGGCAGCTGCTTGTCCAGGGCTGGCAGCCGGCTAAAAAGAAGACTCACGACTGCAAGACGGTTTATTTTGCGGCAGTTCTGAATTTTGTTGTTTTAATTTTGAATGCAATTGTAAAAAAAAAAATAGCTAATGAATAGGATATAAGTAAATAGACATCTTACGACTGTACGCATCATACGAACGCGGTATCGCGTGCTGCTCGCGCTGCTGAAACATTGTGGCTTTGGTAGCCCTGACGCATTCGCGATTTTGTTTACACGCTACAAAACCTTGTATTTTGCGCTGGTCTTGGCTTCAGCTCTTGAAATGAAATTGGATAACTTTCGGCTCATCGATGAAGTGCGAAAGCGTCGTGCTCTCTGGGACTCAACGATGCATTACTGTGCACGCAAAGATGTTGGCGCCCTGCAATGGCAGGAGGTGGCAAGCCAAATGAATCTGGACGGTGAGCAAAATGAATCCAGCTGCATGTTTATCCTGCTTTATTGATAATCTTTATTGTTGATATATTTGTACAGTGGCAGTGTGCAAGAAGCGCTTCAAAGGATTGCGTGATAGCTATCGCACCGAAATACGGAAAATACAGCACAAGCGTATCGCAAACTCAAATTGGCCTTATTTTCGAGCCTTGGAATTTTTGCGTAATATATTCGATCCAGATAAATTGGTTGCCTTCTCCCCGGTGCCGTTTGACATGGTCAACGATTTCTCAGACTTTGAGCAAAATAAGCTGGATGACTTTGTTATTGATGTCGATAATGACGATTCCTTCGACTTCGATGTTATGGGTGACATATTCAAGCGGGATACAGTCGACTCACAAATCCACGATTCTAGCTCCGATCATTCGATGATCAGAAGACAAAACATTGATGTGCCGAATACATGCACCCCCATGAATAGATCAGATGTGGAAACCCCACCCAGACTGTTATCCCCCTTGCTGCCCAAAGCGCCATCGACGAAGCGTGCGAAACGTCGAAAGACATCCTCGTCCACAGATGGAGTTTATCAAAATGGCCATACAACAAACAGAAAGTCGACACCAGTGCTAGCTACTGCGGATTCAACTGCCAAAGATGATCCTGATTACAATTTCCTAATCAGTTTGCTGCCACATGTGAAAACGTTATCAAGTTTGAACAACATGAAATTTCGTACAGAGGTCAGTCGAATGCTAATGGAGATGAATCAGCAGGATATGGAGTCGACGGAGCATTTAGGGGCCTCCAGCTTACCAAAAGTAAACCCAGCATCAGCAGCTGGTGGCTATAATCACGAGCATGACAGTGACACCACAAAATATAGTACGGGGACTGGCTCAATGAATGGAAGCGCATTTCTCGCTCATAGTTCGATGATCGAGTGTGATGTTAAGATCGAGAACGAGCCCCTATATTGAGGATTGATCAAGAATTTAGATGTAAATACATAAATCCTAGATTTTAAGCTATAAACACGCAATTGGCTGCATCCAAATTATAGTTTTACGGCGTAAACCCAAATATTACAAAAACTGCGTCTGTATCTGATAAATGGTCCCTAACTACGCCACTACACAACCACCCATATTCTCAATACGGTAATTATACAAAATAATCCAAATGGAATATAATTTACTCCATCTTTGTCTCTGAAGAGTATTTTTTCTTCTTGTAATTGTTAGTTATTTATAGAAAATAAATATAAGGAATATAAAAGGCTTAGTATGTTTGCCAGTTTTGGAATAAATTTTATGCTATGGAGGTATTTCCCACACATTAAATATTTCGATTGTGCGCCATTTACTGAGAATGCCAAAGTGAGATGATGATAAACAGAAGATGCATTTCGAAAACCAAATCGCTTAAGTATGTATATTTTAGCGGTGACTTGGAAATGCAGATACATATTTCTAGATTATAAATATATCATTGGTCATTTTTGTTGTATTAAAAAATCCGAATAGCTGAGATTAATAAGGTTAAAACTTTAGACATTTAAAAAATATCTAATTTAGCAGTATGTTTTGATTTTTGTGTGTATTTTTTCTTATAAATTGGTTTCGGTCTTAAATAAAATTTATCGATAGTATTTCATTCGCTGTGAATGGCATAAAGTAGCGTAGCCCAGCGAACGGTACGTGAGTCAGCTGTTGCATTTTTTGTAAAGCCGAAGTGCCTGTGAGAATATTTTCACGAAAGTTACCTGGTTGACTGCCATTCTATTGTGTTCCGCCCAATTGTGCACTTGCTGTAGCGCTCTATTAGCACAAAAATGACAGATAGTTCAGATGAGGAATATCTGCACACCGAATGGGTGCCATACAGCGAGAGACCCGAATGGTCCGATGTGACGCCGCTGCCACAGGACGATGGACCCAATCCTGTTGTTTCCATTGCATATTCACCCAAGTGTGAGTTTACACCTATATTAGGATACAAGCAGAACAATTCGAATCATTTTATTCAACATTTCAGTTCGGGAGACATTTGATTATATGCGCGCCATTATTGCGAAAGGTGAAAAGTCGCAACGTGCCCTGGAGCTGACAACCGAAGCGCTGCGTCAAAATCCAGCCAATTATACGGTGTGGCAATATAGACGAGATATATTGCGTGAGCTGAAAGCCAATTTGCAGGATGAGTTGGACTATCTGGATGAGGTCATTGGACAGAATGCCAAGAATTACCAAGTGTGGCATCACAGGCGGGTCATTGTCGAGATGATGAATTGCCCCAAGTGGGAGTTGGAGCTGACACAGAATGCCTTAGACAATGATGGCAATGCAAAGAATTATCATGCTTGGCAGCATCGCCAGTGGGCCATACGTACATTCAAGTAAGCCCAATTCGCGGTTATGGTATTCATATACAAATTGTAATCATTTATTCCTTTAGCCTCTATGACGACGAACTGGACTTTGTCGACCGTTTGATTTGCGAGGACCAACGCAACAATTCTGCCTGGAACCAGCGTTTCTTTGTTCTCAAGCATTTTGGGTTCACTCCAGAGGTGATCAAACGGGAGGCCGAGTATGCCATGGATCGCATACGAGTCATCAAGAATAACGAAAGTCCATGGAACTTTTTGGTTGGAGTCCTGCGACAAAGCGAGAGTGGAAGGCTCGATACCCTGCCGGAAGTTGTGGAGTTTAGTGAGGGCTTGTACAATGCTGGCAATCGTTCGCCCTATCTGCTAGCCTTCCTCATCGATCTCTATCAGGAGCAGGCCCTGGAATCGAAGCAAGAAGACAACAGCATTGCCCAAAAGGTTTATGCGCTGTGCGACGATATGGCCAGCAAACATGATGTTATACGTCGTAAATATTGGCAGTACGTGGCGTCCCATCTGAAGACGCAGCTGAGCAAGCAGGCGGAAGGAAATGATTAGCTTTTTATTCATATACAATATATGTTTGCGTTTTTGCCCTACAAGCATTATTTTCTTAATATACAGAAATACATACCATGTTAGACCATAGACGTTCATAGAAATTTAGTTAATTTATTTAAGTTCTGCTGCATGGCCTCGCCTTGTTTCAATTGTTTACCAAGCTCCGTGTTGCTGTTTGTTCACGTAAAATTCATCATAAGATAATTTTGTTCATTATCTGAACGCATTTCTTATCAGCGAGCATTGCCTACAGTGGGGCAGAACAGAGAAATTTATGGAATAAACAGAGTGCATAGACTGTCACTATCGTGGACTTACGTCCTGTAGGTCTGCATCTTTATCTGTCTAAATGTAGCGAATTTTCCCACTGTGAGTCTATTCAGCAAAAGAAATTATAAACTTTCTGCTGTCTCAATATTTTTATTTATTTAAGTTTGCTTCTTTCAGTTTTTTTTCTTTTTTTTTAAATTTATTTATTTTTTTTTTTTTTTTAGTTGAGTACATACATTATAGCAGTTGGTAATATATAACGTTTTTTTTTTTAGTTTCTTTTAATTTGATTTTCTTGCGTATATATTTTGTGTTTTTTTAGTTTGTTCAGAATGGAAATAGTTTTTAAATTTTTTTTTCATTTACTTTTGTTTTGGAATAGGCAAAAGGCAATTGGCAATTCAACAATTTGGGATTAGAAAAACTTAATTTCGTGTGCTCTTTGCCAGGCATTTAGTAAAATACTTTAAAATAAAGCAGAAGACATCTTTGGCGTGTTTAGTATGGATACAAAATATTGTTTTTCATTTTAATGTATATATACATACATATATATAGAAGTATATATATACATATGGAGTACTCTTTTGCATAGTTTAATAAAATTTCGTAATAATAAAATATATATTTGCTTTTTTTTTTTAAATATTAATTTTTTAAGATTTGTTTTTTTTTTGTCTGCTCAAAAAGTATTGTGAATTTTAATTTTTTAATGATTTCAATTGTTTATGAGTATCTACTTTGTGCCCCTTTAAGTAAACCCTGTCAGTTCTACATGGGTCAAACCAGGTTGGGGAACTATATTGCCTAATAGGCAACAAGGGAGAACAAATGCAAACTAGATTAACGACTCTTTAGTTGAAATGAGTAAACACAATTATCAAAAAACATTTTTGAGTTAAGTTGTTAAACTTCTAATTTTTAATTAGAAAAAAAAAACCGAATTGCAAAATCTAAATGTCTAGTTTCGTAATACTTTTTGAACAGACCTCGTATATAAATTTGAAAAAAGCCTATTAAATTCAAACATACTTTCAAAATCAAAGCTATTTAGGAAATTATTTTTAAAGACAGTTCAAATATATCTATATATAATATAGTTTAGAAAAAGTGTCGGCTCACATTATAAAATATTTAAATTTCCTTTTCGTCTACTACACTGATTCATGTCGCTTCTGCTTACCTGATCTGAGTGTTGGGTGTAGCCAGAGAGAAAGTTTTGATAGTTTTTTCGTTTTTTAACAATTTGATATATAGAATTCCTATATATATATATATATATATATATATATATATATATATATATACTATATATAGATTTGTAATAATGTTCGCCTTTTGTTTGAATTACATTTGTGTAAAAGCATTTTTAGCAAAAAAATTAAAAATTTACATTTTGTTTCATTTCTAAAATCTGTTTCATCAGAGTTTGTGTTTCATTACAAATATTACTGTTTTACTTCAACGTCATTCTCCTGTTACTCCTTTATATTATATAAAATAAATCATTTACCAACATTTCGGTTTTTCGTTTTCTGCGCTTTGTGTGAGGAAGCTTCATATACCATCTATAAATATATATGTATATATATATTTATATATACTATATAGATATACATTTTAGTTTTCTTTTGTTTTTCATATAATTGTTAAAAAATTAATGCCACTTGTGCCACTTGCTATATTTTTATATGAATATATATACGTACAATCGACATTTGCAGCTGTTGTGTAGCTCTAGTTGCTTACAGCTTGACATGGACATGCATATACATATACATATATCATTCAAAACCAATCAATCTGTAGCTCTCTCTAATGTAACTCTGTCTTTCTCTCTTATGCCAGCTCTTGGAGCTACATCGTCCTCCATTTCCCTCTCTCTCTCTCTATATCTCTCTTTGTCTGTCTCTCTCTCTTTCTGTCTACTTATCCTCTCCAATGCCCTCGTCAGTTGTTGTCTTACGCTCTCTAGCCTCTTCGTTGCTGATATCACATTTTTCAGCCAACATATCCTCGATACCCTCGTCGTCCACCGCCTGGCTCTCGCCGGGTATATGCTTGCGCACAGGTAGCACAACGCACAACTCATCGCCGTCCTGAGGTAATGGCGGAAACTTGGCAAACGAGGTGTTCGCGATGGTGCCCACGGTGCTGTCCTTATAGCAATCGGGTGTCATACGCACACGGCATGTCTCGTAGGCCTTGACATAGCCCAGCTTGGTGTATAGATTCCTGGACGCATCGTTCTGTGGACGTATGACAACGAACGGAGTATAGCCGCGCTCGATCACCAGCTGAGTCAATGACTTGGCCAAGCGAATGCCATAACTGCAAGAGAGGTGAGAGAGATTAGATCACTACAGATCTGCAGATCTGGGGGAATGGCTATACCCACCCCATGCGTCGGTAATCTGGACGTGTTTGCATAGAAAACATAGCGCCGTAATATGAGTGTACCATCCATGCCGCCAGCTCGTTCGTGTCCTTGCGATAGATGCCCAGTCCGGGCAGCACACGCACGAGTATATCAAAGAGCTTGACGCTTTCGATTTCATTGGCCGGATATAGATCGTGTATGCCCTGAACGTTCTCCAATGTTAGCAAGCGCATTTCCGCATCGTCGGGCAGCGGCTCCAGCTCCAGGTCCGTGTTCAGCTTGTTGCACACATAGATATCACCGCTCAGTCGCTCCATCACACCCATCTTCGAATAGAACTCATCCAGGCGATTCATAATTGCGATGTGCGTAAAGTTCAGGTACAATGGCTTTCGCCAATCTATAAGTACATCTTCGGTGCGCATCAGATCGACGTGCTCGATTTGTGCGGATGGACAAAATATGCCAAAAGTTTGGTATATATTGTTGTGCGGCTGCAATCAAAATGCGAGATTTTTAAATGCGATATGGGCCATTGGCGTAGGCTATGACTGTTTACCGTTAGCGTGCATCCTGGAAAATGTAATATTATCGGCTTTTCGGGCCAATCTTTAGCAACATAAAACTTAAAGTCCCAAATACGATCATTCAGGTACGTTTTAATGGTTTGATGAAACTGCAAGCGAAAAGATTATATAAAAGGAATATTTTAGAATATATTTATGTGAAAGGACTTTCGGAAAATATGATAGAAAATAATAAAGCTAGAGCAGTAGAGGAAGGAACAATAGTACCGAAATTAGCCTTTTTTTATGTATATAATAAATGTATTATGGATTTGAAAAAGGTCAGAATTGGACTGTCTCTACCAAGAAGAATATTATAATAATTGAAGGATATGTATTGTTTTTTCTTTTTTTTTTCTTTTTTATACACTAATAATTCCATTGATTGGCCTAAAGAGCTAATGGCTTTCGTTTAGTTAATGCTGACCTTATAGACAAGGTCGTTGTAATTTGTACACCGCATAGCCTTAAGATTTGCATATAAAAATATTCACGTGTTGTTTTAAGCGCGCCTGGAAAAATAGCAAAGAATTTTGCATAAAAGTTGAAACTTTGGCTGACGCCGAAACTCCAAAATTTCTTTGAAAGGCGAAAATAGTTTACTTTAGGACACGCCTCCTTGCACAGTGCCAGCCCCTGCCCCCATCCAAAGCGAACTTAAGAGGAGCAGCTCCTCCTTGCCGTTTGCCGCTTGCCGTTTGCAGGGCGCATTAAAAATTGAAATGAATCGTTCGTAAACAGTTTGAAAAATATAAAAAAGAGGTCAACATCAGTCGATGGGTCGTCGAGATTGCATGACTCTGTGTGACTATGCGGTCTACCTGGTTGGGTGGGTTGCACGCCCAC
Organism: Drosophila arizonae; assembly: GCF_054131065.1. Classification (NCBI taxonomy): domain Eukaryota; kingdom Metazoa; phylum Arthropoda; class Insecta; order Diptera; family Drosophilidae; genus Drosophila; species Drosophila arizonae. The sequence goes on from NC_142923.1 coordinate 1,092,452, forward strand.
AACAGGTAATTGTTGCTACAAATTACCTGAGAAGTGGGCGTGGCTGTCAGATATTATAGAGTCGTGTCAGTGGCATGCAACAAAGGCTGCCTCAATATTTATGTGCATTTTAAGTGGCTGGCAATCGGAGGTCGAATATAGGTCTATGGGTCTGTGGGTCTATGGGTCTGTAGGTCTCTTCAGAGGTGTAGAGCTCATAGAGCATTCCGGCTTACCTTTAATGATTCCGGCAGATAGCGCTCTAAAGTTACCAAAATTTCTGGAAGCTCTGATTCATGCACCAAACGAAAGTGTCTACCTTCAGGAATGATTTCCATTTCTGTAAAAAAAGAGAGCGAGTAGATATATGAGAAGAAAGTTCAAAGCGAAAATATTATAGGCAAAATATAGGTATTTCCATGGGAAAGACATACCCAAGATAATCTCTATATATTTATAGGCGTTTAATGGTACTTATATTCAGCTAATTGACAGTTTTGCATTTCTACAATTATATCCGTTTCCCACTTGCATTCCTTTATCCACCTACCACACTCAGCTCTGGGCTTAGTATAACTTCCCTCGCTTTTTACATTCGCTCATCTGAATCGTTAAATATTCATAAAGGGTTCACCCATCTGTTAACAATTAGGGAATTAGAAACTATTTAAGTTTAAATTACATTTATTTTAGGCAGACTTTTCCGTACTTAATAAAACATTAGCCTGTAATCCTCTTACGCTGCATAATTTTCACTTTTCCTTTTACTCATGTAGATTTATATACAAACACATGCATATGTACCATGCAGAGGCTTTTGTACTATGCTCTGGAATAGATATTATATACATATATTATATATACTATATACTATACTAGACACATTTTATTCACCATAATGGCAACTGCAGCTGCCATTAGCTCTGTGCCTCGCATATGAGTCGCTTGCCCCATTTCGCAGCATTAATAATCTCAAATATTTGTTTTCTTTTTCGAGTGCAATGGGTTATTTGTGTGCCCCCTTTTCTGCATAAAATATACCCAAAAAGCCTTATGAAAGCCTCACGCTTTGGCCTCAATCAAGGCACAAAAGGAATGGATTATGAGAGCACTCAATGTGCTACAATTGGGAATAGCCGACTAGACTATCATCATCATCATCCTCACCATCGACATCGATATCATTGCGAATATTATATTATTCATAATAATATATATTATTATTGTCATTAGCATTAGCATCGTTATACTCAATTTTAATACTATAAAATCATATATAATTTGTGGAGCTTGTTAAAAGAAACCCCAAAATTATTACCCCGATTACCCGCTCTCAGTGATTACAGGGTATTTATGGCAAAATGTACAAATCAAATATGCAAAATAAAGAGTCAAGAACATGCCGTTGACAGTCACAACATAGACGATAATGATGGTGGTGATCATGACGATGAAGACGATGATGCTGTCATTTTGGCTAGTAAAATATATATACTATAATTGATGGCCATATCCTTTAGATTTTTGGCATTACGTATCGAATATGTGAGCACATCCGTTATTGAGCCAATTTTCAAACCATATTAGCTGCTATAAACCGCATACGTAACGAGCTATTTCCTCACCCACAAAATAATATAAACTGTTGACTGCAGTGGCATGGAAATGTGTAACGAAGCTCTTGGGTTTCCTTGTTTGTTTGTATATGTAAAATATTATAATGGTACATATATTATACATTATACATAAGAAATTTAGTTGGGCTCCTTTATTGCCATAGAAAAGTGCACAAATAGTATGTAGATAGTGGGCACTGTAACCTTCTTACTCCATTATAATCTACATTAAAGCCAAGTTTATCTCGTTTCAACACTTTTTTATCCCAGCTCCTATTTTCGTTGATTGACAGGCTAGTCGACGAAAACGGGAAAAAATGCTGGTTGTTTGACTATTTGACTGATTGATGATGTGATTGATTGGCTCAAATGGCGAATATCATTCATTACTTGTTTTACTGGGTTACTATGACTATATTTATTACGGCCATTTCTGTTGTGTGTGTCGAAGCGAGCAGAGCGAAGCAAACGTTGACGCCCCTACATGGCGGTAACTATGACGGACGCTAATGTCTTCTGGCTGATTTGTGGAAATTAGTATTTGCATTAGTCGTGCTTGAATAATACTTATGGATGTAGGTGATGAAGTGTGTGGGGTGTGTGTTCAAGGGTGCAATGCTGTGATTTCTTACGGGTTGCGTAAAACATTGCTCACAGGAGACAATGCTGATGTGAGCTAGGCTTGGAGATACCACGAATCCTGAACAGAAGATTTTCTTAAATAAACTGATCGACTTTGATTGATCATAGGAAAATGAGATGGGTAGTCGAAAAGAGCTTGTACTGAGATCTCGAGCCATTATGTTCGATATCCCCTTTTGCCTGGTAAATCGATTATCAGAAACCATTACTAATGTTCGATTGAACTAAAATGTTAATTTATGATATTTTCCTTTCTACATTTTTTAATAAATAGTAGTTTCTTACTAGTACAACAAATTAATTGAATTATTGCTCATCAATAAGATTCGCGAATATATACCTAGAGTTAAGGAATCGATTGCCTGAACCGAGATAAACACATTTACCAAGTGTGTCTGCAGCCCTGGGGCCTCTGCCCACTTGCACATTCGTCTGAGACAGACGGCTAACTAAATGTGCAGCTCAAAATACAAAATCAATATAATAAGTGTTTCTAATCTGTTGTCAGGCAGACAGTTAGAGAGAGGGTGGAAGGGAGAGACCAAGGAGAGCGTGACACCCGATAGTCGCTTGAGCAGAGACTGTTCGCATAACAGCTTTTTCGTTTGCTTACTTAACCGTTAAAAATACCTTTGACATTTCGCAGCGGCAGCCGCAGCAGGTAGCAGACACCGCAGCCGTCTGGCGAATCGCTAATTCCCCGATAGTTCCATATCGTTGCCATTCCCAAATGTGGAAGCATCTATGGCCCCTCTCGCCCTTGGATCCTGTGGCACCCGCTAAGCGCATCGCGCTTGCCGGCCAATTAATTTGGTTTTTGCCCCAATTACAATCGTGCAAGTGCCTATGAAGCGTTAATTTCATATACCCTATCAAATGGGGTAGATGGTATTCCCTAATATTGCATATTATAGTTAAAAAATAAAAATATAATTTAATTTATAAATAAAATAATATTACTTGTTGATAAAATTGATAATGTTATTGCAATCGTACACAGAGCAGTTGATATTTTCTATATTGCTCTGCAGCAAATATAGCTAACTTAACCAACTGTTGCTTCATTTTCCAAAAGCCCAACTATTCGCAGTTCAGCTAAAAGGGTATTCTAAATTCTATTCACACGTTTGATTTGCTTTCCTCTTCTTAATTTCTGGGAGACACTCGATATAAAAATATGTTCATGGGCGAGCAGAAATCTCTGCTTTAATTGACATGCACATGTGCACTTGCATATGCACATATATACGCTTGCATTTGTGTATATGCGTGTGTATATTTAAATACTTACAAAAAATATTAAATCCGATGACCTTGTATGAATTTGTTGCTGCTTGTTGCTGTTGTTGTTGTAGCGATTGCTTTTGCGTTTGTTTCAAGCCTGAAGCCAACTGCTTGAATTAATTAGTTGTTATTTGAGCTTAATTATTAATTAATTTGATGGCAAATAATATTTTAATTTTTTAAATTAAAATTTTTTTTGTAGAAATTTTTCGCAGTTTTAGAAAAAGTGCAGTATGAAAATAAGTTTTTTTTTTTTTTTAATTTTTTCTTTTTTTGCGAATCACAGATGCTCTTTATTAATTTAATTGGTTGGCATTAAAATTGTTGAGTGCTAGTTTTTTTGTTTATGTTGAAAAATTTAGTTGCCTGGTAGTTGATATTATTTATATAAAATTTAGTTCTTTATAGATTGTAAATTGTATTTAACCGTTGTCTCGCGTCGTTTGGTTAGGCCCTTTATGAATGGAGGATGTCGGCAGGCTGCTCAGGAGCAAGAGCTGCTATGCTTATTTGTATTTGTGTGTATATATCTATTAATGTATACGTATGTGCGTTTATGTTTAAATGTGCATCAAAATTTCGAAGTACGGTATTCTTGTTGTTGTTGTTATTGCTGCTGCTGCTGCGACTCCTCCACAGACAGGCCTAACCAGCCAGGAAAGCCCGTTATTCCTTTTGCTGTTGTTTCTCGTTTATTATTGTTGCTTTTATTGTATTTGTATTATGTGTATCTTCGGCAGATACAACAACAAGCGTGTGCTAGTCCAGCATGGCGGCCGAGGACGTGCAGTAGTTGGTGATGGTAATGCTCTGTGCTTCTCTTCTCTCCGCTCTCCGCTCTCTGTTCCTTCCACTCCTTCTTATGCTTGCTGCGGCTGCTATTGTTGTTGTTGTTGTTGCTGTTGCTGTTGCTGCGTCCCACGCACACTGCACAAACGGTACGGTATTTTTTAGGTGTATTGGTGCTTAGAAGGTATTTGGTTGTCCGTCTATCTGTTTCACTTGTTTTTTGGTTTGCGATTTATATATTTTCACGAAAATTGATTTTCTGCTGTGCTGCTGCTGCTTCGGTTGCTGTTGCTGTTGTTGCTGCTGTTGCTGGCCTGGTTCTGGTTGCTGCTGCAGCTGTGTGGGCTTCGGAAGTATCCTTGTGCGGCGCCTGCTTTTTGGCTTCAGTTATTTGTTTAGTGCCAGGCCCAGCCCCAAGGACGCGTCACTTGGACACACAAACACACACAGTCGCGCGCGGCACACACACACACACACACACACAGACACACGCACAGTTCGAGAGAAATTCAATTCGCCTAATTTAATTGTTGTATTAAGACTCTGTGGCCTCTGCCGTGGGCTACGCTTTTGATTCACTGCTTCTGCTGCTGCTGTTGTTGCTGCTGCTGCTGCTGCTGCCCTATGCAGTGCGTTCCAAATTTGTTGTGGACTTTGTGTACTTTGTGCGCTGCGCTTTGGAAGGCGTTTGGAATTCGCAGGAATCGAACTAATCTGACTGACTGACGACAATGAACTGATTCTGAATCCAAGGAGCAGAGCCAGATGTTGGCCCAAGTTTCTATATTTATGTGTGTGTGTGTGTGCGCGTATGTGTGGCGAATCGGCACTGCAACGTGGCAACGTCGTCAACGTCGTGTTGCCGACATCTTTGTGGCTGTTTTTATATTCGCATTTTGTTGTTGCTGCTGCTGTCGGCTGTCGGCTTTCGTCTGTGTCCTCGTCTCTTGTGTTGCGCTACCTACGGCTCGAGAGTTTACGACTTAGCCGCTTGCTTTGTAACGCATTTTCCATCCCCTAAAATTAAAGTTTTTTTATTTACCGAGGAAAATTGTTTCCGAGAATTGCCATTGCATACTTTTCGGGTGCTGAAAAATTCCGACTTAAGATATAACGAATTAAAGATGATATGGAAATATAACCTGTCCTAGGATATAATAAAATAATAGGTATAAATAATTTGTAAAGAACTAATTAATGAAATTCTAACTTTGCAGATCGCATAATATATATGTATATATTTGATTTTGATTTATATTCATTAGATGCTAAGCGCATTCAACGTTCGTTCAGTAGCGTTTTTGTTTATGCATGTTACAAGCACATTTCAATGCCGCTTGCATTTGTGTTTGTGCTCTTGCGCTCACATGTTGCCCGTCGCATCACAGCTGCTCTCTCTCCCTCGTTTGCGCTCTCGCACTCAATCGCACTCTCTCTCGACGGAATGAGAGCGAGCACAAGGTTCGGCATTAATGCTGCATGCAATAGCATGCCAGAAGTGTGCGAGCTGCCAGCCCGCCAACTCTAACCCCCTTTCTGACTCCATAACATTGGCTTGGGAGTTTTGCGCTTTTGTTTTTGCCTTTTCCGTTTTTTTTTTTGTTGGGCTGGCCACGCTGCGCTGCTTAGCGCAACTGTACACCCTAAAGCAGAAGAGCCAGCAGTCGCAGTAGCAGAAGCCGCACTGGCAACAACAACAAGCGGCAGCTAAAGCAATAGCAACAATAACAACGCTCGTCTTTGCATGCGTTTCCACAACACATTTGCCAAAATGGCCACGGCGTCAGCGCAATACGTATACGCCACGTAGCGCCGCCATCGCGACGTGCACGTGTCGCCGGCGAGTGAAATAGGGAGAGAGAGTGAGAGTAGAGACTCATGGTCCTTTCACTCACTTTATTCTCCGCTGCCTGCGCTCTCGATTAAGTGCTACCCCCGCTGTCTCTCTCACTCTCTCTCTGTTTCTTTCATTCTTACTCCACTTTGCTCATGCTCATTTGTTTTGTTTATGCCGCACAGCTGTGAGACAGCCGAAAATCATTTTAATCGCCGTTTTTGGCCGTTTAAAATGAACATGCACACAAACCAGGGATGGGGAGTTATTTTCAAGGTCGCTGCTGAGTCTTGTGTGAGTGTGCGTGAATTGACATTCTTATTGGCGTCAAGTGGCGACATTCAAAACTATTTCAAGCCATAGTCAACCAGCCAGTTACAGTTACAGTTACAGTAATTAAAACGGACATATAGACGCGCCAAAAGTTTTGGGTGTTGCATTGGAGTTGGCAAGTAAGTTAGCCTGCTGGCCCATGCAACATGAATCACGCAAGCCCCACAGCACGCTAAATAAAAGAAATGGAAAAATGACGCCAGCTAGTAGCACACTCCGCACCCGTTCCCACTCCCGTTCCGCTTTCCAGTGCCAGCACCACATTTTTCTGCTGACAGTTCGCACCATGCGTGGTGTTGATCGATGTCTGTTTGTGTGTGTGTATATGTGTATTGGTATGGGTGTTATAACAGATACGCGAATTGTTATTCGATGCGCTCATTTCCAAGGAAACTTTACCCATAAAAAGTAGGAACTTAACATATAAAACAACACGGCTCTGCAGTTGGGGGCTCTAGTTCCAGCTAATTTTTTATCAGGTGTTTGGCATTTGCGCTAGGAGCTTCTCTTTGTCCTTCAACTAAAGTTTCTTAGCACTGAAAGAAAATAATGATATAATATAAGCAAATATGATATGGATTAGTTTTTTTTTTTCTTAGAATATATCTCAAACATTGTAAACATCGTCACATTTTATGAAGATCACTCACGAGTCATGCTTTAAATTGTAAATAACTTCGATTTCGTTGAGTGTATAGCTAAAAAGTGGGTTGAAATTTATGGTGCTGTATTTGCTTATTAAATGCTTTGCCAATTTTTACAACAGACACACATTCACATTTGGACATTCCACGAGGGCCACAATTGACCTCTGTTGACAAACTGGCAAATGGCAAGTCAAAATGGCGACCAAGGTCGGCCATGGAGTTAAACAACGCTGGCCTTTAATTAGCTTTGCCAGCAGTGGCAGCAGTGGCAGCAGTAGCACCAGTGCCAGCAGCAGCAGCCGGATTACTCATACGTAACGTGGTACGAGTGAGTGCGAAAGAGTGAGAGAGACCTAGGAGCAGGGAGCGACGCCTATTTCTGCCCATTGTTTCAATCGACTCCAATGCAGTGCTTGTGTGGTCAAACGTGCATTGAGTGGCACGTGGCACGGCACGTTCAAAGCCGGCTCAAAGGGTAAAACAGGCTATGTTAATGTCAGGGTCAACCTAGTTGCAGACATGCATCGAATTGAATATATTATTTAATCTATTCGAATTAGAGCAGGTAGTTCTCGTTCGAATCCTCAAATCCTTTAGTTGATTCACAAGTTCAGCTGCTTGTAGTTGAGTCTTCTAGTTCGATTTGCTGAATACACTAGCTTAGCTCTTTTTCTTAGGTCAAATTGATGAATCAGTTCAGTACTTAATTTTGCAGTCGTTGATTCCACAGTTCATTTGTTTGTGAATAATTTAATTTGATATTTAGTTGATGAGCATATGAACAGTTTGTGACTGGTAGTTGAGTAATAACATATTTCGAATAATAATTTCAGATTACAACGCTCACTGAACTGATTCAGTAGTTCAATTAAATGAACCGTAGAACTTTACGTATTGTGAACGAAAAGCCTCAACTCTATTTCGCATGCCCATAATAAACATAAATCAAGGAATTATATTATATATACATATATAACAAGTACAGTTTTACATTGTTGTTCATTTTTCCGCATTATTTAAGAGCAATTGACAGCGTCGACAGCTGCTTTGGGGACACAGCCAGATACCACAATTGTTGACCTTGACTTGCCAGTTGACAATTAAAGTTATTTTCATTTGCTATTGGGGACATGTTTATTTGACGACAATATGGTCAAAAACAAGGGCCATGCATAAAATATAAACAAAAACCATTTGATATTTATTTATATATATATAAAAGAATTATTTAGATGGTGGAGGCAAAGTGAGAGAGTGAAAGAAGTAGTGGGAGAGAGAGGAAAGGAGAGAAAGACATGTGCTTGGGCTTGGAATGTAATTGTAATTATAATCTAATATTTCCATCGTAAGCATTGATTTTCCCATTCGCTTTTATTCGATGAATTATTTAAATTTTCATGTTAATTAACAGACTGCAACAGCTAAGCATAGACTCAAGAACTGTTAATTAACATAAAATTACAAGTGAAGAAATGAAATTTTTAAATCTAAACAAAAGTGGCGCCTCCATAGCTAAAGTGTGACCAGATACTTAAGACTCATATCACTTTAAACATCATGTAGGTATCGATCACAAAATCAAACTATCGCACTGTTCATATCGATGGAGAACAATGTTATCGTAACAACACTCATCCCAAGGTCTTCAGTTCTACTTTGTAAAACCAACGGAATAGACGTACACGAGTTAATTGCTGAATTCGCCGAAAATCAAAGCAAAAAAAAAAAAAAATATATATATATATGTATATACATATATACTTTTTTATATGAATTTCACATATAATTTAGCCAGAAAAAGGCCTTTAAGTGTAACTCAGTTTTAAAAGTGCTCTATTTGTTCATATATTTATCCAAATATTATATCTTGGTGTTTGATAAGAAAATCGTGAGAATAGTTGTTGTTGTAGTTGCATAACCCCCGCGACCATTGTAAGCGCCAAAATAAGAACGTCCGAAGGAAACAACTACAGCAACATCAATCAACTCTAGTACGAAAATTTCATTGCCGCTTGTGCAAAACAAAAACAAAGAAGCGCAGAGCGAATATAAAAAAGATTCCATTGCCGGGAGCACAGCCGTTTCCCCGGCTCCGGGGCCCCACAGGCCGTCGAGCTACAAGCGCTCGTTGATATTATTTTAAAGGGAAAATCAAAAGTCGATTATGTCCCAAAATCGTGATACGCTGATACATTTACTAGCCGGCGCGTAAGTGCTCAAAAAGATGTTAATATATGTTGTATGTTATTTTTGTTATTGTCAATTGCGTCTTATCGGCAAAACTTAGAAACCGGTTTTAGTTGGAATCTTAAAGCAAAAGCAGCAACGGCGCAGTTGCGTTTAAGTAGTTGAACAACAACAATAATTAGACAAATTGACCCGCTGCAGTCGCGAAAGTTGGCATAGGCGCCAAAAAAACAAAATAAGAAACAGATAGAAAGCAAAGCAAAGTAAAGCAAAACTGACAAACAACAAAACCAAAGCAGACACAAACACGCACACACATGCCCACATATATATGTACATGTGTATTTATATGTATATTTGTATGTGTGAATCGTAATCATCTGTTCAAATCATGCAGTGTTCACGTGTTTAGTTTATTTTTGGCAGCAGCAGCAGCCGACATTACGGCCCACGTTGCGCAAAAATAATTCATAATAAATAATAAATAAATAAAAACAAAATGATAAAAAATGTTACAGTAAAAGCTTTAGAATAAAGCAAAGGAAAAGCTGGCCTTGATTGCACAATTTTGCCATTCACCCAAAACATAGAACTCTAATCTAATTGCGATTCCAACTAGAAAGAAAACTATTAATGAATTGTATTAATGTGAATTAAATTTAGTCAATTAAAAAATTAAAGAGCAGAACTATAGCTAAGCTTTCTCGTTCCTTATCTTTCACTAAAAACAATGAAGCAGTGTGTGGATTAGGAAAGCACTCTCTCTCTCTCTCTCTTACTCTCTCGCACCGCATCTTATTTCAGCGTTTGTCATTCCAACTTTATTTATTTGACTGAAGTCCAATAAGAATTCAATACAAATATTGTTTTTTTGCGAAACTTCATATATCTGCTGATTATGCGCATTGCAAATGCTCTATATATAATATGGATAGAGGAAGAGGCGATTTGATTATTTATTTTATATAAATCATGTCGATGATGGAATTTAATTGAACGGGAAACCAATTGGCTAAGGGGAACTCAAATAACGAGCAACAATTGCGTTGTTATTGTCGCTTGTTATTGTGGTCTGCTATTTTTAGATCTGCATCTTAATTTATTTTTGTGCTTTTATTGTACACCCTACAACACACGCCACACGGCGAGGCATATTCGTCTCCACACCCATCTCATTTTCAGGTGAGATCCAGTTGGCAAATGTTTTGTCAACCGGTTTTCAGTCCTGCCTTCTTCTTCAATTTCATTTGTGTTTTGTTGTTGTCAGATTGGGGGTAGCGGCTTCTGTTTACTTGTGCGAGCCGACCCGAGTCGAGTCGAGTCGAGCCTCTGCGAGCGTGAAATGTAAATAAATTAGGCGAGGGCTTGTTTTTAGCTGCGGAGTCGTTATAGTTTTTTAGCGTTTGCTAAATACATTCATCATTTATTTGTGTCTCTTTTTCTTTTTGGGTAAACAAACAGAAAAAGTCGACTCTAGAATCAAGAATCAACAGGCTGCAACAGTAAATAACTTGATGATTCACCATAAAGAAAACGGTTAAAGCACCTTCAGTTTCTTTAAATTTCCTTATCACAATGCTTTAATAATATATTTACATATATTTGTGTAGAACGTCTTTATTTTATTGGGTTTAACATTATTATTAACGAGTGGTTAATAACGAGAGCTGTTTCTAGAAATTTCTGTAAATCAGAATTAGATTTTTCCAATGGTTCATTAAAATGAATTATTGAACGTGTTCAGTAATGCTACGAAGAATATAGTTTGGTTGCTCATTAAATATATTTACATATCTATATTGAATTATTGAGGTGCTTATGAATGATTCCATCAACTGAGTCGACGTCAATTGTACAGAATCTTGAACTGAGTTACTTAAATTATTGCTATTGAACGTGACTTTGTAAGCCACCTTGCCCAAGATCAAGCTAGACTGCAGAATGCCGGCCGGCCGGCCAGGCAGTCAGACAGACAGTCAGGCAGCCAGCCAGTCAGCCAACTGTATATATATGAATTATTTACAGTCTGCTCTCGCCTATTAAGTTCGCCATGTAAACAGCTTTAAGCTAAGCAGAGGCTAGAAAAGAAACGAGAAGAAAACTCACGTTGCACATTGCACATTGCCTCTTTGCCTCTCTTTCTCTCTCTAGGCAACTTGAGCTGATTATACAACTGTTGTCTGGCTAGTGAAATTAACTCATGTGTGTTTTTCTATATAGTATATACGCATATATAACACATATCTATACATATGTATACATGCGTATGTATATCCATATATTCCCAAGTATTTCTATCTTTCAAGCTGAATCTCGTGTTCACACACGTCACAAAATAACAACACTTTGCACACATAGATATCGATATAAATAAACTAAAACAAATTGTGACAGGCAACTATATATTATAGATGATATATGAATACACTATATATACTATGTACCCAATATGCCGCAAGCAAATTGCTCTCAAGTTGCATTTTGCAATTTGCACATGCTTATCAGATTGTATATATAAATATACATGTGGATATCTATACTTTTCTTATTTGTTATATATTCGCATGTAGGATATGCCTGCATATTTATCTGCGTCTATTTGGCTGGCGCCCATAATTTTATTTTATTTATCTTATGACCTATGTTAAAGGTGGTAAAGGGTATATACATTGATAACAAAGCTAACAAATATAGTATGTATAACATAATAACATTAATAGTTGATGATTTACATGGATTCCTAACGTCTCTCTATTTAATTTAATGTATATAAGAGTAAAAGGAATCTGTTATACCCCTATTTGAAGAACACATTCAAAACGAATACAATTGCAGGGTATTTTTATAGTTGGTCGCTCTCGAAATTTGTCCCATGTTTTGTTGTTAGTGTCCACTTTTGTTTTCACAGAAACAAACACCGACAAATGCGGCCTGGCATTCGATTTGTTTTGGTTTTCTGTCGACCGTCGCCTCTATAAAGCAGGTGAGGAGGGAAATAAACTTTTTCTGGCACATTGACTCAGTTGAAGGCGATTGCAGCTAAATAAACAACATTGCTAATAACAAGCAGACATAGACTTGGATAGAAATAGAGATAGAGGATAGAGAGAGTGGACAATATATATATCGATATGGGTTAAAGGATGTAGGATGGAAGGCAGAGGTGAGAATATTAGGGATAAATGCTAGAGACATAGGAAAAAGTCGGCATACGACTAGATAAATTATAATAGATCAGGCAGCGCTATTTATAGACCTCATCTAGCTACATGCAACGTTTGTCTATCTAATGTGGGAAAATTTCCATGTCAAATTGTTTTCTATTCAAAATGGAATTTTCTTCTGTACCGAAACTTTGTTTTCGATCGGGCGAGCAAATATATATGTATATATTGTTGCTTTGTTTTGACCAATGTTTCATTTTGGCTGTAAGTTGGTTTGCGTGCCTTAACGCACGTACGCAATATGTTGAGGTAATCTCATATCTCGACTCTCTCTCTCTTCCTCATATATATATTACTGCCACTGAAGTTGGCTGAAATTTAATTTCTATTGTATAATTAGTACCTCACAGCCCTAATTAAAGCAATTAATTAAATTTTTATTTATATACAGAACAAACATAATTTGAAATGAAATTTTTTCTTGGGTTTTCTTCTGTGACCCTGAGAAATGTAAAATGTGCGCAAAATTATGTCAAGGCCGAAATCTTTATGTGTGTGCATATATATTTATATATCTATTACTAATGAGGAAGAGCTTGTTATATATAAAGAATATATATATGCAGATATATATATCTCATTTGATATGAATAAACTTGGCATTTTAGATAAACAAATTCAAGGTGTGTTTTGCGTTAGAAGAAGAGAATTTTATTTACAAACAAACATGAATATGTGAGTTTCTGAATATGCGAATAAATATGTGGTAAATAGGTACGGCGGAACAATATAGAGGTACTTTTTATCATGGCCATAATTCTAAAGATAGTTATAACAGGTCTAATTGTAAATATAATCATAAAGATTATGATCATAATAATTTCTCTTATCACTTAAATTTAGTTATGATTCCAATAATGATGTTCAATGATAGAATGAATATGGCTATTGTAATTATATTTAAGTTGAAATGATTCAAATTATAAGAATATGAATATTCTTATCATAATAATCTTCATATTGATAACATTTTATCAAATTAAATTAATTAAATAGAATTATCAGTACTATCTTCATCATTATCATAATGATTAGCAATCTGTTGATATTACACACTGACACTGACACTGCTGAGTCAAGTGGAAGTATAGTACATTAATTAGATTTGATCAATGTGGAAAATCGGTTTATAATATACTATACTAACTTCATAAATTTAAAAAGGTCGGTTCGGGAAACCAACCACATATCCCATTTTCCATATAAACATCCAAAATTAGACAGGAAGCTATATAGGCATGTTGATAGAACCATGTAGAACGGCATACTATATATATCTGGTATACATAAATATATGGTATATATATTCTCATGGCAGATTCCGTTTCAAGTTCAATGCTAGAGCAAATCAACGCGTGCTAATGCGCTGTTGAATCGTTCCTGAGCGAACAATCATTTGAGGCATGAATATGCTTATGACCTATTGAAATAGATTTTGTTTTATCAAAGTCTAAACAAGTTCAAGAAACGTTTCTACAGTCTTATTCACTATATATATATATATATATATATATATATATATATGCATATATATATATGCAGCCCTCGTATCTTGACCTGCATTCGACAGATCACATGAAAGAAAAGGAAAAGAGGGGGAAATAATATTTCACTGAATCGTCTCGGAAGCCATAATACGCTACACGCGCCAGATGAGTATCGAAAATTTCCTTTCTTTTTTGCAAGCGAGCCCCGTGAAGCGGGCCTTGCAGGTGGCAGCCACGAATTTCGGGCATGTTCTGATAACAGCTATGCTCTAGCAGCTATATACCTGATATACCAATGCGTCACGGGCGACTTTGGCTCCCGAAATATTCTTCTTCTTCTCTACGGTTTATATACATTTATTGCGCCGTTGGTGGCAAATCTTATCGCCGAATTTTGAAGTCTCTCGCTTTGCAGACACGCTAAAATGTTTTGTTTGATAACAAAAAAATTTAATGCGAAATTACGAAATCGGTGGAAAGTTTTTGTTTATAGGTCAGGCCGAGCTGTGCGATAAAAATTGTCTGCGAGATTTGAATCTTGAATTAGAAGAGACTAATAATATAAAGATAATGAAATGGGCATAAATTAAAATAAGAGAAAGTAATTTCCACTATGAGAGGTGAATTAAAATCAACTAAATCAGCTTATCCTGCCATTAGTGAATAAGAACTGATGAGGGCTGCGTTAAAGTTGTTCCTTCAGGAACTAAAGCTAGCTAAAGCGTTAACTAAGCTCTCTCTTTCAGTTTTATTCAATTGAGTTAGTCAGCTGTTGAATCATTGAATAACTGAGCAATATTAATGTTAATGAATGAGTAAATAGGTGAATTAGTATTGAGATAGTTGTATGTCTTTTGGTTAGACTCGCAATAAGTAGACTCTGCTAGCTTCCCCCTCTTTTGTTCTCCTTGCAGCCCTGAAATTCCCGACAGCCGACAGCGTAGTCTGCTGACGATGGAATTGCTAGGTTCTTGAAATAGCTAGACAGACGCGCAGCTGCTTACATTTTGCTAACTTGCTGTTGAGTAATATTCAGTAGATACATGGCATATATAAGATGGGTTACATTTATATATATACTACCTAGTCCCCATAACTCTAACCGAATATTACGTAAAGTTACGTAACACATAATGAAGTGTAACAGGATAGTATTCAATAACTATAAAGAATCTGAGCCAATTAGCTTATTAGTATTGCGTTCCATTCATTAGATCTATAAGCATATTTGATTACAACTCGTTATTTTGCCACAATTCACAGATTTCTTTTCTCGCATTCCACAGATGAGTTAAGTGACTTCTATTTATATTTATTATTATAAATACAAATACAAATATATGTGTGTATTTATATAGATAATGGCACATCTGTCATCTGTGTGTCCGGTTGTCTGTCCGTTTATATTGAATTTCTCACCCACTGCTCTATTGTTGCTGCCTGCTAATGGTGAAATTCAATAGACGTCTGCTGCCGCATTTCTCGTTAATAAGTTGATACAATTTGCATAATAATTATTGCTCTCATTATTTATTGTTGCTTCAGCTGGGGCGTTACACGGCTATCGACTCTGTCCATAAGGTCGATCGGGCAACGTCTTCCCAATACCTAACATATGGCGTGTTTCAATGTTGTACAAGTTTGCATCGGTTGCTCGTGCTCAATTATGTCACAGGTCGTTAGCAGATTCCAGGCTCAGATTTCTTTTGCACATTGTCTACACAAACATATAGAGTGTATATTTGTAGAACATAAGTCAAGTCAAATCCAGGTCTGGATGCCTGATAAGCACACGCGGCTTTGTTCGGCATTGGCAATTCATTTGGTTGAGGCACGGCGGGTTATCAGCCAGGTCAACGTAAAGCCGGACTAAACCGGTTTGCATGTCGCCCCTGCTGTAATCACAACTCGATTTGTGAAATTGTTTACTAGTTTTTATACTGCCTATAGAGTCCAGAGGGGTGCCATTGGGAGGGGTCTGATCTGATGCATGATTGGCATTAAATGCACTGAACTCTTGATAAGATAAGAGTCCATAATATGGGACAGCTAATTCTATATATTAATATATACACAGTATATATATGTATGGTAAAGGTCCTCGACTATCTTAGATATCAGGGGATTTCGACTATGCTACAGATAATTGAAATCAATCACTTCAATGAATTTTCTTTATTATGCAACAAAGGAGTGCTGTGCTCGGGAGTCTTCGACTAGGAACCTGACATCTGATGTGAAATATATACCATATATATATATTTATTAACATTTTATTGTTCGTTGTTGTTGTCGACATAGCTGCCTTCTGTTCTTTCATCGATCAAACTTTCTCTCCGATTTACTGTACTTCTCTGACAAATGCAAACAAGGCAAAAATGGGGTAGACTGGGTAAAATCGCTTTTGTTTATCGTATTCATTGTCATGAGAAATCTGAAATGAATAATGCTAGTTATACAACCATTTTAACTTAATTGTTTCACGTGTTTCGCATGTTTTTCCTAACTATTTACTAAATAGATAAGAATACCCTTCTTTGATTTCTTTATCAGTAGTTATATACAGAAGATTGGCAAAAGTGAGGTAAGAGACCTAACGTAACGGTTTCTATCATAGGATAATTTCATTCTAATATTTTCAGTGTTTCACACAATGAAAAATTTACATGCCATGGATGATATCATCAATGGTTATATAATATTTGTTATTATACATATTACAGATGTCGAATGAGATGACTTTTACTGCATTGCAAAGTGCATTCCAACCCAAATCGATTTCGTATTGTAGCTGTAAATCTGTCAAACTACAATGGCAAAAGCTTTTTAAGAACGAAATGCGTAAACAGTTATATATAAAGAATTATATATGTATGTATATATATTATATTGGATATATAAGATATATTTAGAATATTGCCACAAAGGAAAAAATAATCTTTGTGTTCAATTTGGCAAAATTTGTTTTAATGTTTGTTCTGATCGCATTTCAGCGATTTGCGTAATATGTAGTTCTTATTGTACAGGGAGAACTGCCTATAAAGAAGTGAAATATAAATATAGATACTTGGAATTGATCGAGAAACTATATATTTACAATTTTATTATTACATTTATATTTATTGATTTTGCATAGTCAAAGAAGTAAACGGATCAGATATTTGCGTATGCTTGAGGTTGTCCGTTAGACTTATTTTCGCTGTATTTGTATTTCTAGCAGTCGTGCCAAAAATTTAAGATTTCTATTTGCTGAAGATTGATATTTTTAATTTATAAATAAAATAAAAAATAGTTCTTAGAAGTCTAGGCTTTCCTACTATACAATAATTTAATATTTAGATATGAAAAATAAAGTACGTGCACATTCGTTACCTTTATTCCGTAGACTGAAAATAGCTTCAGGATTCAATAGAGAGCTCTAGTATATATGTTATTTGAGTTTCTTTTCTTATAGTTTCTATTGACTTCCATTACCTTCTATAAATAGAAACACCAAGGTCAAATATATGCATATTTGTGTGTGGAAGACTGGAGTATCAAAGTGTTCCTACATATCTAATCTTATCTTTTGCTTATCTTGGTTTTCCTTGCAGATCCGCTGGCACAGTTGGTGCTGTGGTCACATGTCCCTTGGAGGTGGTCAAAACGCGTCTGCAGAGCTCGACGGCGTTTCAGCCCACGGCGACGACGACACGCATTGTCGAGCCAGTTGGCGGACCGGCGAATGGCGGCGCCTCTGAGCTGTTGCGGCCGGAACAACGACGTAAGCTAAGCACAACGATATTACGTAACAGATCACAGCCACAGGTGATTGGGGGTGTGCGTAGGGTAGTACCAAATTCTTATTATTGTTATTATTTTCATATTCTCTCCATTCTCCATTCCACTGATCTTAACCATCGTCTTATGCTCGAGTACTTCATTTCCATTGCATTACCAGTTATCGATAGACTCGCAAGTATAATCGATATTGTTTTTACAGATTATGGCTATATCACATTGCGGCATCTCCTCGACTACCCCAAAAACCATGAGTATCATGCAGTGTCTCCGGTAAGTAGAGAGAAAGTATTTAGGAAAATTGAAAAGAAAAATTATCGAACCGTAACCACATTTGCTATCGATTGTGTAGGCACACAGTCAAGGTGCTCGTCTCTTCCCATTTTACTCACAACTGTTTTTCCAGTTGAACTTCAATTCTAAATTTGGCAACGAAATTATATCGAACATGTTTTCGATAACTCTGTCACTTGCATAGCTTTCAAGTCATTTTGCACTGGAACCACTTAATTGAACATTATTGAACTAGTTTTAGTTCAGCTTGGCATATTGTCCAGCACTGGATTACAAAATGTACTATTTTGAATTAATTCTTGCCGCTCTACAACACTAATTGCGTATTTATTTCATTGTTATCTAGATACATTGTACAAAACGAAGGTCCCCGCGCTCTGTTCAAAGGTCTTGGACCCAACCTGGTGGGCGTGGCCCCATCGCGTGCCATCTACTTTTCCACCTATTCACAGACAAAGAACTCGCTCAACAGTTTGGGGTAAGTGAAAACCAATTGTAAAAAAATTCGTCATTCTATATGATGCGTTTGATTGCTTTTATATATTTTTTGGCTATAGTATATCATTCTAATTGATTGGTCTTCCAATTTCTAGTTTCGTTGAGCGCGATTCGCCCCTGGTTCACATTATGAGCGCTGCAAGCGCTGGATTTGTCGCATCGACGGCAACGAATCCCATTTGGTTTGTGAAGACGCGTTTGCAGCTGGACTACAACGCGAAGGTGCAAATGACGGTGAGACAGTGCATCGAGCGGGTCTATGCACAGGGCGGCATTGCTGCCTTCTACAAGGGCATCACAGCGAGCTACTTTGGCATCTGCGAGACGATGGTGCACTTTGTCATCTACGAGTTCATCAAGTCGAAGCTGGTAAATATTTATTTGGAAATCACTTTTGAAACTCTCTAAAATATCTCGTGTCCTCTCACAGTTGGAGCAACGCAATCAGCGGCATTCGGATACGAAGTCTTCAAGAGATTTCCTCGAGTTCATGATGGCTGGCGCTGTATCGAAAACAATTGCCTCCTGCATTGCTTATCCACATGAGGTGGCACGAACGCGTTTGCGCGAGGAGGGCAACAAATACAATAGCTTCTGGCAAACGCTGCACACGGTGTGGAAGGAGGAGGGTCGCGCCGGACTGTATAGGTGTGTGTTTTATACTTGCTTGTTTACCGTTTCCTTTAAAAATACCCGATTAGCAGAGGCATAGCCTGTTAATTTTTTCAGAGAATTCCCCTCTTTAAAATGGTGATTTTTCTTTACAATTGTCACAATAACACATCTATATATTGTTAATCTCTTCATGGAACTCAAAAATTACACTTGACATAGGTCAATAGATAGATGTATAGAACCAATATTGTTTGTAGATACGCCACATACAAAGAAAATGTCAATTAACACTTGACGTGCCTTTTACGATACAGATTGAATTGATTTACATTAATTTAAAAATAATTTCCTTTAAATTCAAAATCAGGTTTCAAAATCTAAGCTCACGGCAGGTAATTAGCTTAAATCATAAATATAATCAAGTTTATATAATTTACATGCCACGCATAGATATGGTTCTTATATATGAGCGTAGGTTCAGGCAAATGAAATTTTTCGATGCTTTCTGCTAATTTGTTGTCATAACGAATCGCCCACGATTTCTGGTCGACCTAGCAAAAAATTCAAAATTCTTTTAAAAATATCTTTTGCGACGCATTTTGTTTCAATTCGGCTTGATTTATGTTCATTATCACTCGCCTGCTATATATAAGAATATTTATATATTCGCATATGTATACGAAATATTGAAAGTTCGCTCGCACTCGGAGCCCCTCAATATTTGCACTATCTAATTAATTTGTGTATTTTGCAGAGGCTTGGCCACGCAACTGGTGCGACAGATACCCAACACGGCGATCATGATGGCCACTTATGAGGCGGTGGTTTACGTTTTGACGCGACGCTTTAACAATAAATCGAATGAGTTTTACGATTTTTAAGGAAACACCTTTAATGCCACGCCTACTCAGACAGAAGGAGGGACTAGTTAACAGTGAAGAAACCCAATCTGTGCATATATGTATATATGCATATAAATATCTATGTGTAACCTATATATATATTTGGTAGCGACTGCAGCAAACTTATCTATAATTGTAATTTAAATGTGGTATTGTTTATGTTTTTCTAGGCGATTTAACCAACGAGCCGAAAGGTTTTGGTTAATTAGCTGCTAAGGCAACGAACTCTAGAGACTTAAAATCAAAAACAAAACGTTGACCGCACGAATTATATATATTCTACAATATCTGAAAAGCAAGGCCAAAAACAAACAAACAAACAAACAAAAAAGGAAGAAATATATTAAGTAACTAAATTTCAATTGAGTTGAAAAGGATTCGCAAGCGTTATTCATGTTCAAAAAGGCTAATTAGTTAAAGATTAAATATATAACTAAAAACAAGGATTGATATTTTGATATATAAATTCACATGTATATAGAGTTTTAGCATACTTCCAAACAAAAATAAACACACATATATAAATATATATTTATCATGTACATTATAGTTGAGGAAAAGATGAATGTGAGAAACGTTATATGTGTATATAAAGGCATATGTAACAAACTGCTTATAATATAGTTTATCTCGTTGCCTTCCTAGTTTTTAGATTTAAGTAAGCACAATTTGTAGTAATGACAAGAGATCGCAGTCATTAGGCGCGCAAATTTGCCGTCGTATATATATATATATATAATTATGTACACATATGTAAATTAATCTTATTGAAACAAATTTCAAAAAGAAACGAAGGGAAAATATCGGTATGCACGCAGCGTATACGTAATTTGTTGTGTTAAGTTTTCTCAAATGCGATATATATTTTAGTTATTCATTACTACATTTAGTTACTTAACGATACGTTGCTGTTTATTTAGTGATTATTATATATACATATATAATGCCACTATATATTTTATAGTGCCTTTAATCGTATTTAATTAATTAAAAATTAAAAAAAAAGAAACCCAGCAAAGAACGAAAGAAAAGTACTGTGAATATTTGATAACAATCTTAATTGAATGGTGAAATCAATAAATAAAATTTTTTGTTTTAAAATAAACATTGTTTATAACTAATAAATGGGTATTCGTTTAAGTGCTTTGCCTAATCTAATCTAACCCTATGTCTGCAAAATATCCCGCATAGTGTAACACGTTTGACCACCGATCTTCAGGGGCAATAAATTATAATAAATGTTAAGTTGATTTGTAGTTAGATTAAAAAGCATAGACCCCGACTAATCTTGAGCGCTGCTGCTAATCTTGAAGTTAACTAAGATCCAAATGATTGCAAATATTATATTTTTAAATCTTGGCGCCATCAGCAACGAGCGAAAACCGCAACCACTGATCAATACTATAAAAAAAAAGAAACTAAATTTGGAATTTATACTAAAGCTAATATTGTTGGTTGATACAAAACTATTTACAAACAAATTATATGAATTGACATTAAAAGTCGCTTAAAAACGCTGCGCATGCGCAATCTACTATCCCCTCTGTTAATTGTTAACAGCACTTTTAAAGTTAGTCGCTGTTAGTTGCTTCGCACATCGATAACATCTATCGATGTCAAACAGCAACAAGTGATCGCATCACTAAAACTCCAATTTTCAGTGTTTACGTTTGCTTGCGTCGTATTTTTGCTAACAACAAAATACAAATTTGAACTATTTACGAAATTTGCACACGCAAAATAAGTGACACTTTGGTTATAGTTAATATAGTGCTGTTAAAAATCTCTGAAAAACGTTGCGCATGTGCCATTCGCTTGGCCTCAAACTCGGTTTTGCCCTGATTCGTGTAATCGTCGACACTCATTTGTGGTCCACACCCCAGATTTGAATGTTAATTTCCATTTGCGTTGACAATTGAGGCCATGCTTTAAGCGCGCTGCAATGCTGCTCAGCGAGCTGCACTTCTGGACAACGCAGCGCGACGAAGTGCGCATCAAGTGCAGCGATTTCGGCGCCTTCCGATATCAGCGCCAACGCGAGCTCTCGCAGGAGCTAACGGCGCAGTCAAAGCGCGACTATACGGAGCGCCGCAATGGCTTGGCGGTGTTAAAGAACAGCCGCAAGGCTGGCGGCCGCCTTAAGGACAATCTAAAAAAATTGGAGGATCTGCTGCACACACACAAGCTAACGCACTCCGAGTGGCAGGATGCAGCGCAGGTGCTGCTGCTCTTCGACAATGGAGTCATTGCTCACATCTGTGTGGATATCTATACGGGCGATATATTACGCATGGTATTTGACAAATATCTCGTTGGCAAGCTGGCTGGGGACCTGATCACCGATGGTGAGTGAATTGTGAAGTTGTTTTGTAGTTGTGCGTGTGCTTTGCTTGGAGAAATTTGCATTTTTAACGACTTTCTCACAGCGCAACAACAAAAGCAGCCGCAGTCGCTGCAACTGCAGCTACAGCAGCTGCACATTCCACATGCAATTATTGTAATTTATAATTAATGCTCATGTTTTGTTTATGCACTTTGTCTTGTCTCTCTTTTTTGCCGTGTTTTGCCAGCCTTTTTTACACGCTCCCACATCGTGTTGGCCTACAATACCAACCAGCTGACAGTGGTGCATTTGCAGCGACCCAATGCTCGACCCCTCGGTCCGGAGAAAATCGCGAATATGGAGCCGCGTATATTTCATGTTATTATACCGGGCCTCGCATCTGAACGTAAATTAGCACGTCATCTAACTGTAAATGGCAGCAGAGATTTGTTTGTGGTCTGGACACAATCCTCGCAGAACGAAGTGTACCCCTGGCGACCCACCATTCGGGATCAGGATCGTGCCAATATACACATATTTAAACTGAAAGCGTAATCAACAGATCAGTTTAATTTATTCTGCTTTCTAATTGATTCAAATTACTTTGCAGCTTGCAACTGGAATCGCTGGCCTATTGTTGGTCGGAGAATGATCCGCTTTGCGTGGACTTTTTGCGCAGCTCAGAGAATCAAATCATCACATTGGAGCAGAAAGTTTCCCGCAAGGGTGAGATCAGCGCTGAGATCTGCTCCTATGAATTGGCAACGGGCAAAATGCAGCGCACTGCAATTACCTCAATTGCAATGGGCACACAGATCTGTTGCTTTGCCTTCAGTCCGGATCAGGAGAAGCTCTTCCTGGGCAGCATCGATCGGAATATATGCTTGCACGACCTGGTGCTGCAGACAACCAAATATGTTAAGCAAATCGAAATTGTGCCAACGCAATGTGCTTGGCATTGCGATTCAGCTTTGCTCTGTGTGTCCAATGAGCGATCTGTGCTGCAGTGCTTCGACCTGGCCCTGTCGCCCATTGGCAACCAGCTGCTGAGTGAGAGCGTAACGCCGACTAATCTGCTGGACCTCTCGCACTACTTTGCCGCACAGCCGACGCTTCTCAGCATAGCCTTCAGCCGCAAGCCGGACTTGGCTAACTTCTCTCACAACTATGCGCAAACGGATTGCCTGCTACTCTTGCTGTACGAGCAAGGTCCGTTGGCCTGCCTGCGCTTCTTTGGCGGCGCCGGCATGCGTGGCGATATTCACAATTCAGGATTGACGGCTGATGTAATCGCGGACAAGTATCTGCGCTTGCAACAGCCAGAGCGAGCGGTCAATGTGCTTGCCTCTCTCAATTGGGAGACCTATGGAGCCATGTGTCTGATCACGCTGCACAAGATTGCGAACTATGTTTTCTTCTCATCTGATCAGCGACGACCACGCTGCGATCTAATGGCCAGAGCCTTGAGCACGTTCGCTGACACGCTCTCTGAGGATACAAAGGATGAGTTCAGCGACCAGGTTTATGATCTAAAGCGTCGCTTTTGCTTTTTTTTGATGCGGTGAGTCGTAGCTGAATATAAAAAATATTAAATATTTTAGTCTGATTTGTTCCCCTCTGTCCACAGTAAGAATCTGTTCAGCGAAGCCTTTGAAATAGCCCATGACATAGCGGATTACGATCTATTCATGGACCTTTATAATCTGACCAAATGCATTGGAAGCTTGAGTGAATTTGCTCAGGTTGCTTTTGGACAGGCTGCTGCTATTATTCATGGCGATGATCAGGGCAATTTCAGCTCGACTTTGGCCAGCGAATTACGTCCGGATTCTGTTTGCTCACAGTTGAGCTATACGACGCCCAGTCAGCCGACTGCTCTGAAAAACTATGTGCCACCCTTGCCTTCGTTTAAATCAAAGATTTTCAATGCTGAAATGATTAAGATTAATATACCTAAGCCTGAGCTGCGGCCAGCATTGATGGAACTGCGGACGCCAAAGCTGAGTGGACCCACGGCGAATACAGCAGCAAAGGGCGGCAGCCAAGCAGCGCCCAAGCAAGCTACTTTGAATGGTAAACAGCTCAATTTTATCCTAGACTAAATTTGTTATATTGATAGGTTCCCTCTTGCAGGCACAGATTGGTCGCAGGATGTGCCGGATCAGACAGTGGGTCTGCCGTTGCCCTTGTCGTTGCCGGCCAGTGCTCCTGTGCATCTACAGCAAAGTTCACAGCTCACATCACAAGTTGGCACACAGCAAGTCTCACAGCCCGGCTCACAGTTGACTCTGCCATATCATCAGCCCAAGTTTTATCAGCATCCGCTTGTCTCTGGCAACATACCAGCCATGTTGCCGGCGCTTGGTAATGAGGAGCATCAAAAGCGTTTGCTACTTAAAAAGCCAACAGCTTCCATACTCTCAAATGCAGCAGCAGCGACTCCGCTGCACAATGGCGACACGCCCAATGTGAAGAGCACGCCGGTGGAAAAAAACAAAGTCAAGTTCTCGGACACCATTCAGGTGGCTGTTGTGCCGGTAAGTCTTACACATACACTAAATAGCTCCCAGTTAAAGCTTTCTGCTTTCTTTCGCTAGGAGATACCACGTAAAGAGAAGCCGTTGCCACCGAAACGCAATGGCTATTCACGCCCTGCAGCGCGACACATGACTAATCCTCGCAAGGAACTGGCGGATAGTCTTCCACTGTGTCATCCAAATGATGAGTACTTAAAGGATTTCAATCCCATTACAACGAGTGAGTAAAATCAAGGCATATATATAGTTTCATCTTGCTTACGTATAATTTTCTACAGATGTTAGCAAGCCGCCAACGAGAAGGAGGGGCGAGGAGGAGCCATCCAGCAACAGCAAACCGACGTCCAGCTCTTCGTCCTCCATCAAAGTTGTGCACTTTGGCGTTGTCTAAGCGTTTTTTACGTAGTGCAATTTAATTAGTTTAAATAGTTAAGAATTCGTCTTCCATGTGTAAACGTTGCCGTCCACTTAGTGCAAAGCTTTAAATAGGAAAAGTTTCTATTTTAAATATGTTTCCCTTCTACAATTTTTACAGATTTATTCAATAAAATAAAAACTAGTTTTTAAATGTTTTTGCCAAATGACAAATGTGTGCAGATTATTTTTTCTTATTGGGCGTGGCGCCACCCATGCGCTCCAGCTCCGCCTTGAGATCGAGTAGATCCTTATCGGGCACATAGCGTCGTTCATCATGCTCATCTGTATGCTCCGACACCATCAGATGAACGCCCTCCGGAAGCGCCGCCTGTGCAATCCTTAGAAATTGTGGATACACCGGTGCATCCACGTTGCTCAGTAGTAGGCTGCGTTCATAGGTGGTCAACTTGTACTCGGACTCAATGACCGTCGAATTGGGCCGCAGGCGTTGCACCTGCGTCTGCTGTGGGGGCAAAGCATAGCAGTCGGAGACATCCAAATCGAGGTACTCCGCCACACCGTGGAGGAATCGTTGATAGCTCTCGAGAAGTGGGTAATCGTAGCCCTTTATCTGTACATTGAGGCTTTCGTATTGCGGGAACTTGGGCTTGAGGGACTGCAAAAAAAGCTTACATTTAATAATTTGTTCATTTAAATTCATATTTCATTAAAAACCTCGAGGTAGTCCGGCTCATATACACTGTAAGTATTATTTCTAGTCGCAATCACCACTGGCTTTGACACTTGCAGGGCTACTCGCGTACTCGGCAATAGCTGTAAAAATTAAATATAATAGTTTTAATACAAATTTATTACATTTTATTTATTGTTATTTACACGGCGCAGCATTTTGGAATTCACGTAGGTTATGTCACAACAGCTGATTGTCCATGCGATGCTATACACGATCAGGTCGCATGACAAGCGCTGAGTTGTAGCAGCATAACGAATTGAGGACAGAGTGATTTATTAATACATGCATTCAAAATTGTATGAGTATCAACTCAACAACGATTTTACTGTGTACTGTGTACATTAAATTCCTTCAAAATGTATTCAGCCTTTTAAATTTTCACATCTAATACTTCATTCGATAGCAATCGGTTATAATATCACACCAATCGATGTATCGATAGGTTCTACTATCTTTCATAAATACGACTGAATGGCAAACTGAGAAGAAGATAACAAGTAAAATTTTTTTTCGGTTACTGCTAATTTTGCTTTGCAACTAAGGTTTTACAACTAGAACACGTGAAATGGAGTCAGCAAATGGTAGAAATCTAGCGCTGCTTGTACTGTGCCTGTGCGCCTGTTACGCGCTGGCCTTTGAGGGCAAGGAAATACCGGCCACCAAATTCGGTCAGAGGGTGGCACCGACAATGACTTTTCTTTATTGGTGAGCTGCAAAATTAATTACCATTAATGATGTCTAATTTATTATGTTTGTCCATCGTTTAGCTATTCATGTGGCTATCGCAAGGCGTTCGAGGACTATGTAAATATACTGGTTAAGAAGTATCCACAGATTGAGATTGTGGGCGCCAATTACGATCCGCCCGGCATAAATTATTACCTGTCGAAGATAATATTTGCTTTAAAGATAATTATTATAATATCTGTGGTAACTTCGGTGAGTCCCTTCACTTGTTTGGGATTCAACACGCCTGGCTGGTGGAATCATTTGCAATCAAACAAAATATATGCCTGTATGATGATCTTCTTCCTGGGCAACATGATCGAAGGGCAACTTATTTCCTCCGGGGCCTTTGAGATAACATTAAATGATGTGCCCGTTTGGTCGAAAATACAAACGGGCCGTTTTCCCGCACCTGAGGTGTTATTCCAAATCATCGACAATCAACTGCAGTTCACTGACAGTGTCCAGGAGAATCCCGACTTTGTTAAATAATAGTAGTTCCCCGCGAATTCCAGAGACGGTTCAGGTGAAGCGCCATCTGTCATCCACTAGAACAACACCAAAAACGAAAAAAAACTATAAAGAAACGAAGATTGAAGAAATACAAATGGAACTGGACGCGTGGATATTTAGTTATTAATAAAACTTAACTAAACTATATCTTGTCTCTGCGTTACGTAAAATAGTATATTTGTTTATCTACCAATTTATCTGCTGTATTACTGCTCTTATGTGTATCTGTGTCATCTACAAAGCTATATAGTATAAATAATGATAATGAGTGAAAGTGTTTTAAAAGGGCATCGGGGTATAATGTTTTATATATAATTAAAAACTGTATTAGTGTATGCACTTTGTTTTATATAGTTTATATCAAATTATGCAATACTCAAAAATACAGAAACAGTTAACACTTGTTAATGGCTGAAATTAGCAAATATATGTAGCTGTTGAGCCCTAAAATTTTCAATTGCTTTGCATTGAAATCGAGATTTTCGAAAATCCCTAAATGGCGGCATTATTTATTTAATGTAACCAGCATCTATTCGTTAACAACAAACAACTTATAACAGGAGCTTTTGTCACTTGATCTTTTACTAAACAGCTTGCAGTACCTCCTATGAGCCGCTTCCGTAGATGTAAAGCTGTTGCTGCTGCTCACGATTGAGGAATACTTAGTCCTAACGGCGAATGCTTGTATTTATTTTAGTTGCTTAGAAGAGCTGCTGGTGTTGAGCTTGCAAAGCTTATAGTTATAGCTAAAATAATACTCTTAATTCACTGGTAGTTAACGGAACTCTTACTGAGTTACATGAGTAGTAAACTACTTTAAGGTATGAATAAATAGTTCACATTACTTTTAAGACGTTTAAATTTTTATTATTTTAAAAACTGGGTTCTGTTCGCTTTGTGTATGTGTGTGTGTGTGTGTGTTAACTTGTAATCCCTAAATACAAGATATGAACTGAATTCTATATTGGGGCAGTGGGTTGTTATAGTAGCTTTGCCTCCGCTCGACAGACAAATATTTTGTAAATTGGTTTTATTTTATTCGATTCAATTTGTAGATCTTTACCCAGCGATCTTTCGAAAAAAATGGCACTGTGCAGGGTATTTGGTATCTCGTTCTATTTGGGGTAGTGTTAGCGACTTAGATATAATTATTTATTATTTTACTGCTACTTAGTATGTAATCGGAGCTGTGGATCTAAGGAGCGTAAGTATCATCGCGCGGATAGCGACGATTTTGGCGAACTCCGCCGTATTGATATGGATTACGATAAGTTTGTTGACGATTGTATTGGCCCGTTGGCGGCAGTGGCTGTGGCTGACGCAATGTTTGTGGTTGCGTACGATATTCCGCTGCTGGATAGCCACCTGACCATGTGGAGTAGGAGTTTGGTGGTTGCTGTCTGCCTCCTGTTGACCAGGAGTTCGAACTAAAGCCGGCATTGGAGCCAGAGCCAGAGTTGAAACCACCAGATCTCGAGCCTGCACCCGAATTGGAGTCTAGGCCAGCATTAGTTGCCCAGCTGGAGCCCGATCTGAAGGCAGAGTTGTCTCTAGAGTTGGAGCCAGTGTTGTAGCCCGTGCTGTAGCCCGAGTTGGAGCCGGAGCTATAGCTGGACTGGGATGCAGAAGTCCGCTTGACAGTGTAGAAGCTATCGCCACGACGGCGACACACAGTACATCTGAAGGAAAAATAATACGCTACAGTTTCTAACTCTAGTTCCAATCAAAGCCACATACCTGCTAATTTTGCTGGTTTGGTCAGCCTTTAGGGTTTGCTGGCGTGGCTGCAGGAACTGATCCTGTTTCTCGATAACGGCTAGCCAGAAGGAGGCCAAAGCATCATAATAATTGCAACGTCCATGGCCATGGCATTCGATGACAGGATTGGCACGGAATTCCTCCAAGCAGGAGCCGGGTGAGACCAAGTTTTGGCCAACACCACCCGTATTATCCAAGGTCGTCTAAGCAATACAAAAGTCATTAATATTGAGATGGGAATCTAGACATTTATACTTACCATATAGTAACTGAAGCCTGTCCACATCTCCTCCCAGCCACCTGGACAATCTGGAATGGACATGGATTGCGAATGCAGGGCAATCACCCGCGTTGAAGTCTCGCAAACGACACAGCTAGAGAGTTGGTATACTTATGAGTCTGCTGTAGTTAGCCGTAGTCTACTCTCTGCTTACCGTGAAATGTACTTCATGAGGTCTCTGGATTGGATAGGCGTCATGGACATGGGCATGGGCTCAGCTGTGGATAGCCACAAGCTGTCGTCATTGTTCTGAGCATAGTTGCAAACGTTGTTGAAGTCACAGAACATGTAGGGCATGGTGGTAAAGCGCATAAGACAAGAGCCGGATTGTCCCAAATCTTGGCCGATAGCGCGACTGCTGGCCACATTGCCAGACAGCGAGTAGCCCTCCCACAGCATATTTGTATTGGCTGGACACACGGGTATATTAACGGATTGCGAATGTCGGGCGAAAATGAAGCCACGGCTCTTAGGTGGAGGTGGTGGTGGAGCTGGGTCACCTTGTGGGCCAGGCAGACCGCGTAGACCCACGCGTCCTCTTAGACCCATTTCGCCAATGTCGCCGCGTTGGCCTTTAACGCCGTCTGGTCCTTGGTAGCCCATCTCGCCATCATCACCTCGATAGCCAACTATGCCACGGAGACCCGCTGCTCCATGCAAGCCAGGTGGTCCAATATCGCCCCGCTCACCCTTGAAGCCATCCAGGCCGGGCTCGCCACGATCGCCGGGTCGGGCGTATGTGTACGAATAGGTAACACCTGGTTCACCTTTTTCTCCTGATAGTCCATCAACACCATCGATGCCACTCCAGCCTACATCGCCAAGGGGGCCGCGTGGTCCGCGTGGGCCGACCGGGCCAGTGCGGCCTGGTCGCCCACTGGCACCTTCCTCGCCCTTTGCACCATTTAACCCGGGCATACCTTGCCGACCTCTTTCGCCGATGTCACCCTGTTGACCCCAAATGCTGAAGCCAGTTTCACCAATTTCACCTTTGCGTCCTGTGTCGCCACGCTCTCCTTTCCTTCCCCTCATGCCGTGCAGGCCATTACGTCCAGGTATGCCTTGATAGCCATAATCTCCGGGCGGACCTTGGGGTCCGATGAGCATTGGTCCCTGTGGTCCTTGCGCTCCATTTAAGCCGTATTCACCCTGCTCACCAGGTGCACCCTTCTGGCCAGGAGTGCCCGGACGTCCGGGCAGGCCATCGTAGCCAATGTCACCTTCTTCACCCGGTTCGGCGTTGAGTCTTTCGCCGATCAAACCTCGTAAGCCCTTGTCTCCTTGCTGACCTTTCGGGCCTGGTAGACCATCAAAGCCAGCAGGACCCTCGAATCCGATATCACCCCGTTCTCCACGTGGACCAGGATAACCAATAGCTCCAATCATGCCAGGCGGACCCGTTGGCCCTTGAGCTCCTCTCAATCCATTATCTCCAGGCGGACCTCGCATATCAGTTTGGGAGCCAATATAAATTACCTCACCAGCATCACCGATATCACCACGGTCTCCGATTTCGCCTCTGTTGCCAATTTGACCATATTCACCCGGTAGTCCTTCATCACCCTGTATTCCATGTTGACCTGGATAGCCGACATCGCCAATATCTCCGATTTCTCCAGGTGAGCCAGGGAGGCCTATTTCTCCGGCCTCACCCTTAAGGCCATCAAGGCCATTGCGTCCGGGATATCCATTTGGACCATCATCGCCTTGATCGCCAATAATTCCTGGTTGGCCAGGATATCCAGTATCACCACGTTGACCTTTCAGACCGTGCAAGCCGGGCAAACCATTGCGACCAGGCGCACCAACCTCGCCTTTTGAGCCTGGCAAACCATCAGAGGCGGGCATTGAATCGCCTGGTTCACCACGTTGGCCTTTAAAGCCCATGGGTCCATTGTAGCCGGGTGGTCCCTGCCATCCAGGATCGCCTTGATCACCTTTGATACCACTGTAAGCGGATACACCCTTAGCGCCGCGACGTCCGGGTACACCTTGATCACCTTGCACGCCCTTAGTGCCGGGTACACCCGGGATTCCCGGATATCCGAAGGGCCCAATCTCCCCTTCAAGACCTGCATAATATCAAACTTTATTAATTTATACAATTTTCATACCGATTGAGTATATCAACCTTTAGGTCCGAATTCGCCGACAAGCCCGCGGGGACCAATATCTCCTATGCGTCCATCAAATCCAATATCTCCACGATCTCCCTGCTCTCCGGGGATACCAGCAAAGCCGGCGGGTCCTGGCTCGCCCGGGATTCCAGGCACACCTGCATCGCCAATGGGACCGCGACGACCTGGATATCCAATGCTGCCCTTGGCGCCATTCTGACCAACTTGTCCACGATAACCAACTTCACCCTTTTGACCCTTAACTCCATGTGGGGCAATGCTGCCTGGACGACCAGGCTCACCCTGTCGTCCTGGGGGTCCAACGATAATGTCACCGCGCTGTCCCTTGTTACCGGGCAGACCCTTAAGGCCCTCGAGGCCATCGTCTCCGTGCACTCCTTTGATACCTTTTGGTCCAGGCGGGCCTCTTGGGCCCGGAAAACCAATGGGGCCCTCGTCTCCAATGATGCCTTTAACGCCTGGTCGGCCAGGCACACCGATTTCTCCAGGAAGAATATATTGACCAGGCTCGCCACGGAAACCTTTTGGGCCATCCAATCCTGGCAAGCCGGGCTCGCCATCCCTACCTGGCTTACCGGGCATGCCATGTGGACCATAGTCACCGATTTCACCCTTATAGCCCTTGGCTCCAGTTGGTCCCTGGAAGACTTCACCAGGTACTCCCATATCACCCATTATGCCCTTCAGACCCGGCTCGCCAGTCTCTCCCTTGGGTCCTCGGAAGCCAGGCTCTCCCGGATATCCCACATCACCGGGCTCGCCACGATTCTCAATTATTTCACCGGGATGTGGCTCACCTTTGTCACCCTTAAAGCCGGGGCTTCCAACATCACCACGTGCGCCCCTGAAGGAAAATACCATATAAAATACATACTTGAAGGAGTGGAAGACATAACTTACTTTTTACCATTGTAGCCTGGTTCGCCCGTTAAGTAAAACTTCGGTATGGATGGTGGTGTACCTGGTTTACCATCGCGTCCATCAATACCTGGTAATCCGTCCACGCCGGGACGACCTGCATCGCCGAAGTCACCACGAAGTCCAGGCTCTCCTTTAGCTCCGGGCACGCCGGGCCAGCCATCTTCTCCCCGATCACCCTGTTGACCTTGATCACCGCGGCGTCCATTGTCACCATCATCGCCCTTTTCCGTTTCTCTTAAGCTGCCAGTGTACTCGACACGGCCGGGTGGACCTTGCTTGCCGGGGCGACCTACCTCACCAGGAATACCATCTGTACCTCTGATACCTTGGTGGCCAGGTACACCAGGCCTTCCACGAATACCCTTAGGTCCTCTAGCGCCCGTGATGCCAGCCATGCCGCGTGCACCGTGTTCGCCTGGGTAACCAGCATCGCCTATTACGCCCTTCATGCCACGTGGTCCGGCATGGCAGATGCCACAGTCATCACCTCGTATGCCTTTGTCACCAGGATATCCACGGGAGCCGGGTGCACCGTCTATTCCGGGTATGCCACGTTTGCCAGGTGGACCTTGCGAGCCGGGTGGTCCAACAATATTCAATCCCTCACCGGGCAGGCCCTTGTCACCGGTTATACCGACTTCTCCACGATCTCCGCGATAACCATCAACGCCGGGAATTCCATTCTGACCAGCTTGACCTTTTGGACCGTAGAGGTTGAGTCCTGGATTGCCAGGGAATCCAGTGCGGCCAGGAGGTCCAGCCACTCCGGGCGGACCTTGTGGACCAGGTGGACCCATCAATCCGTAGTCACCTTGTTCGCCTTTCTGGCTGCGTCCCGGTGGGCCACGATTGCCACTCAGTCCTTGCTCACCAGGTGGTCCAGGTGGTCCATGTGGACCGCGACGTCCTTGCTTACCGGGTATGCCATTCAAGCCTGGATTACCAGGTGGTCCAAGATCGCCCTGTGGTCCAATTGGACCGGGCAGCGACTTATCCAAGGTGGGATCGTAGATACCGGGTGGTCCCTCGGGTCCCTGAACACCGGGAGTGCCATCGAAACCGTCCTCACCGCGTTCGCCTGGTCGACCATCCTCGCCATTCTCGCCACTGTAGCCAGGTGAGCCCTTCATGCCTTTTTCACCGGGGCTGCCTTGTACGCCATCATGACCGGGCTTTCCTCGCTCTCCACGCTCGCCCATTTCGCCTCTAGGACCTGGCAAGCCGCTGCGTCCTACTGGTCCTGGCTCGCCCGGCATGCCGGGAGGACCTCGGTCACCACGTGGTCCAGCAAAGCCTTTATAGCCTTTGAGAGTTTCATCATAGCGCAAAGCTCCAGGCTCACCCTCGCCAGGCTCGCCCTTGTCGCCCACGACGCCTTGCAGCATTGGATAGCTCTCCGGCACGCCCATCTCACCTTTATAGCCCTTTGGCCCCTGCTCACCCTTGTGGCCCTGAGCGCCAGCGAAGCCAATGTCTCCTTTGTAGCCGGTAGGGCCAGGAAAGCCAGGCTGACCGTCGACGCCATCCACTCCTCGCACGCCCATACTTCCCTTGGTACCTTTGGAGTTGATGCCGCCCTCGCCAGCATCACCAGTTTCACCAGGCGGGCCTGTCTTACCCATTGGGCCACGAGCGCCATTCTCACCAGGAATACCAGGAATTCCTTGTTCGCCAGGACGACCGTCGCAACCATCGATACCACGTGGTCCGGCAGTTCCATCATCTCCAGGAAAGCCCTATAATACAGAAATGTTACTCAATGTTCTAAGCAGCTGCTCTCAAAATATACTTACGGGAGCGCCCGGTAGACCAGTCAGGCCTTGATAGCCAATATCACCCTGGAAAAGGTAAGGTTAGTATCCGTAATACTTCAATTGAATACTAAATTTGTTAGAGACTTACGCGATGTCCCTTTTCGCCCGTTTCGCCGTATTCACCGAAATCGCCTTTTTCGCCGACACGTCCGGGCGGACCAGGCGGGCCCACATCACCGGGCGAGCCCTCACGACCGGGCACACCCTTTAACCCAAAGCCGCCCATGCGTCCTTTGATGCCTTTGCAGTCGCACAGCGTTGTATTGCATTCCTGAAAAAAAACAAGGTAAATATTGATTCACTTGATTTCGTTCATATATCTGTGAAACAACATCCAAATAGAAGACATAAGTATATATACATATATACATATAATGGATAATTGAATTTCGCACTGGAGAACGCGCCTTGATTGCCTTGATTGATTAGCATTCTTAATTGAGTTCCATATATTTATTTAAGTGCATAGATATGATTCATGCCTATAACTGTTAACTGTCCTAATTCAAATTGAAAAATATTCGTGTTTCCTAGTTCCTCGCTGAGTCTTTCATAAAATGAGAATAACAGAGCTAAAGTAGAGCAAAATTAATACTTTCCAAGAATATATGTGTGAAATGAAATATCAGGAATTAAATCTGGAATCAAATATTCGGGAGGAAAGAGACTTGATTTTTTGCAGATAAAATCATTGAACGTAGCTTAAATGAAAGAAGTATAATCTAGAAGCAAATATATATTCAGAAATCTATGCCATAAATTCACGATCTGTTTTTTTAGCTGTCTCCCCTACATTCTAGTATATCTCTAAAATAAAGACTACGTTGGAAGATACACATCGTAATGCACAAAGAATTTCAAGGATTCTCCTATGCGAAAGGCAGAGGAAGGAAGTGGAACGAGAGGAAGGGGTCGGCCCATCTAGTATTACGAATGGGCAGTGTTAATTGCCGTTAGTGCAACGACTATTTTTAGAGGCAGTCTTCAATTAAGAGCAATCATATTACACACTTAATGCTCTCAGCATTCTATGCTTTATGCACTTTAGATATTTTTTGCCGATTTAACCATAACAATAACAACAACAACAACAACAATAACACCAGCAAATGCGTCTTGCAACGTGTGGCGTGTGCCCCATGGGCTATGAAACAGTTCAACACTTGCAACTTTGGCGAACCGGGTGAAATCTGAAATGTTTGCTTTAATTGCACAATTGCCGTCAGCAATGAGATAATCCTCTATGAATATATATGTACCTATACACACATATGCAATATATATATAAACACATATGCTTCATTGTTTGCAGCTGCAAATTGTTTTCCTTTACCGCCGAAAACTCTATTAAACGTGGTCATTGAGGCGTGCGACAGCGCAGCATAGATTTTGTTTATGAATAAATACAATATTTTATAAATACTAGAAAATGCTAAATACAATAATACCCAGTATATTGAGCTAACGATTTGTACCGCTATGCTATAGATAAATATGTATATAAATAGTTGGCCATACTGCTAGATCTACTTGTAAACTTGAATCATGAAATTTCTCTAAATTTACCTTCAGTTTACCTCTTCATCCATCTACTTTTACATATATCCATGTTTCATCAGATGAAACTTGAAATGTTCTATAATTAAGCGTAGTTAATATGAACTGTTATATGTAGCAGTGTAATCAGCTTCCATCTCGCAATTTTAGTGCAAGATCTGAAACACTTCCTCACTATATTAAGGCCAAAGAATTTCAAAAACAAATATTAGTTTTGAAAAACCGTGCGCACTCAGGCATAAGTTCGCATCGAGCAGTTTATAGTCATGCTGCAGTTATTATGTTCCATTATTATTACAGCCACAAAATATTCCAGTTCACATAAACCTATTTCGTAATGCTTGCATGCGACCTCCAGGCACTTCGAGTGCCCATTAAAATTGCATTTCAGATTTGAAATGAAATCGTTTTTTTTTTTTTTTCACTTAGTTTTTCTGCTTCTTCTTCGGCCTGATTCACGAAAAACTTCTTGTGCGACATTTGCATCGTTATAAACATCCTTAATTTGTTTAGTAATTTTAGCGATTATTAATAGAATTGACATAACTTTCAGCGTTTTAGTTCAGATTTATGACACGGCATATTTCCCAGATGAAACAAAACCCAAAAAAGAGAGCAAATAATCGAAACACATGTCGAACGCATGTTCCAAAAAACAAAACAAAAAGTTTGAAGAAAACATTGATGTCAAATTCTTTTTTTCGCTTTGCAAAAATTGTTCAAATAAATTGAAAAACTGTTGGCTAATAAAAATAATTATCGAGTGCAGCGTATTTTCCACACACATTTTTTCACATTTTCCAGCTGCACTCGAGGAAAATTCAACTCAATGAGTTCAAACGCAAAACTTCCGAGAATTTAGGCCTCGGTGCGAGATCAAACCATCTGTTAACCAAATATGCAGATGACGTGTAAATCAGAAAATCACAAAATCGTAACATAAACAACTCAAATGAAACACAGAGAGAAATAGAAGGAGAACAAACTATGAAAACTGTTTTTTCGTGTGTGGTAAGCCATAAGATTTCGTTTTTGCCTTCAATCAAAAAAATAAAAGAGAAGAGAAAACGCAGACGAGACCAAAAATATAAATTTACAATGCATATGGCAGGTGTATGCTGCAACTGTGTGTGAGTGTGCATGTGTGTGACTATAGATATATATGCATGTGTGTGGGGCACAGCTAACACGGCAAGCAATTGCACTCAATTTCTGGAATATGTACGAGTTGTTCATGTGGGAAGAATCGCAGCTCAATAAAAGCACAAAATCCCAAGTGAACCGCAACAAAATAAAAGAGCAAAGAAAATACATTAGAATTGTTTGCATAGACTATTTATACTGATGAGTTGTTGAGCGCTAAATATGATATATAGTTGAGATTGGCTAAGATTTATATATGATGTATTATTTTTTTTTTTTTTGACTGATTAAATTATGTATTTAGTTTAATACAGGATAATAAATTTATAATATAGTATGAGTCATGCATATAGAATACAAGTAGGAGTAGATGAAATGCGAAAGTCTAGGATTTTAGTCGATCACATTAATTTAATGTAAATTAATTCATTTAAATTTCATGTATTTGTTCTTTGTAATATCTAAAAATATTTTATAATAAATTTTGTTTATAGCAACAATAATAATGGTTCAGTAATATTCATGTACATATTTTATATTGCCCATTGCAAAATATATGCACATATGCAATCGACTCGAATTACACGCGTTTCCATATAAGAATGGAAAAATGTGAAAACAAGTGTCTCCCGTCTGATATTTCTTGTCGAAGCCATCTATAGTATCCATACCCCATATCCCATATCTGGTTAGTAATATGATTTATCTACCTGATCGACCTGCTCGATCGAGGCCAACATTTTCACACATTCCTTCCATTGAAAAGGCAGCAATTGAAAACCCCAAAGTTCATTCAATCAATTGCCCAACCCGAAAGAAGCTCACGAAAAATTCCAAATGCACTTTTTCAACAGGTTTGCAAAACAGACAGCGCTGCAGTTCCCTTGAACTTGACACTCAACATATGCCCAGCTATTATATATATTATGTACTCTATATATATACCATATATGTGGATTTTGATGGGCTCCACAGCAACATAGAGCGCATTTAGCTCGGTCGCAGACAATGCGACAAGTGGCGTTGTTTTATGTGAAAAACAATCAAAAAGACAAAAAAGACAAACAAGACCGTTGCAATGGGGCGTTACAGACTGCGAAATACACGTTCAAAATCCACATCTGAATAAATTACATACCCAGATTCAATTGGAGTTAATAGACCTCTCTCTCTCTCTCCACCTCCAAAATTTGCTTAACAGATTAATAGAATATATGTATAGCGCATTTGATTGTTATCTAGATAAAGTTAGCACAACAGGATATACTCGACCACCATCCAATATGCCCGTTTTGCATAGCTGAGCGAGCATTAAAAAAACTATACAGCGCAAGACTTGACCAATTTATGAGCTGCATAATGTTCTACAAACTTGTATAAAGTGCAAATTGTTAACGTCAGCAAAACAGACAGAGACAGGGCATAAAACAAAAAATGTGTTGGGAACCTAAATGTGCTATATATATAGATATACATTTTTATATATATACGGTGCAGATATGTATATGTATATATATATTATGATATGGCTATAGGTATTGGGGCACGCGTGTGGACCCTGTTTGAGGGTCTCATTTGCTTTGCGAATTGAGCAGGTTATGTACGTATAGCTTAGATAGCATAAATTTCAGGGAGCGACCATAAGACGGGAAATATGTTTAGGCAATTGCAATTGCTTAAGCAGTTTCAATTTGAAGTATATAAATTTCCCATTTGAGTTGGATGTTTTAATAAGTTGTGTAATCGGCATGAATTGAACATGAAATTTTTTATAAATATGCAATATTATTTTAAATATACATACATTGAAAGTCAGATCTATAAACCAAACAAACCAGTCATGATCAATTTAAGTGAATGAACTAGAAGTTCCTATTGCCTTCATAAAGTTAAGAATCGTAGAAACTATATTTCAACATAAAGTTGGAGATTTAAGTTTCCTCAATTGAACTCAGTCTTTTGATCAATTAAATATTAAATATAAAGAATGCTTAATACTGCTTACGAAACTAGTCAGTTCATAACTCTTAATTGAACCATAAATTCCATACCTAACTTCTAGTTCCGTTAAGAGGCAAAAAGTTCGACATAATCATAAACTAGGCTTTATACTTTTTAGTCCAGCTCGATCAATTATTAACAGTTCAAACGAACAACGGACTCATGAACTTGTTAAATCGCTTGAGTAACTGATTGAATTAACGGAGCTAAGAGCGGCGCTCATGACCCACTGAACTACATAAGTCCGATAAATCGATCACTGATGACTGATCACTGATCACTGATAACTGACCGCATGCAGTATATTCAGCTGTCAATCATGCTTACTTCCGATCCTCACTTGCCGTGAGGAACATGTGAGAAATGCGAAACACAGACAGACAAAAGCTGCCTGCTATGGCAATGGCTTCGTCTAAGCAGTTTTTTACACGTGGCGTCTGCCTTAAAACAGGTTTACTATGCGTATGCGTGATGTATGTATAGGTATATACATTTACATACATATATATGTGAAACAGGTATATAAATAATATATATTTCTATGTATTTATACTCTTGATACTTCCACATGATGTGTGTCAGCGGCTTAGTTAAGCGCATTTACACATGTTAAGGCCAATTGGCAGCGCATCTCTCTCTCTCTCTCTCCCTCCCCAAGTCGCTCTCTCACACTCCCTCGCGCCCTCCCTCTGCCTCACTCTCAATTATTAAGCTGCATTTGCGCTGCAGTTTAAGGTCAAAGTTGTCAGGCCTCCAGAGCTCTATCACAGCGACAATTGGCACACCCACCCACGCTCAACTCAACCCATAGACGGACACACATCTGCACACACATAGCTATACATGATATGTGTATATGTATGTATATATATTTGATATATGCATATGCGGAGATCGTTGCACGTGTAAGCGCCGAGTACATTGGCCTGGCCTGGTCTGGTCTGGCCTGGGGGGTATCTAATGACGCCAACTGGAATTCACAAGTCAAGTTCCGTTGAAAAACAATTATAAAAAAAAAAAACAAAATGTTCAGATATATATAAAGCGCATGGTAATCAAATTTGTAACTCTTAACATGAACTTAGGCTAAGTTAAGGCAAAGTTAGACGCAATTGTATTTAGTTAGAGGGCGAGAGACTCGCAATCTGCTATATCGCTTATAGTCGAGCACTAAGATGGCGGAACGGATGTGGCACAGAATACAAAAAAAAAAAAAAATACTTATATATATATAACTGTCATACATACATATGTATATATATATAAATCATGGCTGATAACACATTGCTCCGACAGCTGACAGATTTTGATTTGTTCTTTGGGCATTTTAATTAAAACGTTTTAATTTGGCATTAAATTATGCGACAGCGAATTACATATATAACATAAAGTATAATATAATATTATATATGTACATATGTGTGTATACACATATTGAGAGTGACATATGTGCTGTACAAAGGGGTTATCTGTGTGTCGTCGTTGTAGATGTCAATGCGAACTCTTTGTTGCCAACTTGAATAACTTCTTGAAGCGATGTCCTGTCATTGGATCTTGAGTATAGCATCGTTCGACCCGCCTAGCAATTGACCCAATTCAAGCAGCAACACGCGCCATCAATCAACATTTGATCTTCTACAGGCGAATTTCGCAGTGAGCTGCAACATGCAAGCCTTTCAGAGAGTGTGTCAAGTAGTCGACTAGGAGCTACCCTGTTGCTACACAGAACTGATTGCTGGGGGTTATCAAAATTATAAATTGGTTCTGAATAGAAAATCTTATATGCTAAAAAAAAGGTATGCAACAAAATTTATTTTATGATATTATTAACATTATAAATATGTATTGTGAGAGGGCGTCATTTCTAAAATAGATTATCTTTGAAATTCATTTCATACACTCAATGACACGCAATTTACTCTTTGAAGTCAATTTCTGTAAAACTCAAGGAATTGTAATGTTAATTTAACTCAAACATCTATCGTCCACACGAAAATATTTTAACTTTTAAGATAAAGATTACATTTATTATTATATTTATTACTATGTAAATACATACATTTACACGTCAAGGAAACTAGCACAGCCTAGCTGTGAAATGTGTACAGGGTGTGTGTATAAAATAGTAGATTTGGAGCAAACATATGAGCAGCGTGTGATTGACATGAAAATTCATGCCCACACACAAGCATACACACACTCCCACACACACATAGAGAACACATAATGAATGCACATCTGGACAACTCGACTGCGATTTGGAACTGGGCCTGGCTCGCTGCCTGCTCCCGCTATATATGTATGTGTGTATATTATTATTAGTATTTGTTATTGTTGTTGCTAAATGCTATTGTTGTTGTAGTGCTGTTTGTTGTTGCGCTCTTGCAGCATGACATCATTTTGCTTGACATCATTAAGAAGCGTCAAAAGAAATCTGCACATGCACATGCAGACTCAAAGCGAATCACATATTCATACACACTTCTGCATGTACACATATGTATATGTATATGTTGTGTACATATACATGCACAGTCAGCCAATGTCGCCTCGTCCAGTTTTATTGTTCAGTTTCCTTTTAATAGTTTGCCTAATTGTTTAGACAAAATGCTTGACAGATGTTAACTAATTGCCGCGCACTCAAATTACATGTAATAGACAGTCCCAGTGGCTGTCAAACTGTATGCTGATAGTGCTCAAATGCCAAACTGTCAGCATTGTCAGCTATGGCAAATGGCAATGATTGACTATTCCAGCCCCTGCTATGACATGGCGAGAACATGCATTTTATGATTCGAAGAAAATATTATTATTTTATTATATATAATTAGAATAGAAAACCTCTATTGATAGCGTTTAAATTGAATTTCTAGCTCAAATGTTTGGCTCTTGGTATTTGCCTTATCAGAAGCCTTGTTAACCTTCTTATTGACATTTTCCAAATGCTTTTGCAGTACAAACAAACTATTTGAGATTGAAATAAATTTAAACGCATGCAAAAATGTTCAAGCTTCAGCTGATATTTTTAGCAATGACGCTAGATGGA
Source organism: Drosophila arizonae (assembly GCF_054131065.1). NCBI lineage: Eukaryota > Metazoa > Arthropoda > Insecta > Diptera > Drosophilidae > Drosophila > Drosophila arizonae. The sequence goes on from NC_142923.1 coordinate 1,134,431, forward strand.
AACATGAATATGTACATATAGTATATGTACATATATAAATATGTATATACATATATAACATTTATGAGCTTTAATGAATTTCAATTTCAGAAGCTGCAACTAAATCAAACTGATAACAACAACAACCAAGTGGCTCTCTCTATGTGCGCGCGCGTATGTGTGTGTGTGTGTGTGATGCTTGATAACCCAATTTCTTGAGGCTCTTTTTAAGCGCAGTGAACACAACAATCAAATAATCGCTTTAATTTACAAAGTTACAAAGTAATTTACACTGTTGCTGTGCCCCAGACATACAATATATACATACATGTATACATGTATATATATACATTCATACGTATATCACTCATACGACATGTTGCTCCTATCTTTTAGTCGCTCGCATAATTTCCGCATTCAGTTGCAGATAAATAAATAATTGAGTCAAATTGAAATGCAGCGCGCCAAACAATTTTCAACAAATTGCAGCACGCAAATAAACTTCAGTCATAATGAAAGGCGTGTCTTGTTGTTGTCTTAGTTCTACTTCATCTTCTTCAGCTCATTCTTGTTGTTGTTACTTGGGGGGCCCCGTTATGTCTGCAGCTGGTCAGTGATTTATGCGCTTAGGGTCAGCCTAAGGACTGAGCCTGCCATTCGCTATAAACAAAGCACAAGCAAATGGAATTGGAACAGCAGAGTGATGGAGCGAAAGAGAGAGAGGGAGGAGTACTGTACTATGGGCCAAATTTGGCAAATGAGCTGTGCTTTAAAAACTGTATCAGTAATTTTGAAGTGACTGTATTTACAATTTGAAAGCTAACAATCAAACTGTCCAGTTTGATTTCGTCAAAGTCTATTAGCAGAAAATTTAAAACATGAGAAAGTTTCTCAAATTTTTTAAATTAAAAATGTATGAATATTTTATTATATTATTATATTTTATTCTATTATATTATTCTCTTTATTTATTGATATTCCATTTAATTTAACTTTTTAAATCTTGACATAAATTCTAATTCAAATTCAAAAATTTCCCATAGTACCGCAGCAGCTTCATCGAACCTACAACCAAAAGACATTCAATTCCAATATGAAATGAGGCAGCGCGTCGAAGACAGTCGCAGCTGCGCAGCTGAGTAGCTGAACGCTAGTCTCTTTGCACTGTCAGTGCCCTCTGCATTCTCTCTCTCTCTCTCTCATCCTCCCCCACTCCAACAACATTTTCCAATCACTTGAGCTGCTAATTGTCGGCAGCAGAAAAGAAGTCTCACGCACACACACAACTGCACACGCAGTGCACAAGAAATTTCCCTATTAAAATGGGCTTCAAACGGTTTCTGATGTTGTTGTTGTTGTATTTTTATAGGCAGATGCTGCAGCCGCGGTCGCTGCTGATAAAGTACATTTATCAAAATTCATTCATAGAAAAGAAGCAGTCGCAGGCGACGTCAACGTTGGCGTCGGCATCAGCACCGGCAATGGCAGCAAGCTAAGTGCAATCGCTACGTATGTACACTCACACGCACGCACACACTCATGCACACTTGTTGCGCTCAGTGTACGCGCGCGCTCTTAAATGCGCAACGATTGTCTCTCTTGTGCGCTGCGCGCTCTTCACGTGAAATGTGTCTGTATGCGTGTGTGAGACGGAAAAGGAAATCACATTTATGTTAAATGTAGCGCGCATACAAAAATAATTCTTATTGGCAAATGTGAAAACCAGTTGATGCACAGTTCGAGAGCCACTGCGCAGCGCAAGCCAAACAGTAGCAAAAGAAAATAAACGCTTATTCATAAATATATAGGAGAAATAATCAAGTTTTAACGTTTTTGCGGTTTTTTCCATTGGCTTAGCCGCAAGACTTTGACGCTCTCACTCCAATAGCTGTAACAATTGCAGCAATTGCATTTGCATTTGCAATTGGAGTTCTCTGCGAAGTACCATGGCATTGACCACGTAACCGAGTGCGAAAAAAAGTTCAGATCAAATTACAAGTGCCATCAAATGCGGCTCCCGCAAACACGTGAGTTGGCAACAAAAGTACTAAAGTAAAAGAAAAACTCGCTTAAAGTGTAATTTATTTACTTCTTATGCCTTTTTGCCTTTCTTTGGCACATTTGACTCGCTAAGAGTGTAAATTCTACGAGAATTCAAAATTTCAGATATCAATTTCCCAGTCGGTGTGAGAATATTTCGAAATTGTCCTGAAATGAGCTGAGCAAATTTTCCCAAGTAATTAGGTTTTTGAGTTACAACATCTTTACTGATTAGTCAGTCAAGCAGCCAAATATTGATTGCTATATACGTTAGGCCCAGTACGTAAAGTCAATCACTGCAAATAGATTCATATACGTAAGCATATAAAAATCATATGATCTATCAAAACATGTTCCCAAATCCCCTCCGTATGACATAAAGAGGAATTTTAGCTATTATTGCGTAAGTCAATCAATTACAGAGTACATCAATCAAACACTTTGATAGATTGATTGACAATTGTTTATATATCAGAAATTGTATTTAACACTGGGAAACTAAAGCATTGAAGGGAGCTAACTTAATTCAATCAGATCAGTTCAGATCAGTTCAGATCAGTCAGTCGGTCAATCAATCAATCAGCAACACAATTCAACGAAGATTGACTGATGTAGGAATGTACAATATTTACAATTGTTTGGCGCTTATTTACGTATACAACGCTCTCATTAATCAGTTGCTCAATCAATCAATCAGTAATTTATGCATGTATAAATATAATCTATAGATTACTGATGCTTTAGGCATGTTGCTCTGGCAAATGTCATGCTCAGCCGATAGCCTCTGTCTCTGTCTCTGTGTCTGCCTCTGCCTGTGGCTGTGGCTGTGGCTCAAGCTCTGACTGTGTCTGTGGCTCTGCTCGTTGGCGACACTTTAGAATAAATTCTATTTTGAGTTCGACTCGATCCGATTCGATGTGTCGCAATCAGCGAACCGAAGGCGGCTACACATGCTATCAATCGTCAATGCCGCCAACATAGCAATAAACCTAATTAAATTTCAACGATTTCGATTTAGTTTCACTTCTTCTGCTGCTTCTTCTTATTTTCATTCTGTCTCTTTCTTCTTCTTTGTCTCGCTTGATAAGCGGCTGAAATCAGAGCAACATAACAGATTTTGCCTTAGCATAGGGCCCAAAAATACTTAAATGACGAAATAGAGGTTCTAATTAAAATAATCTCTTCGGCTAGGCTTGAAGCAGGCGAGAATACACGACTACCCAATACTCGCTCAGAGCGCTCAAAAATAGATTTACGACTTACGATTTCCCAACTGCAGTTTAAGCTTTTACCCTAAACATATTTTGTTAACTGCCTAAAAATCATTGTACAAAACGTGTTGCATAACTCCAGGGGCAACTTATGTGGCAGGAAAATTTAAGAAATTTTGTAATAATATTAAAAAATATTAGAGACAATAATTTCAAAATTATTTTTAGTTTAGAAACTTAGCGAAATATATTTATTTTTACTTTGAAATATAAAATTATTCATTAATAAAATTTATAAAACAAAACAAGTTATTTCTGAAATTTATTTGTGTGTGGAACAAATTCAAATATTAGGTGTTTTTCATTTATTTATATGATATACGTTTTAGCTCTTTTATACAAATATTTCAAAACAAAAATCCAATTTAAGTTCAAATTTGAATGTATTTTTAATTTTTAATTGCTAACCGGAAATATTCAATGGCAAACGAATTTGATTGTTTATTATACAATGTACAAAAAAGCATAATTGCTTTTGGAAGAGGGAAGAAGACAGAGATCCATTGGGGTTATCATGAGAGTGATAAGAGCACGCGCTAACCTTTCCCCGATTGCCAAATCTCACTAATCTGAAATTCATCTGCGATGACATAATAGAAACTAGAACTCGAATCCATTGAACTGCTCCGCGTGTGACCAGAGAGGAAAAGCCTCTACAACAAAAGCCCAACTCGCAAGGGTTTATCAAGCTCAATTACCGGAAATATAATGTGCAATAGACCCAAAGAAAATAGTATATACGTATATATCGGGGGGCTTTTGTTTTGGCTGATTAAATGTTACACAGCTGACCCAATTGTTTACTACATTTATCCAGATATATGTAGTATGTATGTAATATATAATATATAAGTATATACTATATACACATTATGAATCAGTTACGATTGTAGTTGAAAGTCAGATTGAGATTTGCGCATGCATGTAGTGCAGTTTGAAAGCCATTGCTTCGATTTAGTTTACTTGGAAAGGCATTGAGTGACAGCAATATATGTATGTATGTTATGTATGAATCAGTAAACAAACGCTCTCTTAAAGGAATTGTATACAGTTTGAATAGCTGTGAGTAAGGCAAGATATCAAAATACCTAACATATACTCTTAGTTTAAATAAGCCAGAGCAACTCTTGCCGAACAGTTTTACAAGGACTGTTTCAGTAAAAGAGAAGAATTTTCGACAATGACAGCATGAAACACGCAGTTTGACAGGAATTGATGTATGTATTGATTGATATATACGCTAAATAATATAATAAATAAATATGCATGCTTCATCAAAATTGATTCAATATTTAATTTTTTTAGTAAATAATTTTATTAGTATTTTTCCAAATTTTATTATTACTTACCTTTGCCGCATTCGCAAAGGACACAACGCTGGCAAACAGCCAGACTGCGCCAAGCACACCCGAGAGACCCGTTAGATCTCTGGGCAACAACATCTTGGTCCTCAGCCTGACCACAAATCGAATTGGAATTTGGAAACTCGAACTGGAACTGGGGACAAACTTAAAATGTCACTGCGATAAACACACACGAAACTGCGAAAGATCAAAACATTGGAACAGTGAATAAGAAACCGTTTTGTTTTTTGTTTTTGTTACTTTTTTTTGGGAAATTTTTGTATATACAATTTGTTAGAGTCTGATTGGTTTGCAATTAAATAAATAATTGATATTTGGTATTTTTAATATTTTGCATTCGAATTTGAATTTTTTGCAGGCGAACTAACACAAAATACTGCTGCTGCGTGCGGGCTCGCCACTTGATTTGGTGCTGTGCTGCTGCTGCGTTCGTCGAGCACGACACACTCCCCACATGTGGCGATCGTCAAGCGTTCAAAATGCTACTAAAATCGCCCGGCACAAAAGAAATTTCAATTCGTTTGCCCACAGCCTCGGCGTTCGGCTGGCGCTCGGCTCCAGATCGACGCACGCACACATGCTCAGCTGGCGATGCGTTTGTGTTGGTGCATTTTGTTTCAAGCGCTCGCTCGCTTTGAGCAGTAGGCAAGTTGGATTTCGTACGGGAACTGCGGAGTGGGGTATTGGTGCACAGCCTGTTGAATTTAGCACTTTGTTGCCTTGAAATGAGGAAACGACGACAACAACAGCAACAATTTCCCTCCATATTATAATTTCCCTACTTAGCTATTTAGTTTCTTGTTATTGTCGTCGTCGTCGCAGCAGCCGCCCAGTCCGATTAGGCAAAGGCTATTTTACATTTAGTACAACGGTCTGATAAGAAAGCCCGCTATAAGGTTGCGTATTTCCTGTTCGACTCATGAAAAGTCAGCTCGTTTCTCTCTTCTTCGTTCTTTCTAATTAATTAGTACGCAGATTTAACAAAAATAGAATTTTTCAAAATACATATTTGTTGTACATTTGAGGTCAGTTTTGAAACGCACTAACCACAATCAAGGCTTTTGTGCGTTGTGTAAGATTCGTTTGTTAGATGCCTTAGCATACACAATACAGAGTTGGATATCTGAGGGGTAAAGGGGCTGAAGGGAGGCTGTGTGCTATACATTGACCCACTGGTCCCAATCGGAAGCTTTCAGTATAGCTGGCTTACATCATTTTTGAGGAGAGAAGCAATAAACCTAATTAATATCCTAATATCCAAACAAATTCCTATTTTATTTCAATTGTATATTTTATATTCGATCTAAATTAAAAAACTAAAGTGATGATATTATTAATTTACTACATATCCTGAATACATTTTTCCAAGTCAATTACAAATATTTTGAATTCAAGTCAAATATTTTAATAAAAATATAAAATAACTTTTATAAACCTTTAAGTATTTTAATTAAACATTTATTATAATATTTTCAATAAATGAATAGATTGATTACTTTTCAATATAGTATATAGAATGTATATGAAAAGTAATTAATTTATAACAAATTATTGTAAACACCACTTAAAGTTTAACATACAAAATATTCTATTTATAAATCTCAAATCAGTCTTTCAAAAAGCAACAAAAAAAATATTCCGTTCTTATCAGAGGTTCTTAAGAATTTTGTTGACCGAAAGACCTGAATAAAAATCCAACACTGTGCAAAATTAAAGTAGAGCACTTAAAATTGATAATACAAATATATTTAACAATTTATGTTATATTATATTTATTATTAAAATTAAAATCTTAAAATATCTAAAGTCAATAGAAAATATTTTATATATATTTAGCTTGCATCTATTTCTCGCAGTGTATTCACAAGCAGGACTTCAAATCAAGCACACGATGCTCAAGTCATGCCGGATCGAGCCCTAATCAGAACTTCAATGGCAATAGCAATAGCGGAACTCATGTACCCGATCTTTCCAATTGGGCTATCAGCTATCAGCCCCAAATGTGATTCAAGTTGTCGCCGCCACAGTAGGTGCTCCAAAGGGGGAGTAAAGGCAAAGTCAAGCAAGCAGCTTCAGCTGGAAATGCTGTAAGTGGAATCTTAGCTCATATCGATCCACTCCAAAAGAATAGTATTGAGTGACTGGCTCGAAAATACCCTCGCAACAAGAAGTCAAAGGGGCCTTATGGATGTCAAATTGGAAATTTATTTACAATCAATATATCCCAATTATTGCAGAGCTTGATTAGCTATCAAAAAGAAAATCCTCCTATAAGAGAACATTGAATATTTGCCAATGTTCGTTCTGGTATATTACTAATTTATTTTCCCATATCCACTTCCACTTCCCGTATACCCCTTTTGCAAACAATCCATATTCAATGAGCATTTGCTATGGCAAAGAACAAAGAACAACAACTAAGTTAAGTAGCCGACTTAGTTTCAAACTTATCGCCCAGTTTCATTCATATTTATATTCCAGTTGGGTTAGCTGGCTCATTTCGTTGTTGTTGTTGCTTTTGTTGCTGTTGTTGCTTCACCCATCCGTTCCACATGCTCCGCACACGCACACACTCACACACAGACGCCCAGTTCACACAGACGACACGGATAGCGTACGTGAGCCGAACGGCATTTGGCGCTCGTCGCTCTTCGCCCAGCCCACTCGGCTCGCGGATCGTGCATTGGTCGTGCATTGGGTTTTTGGTTGGATGGAAGCTTATACTATAATTAGTCGTGTTTCGTCTTCTCGAGTAAGTAGGCTGCTTGCTTCTGTCTTTTAGTCTTAACTCGCCTGCTGGCTGTGCTGTGCTGTGTGCAGCTCGCGCTCTCGCTGCTGTGTGATTCGTTCAGTACGCTCCAGTCGATCCATTAAGTTGGATCACTTTTCTTTCAGTAAGCAGGAGCAGAAAATCGAACTGAAAATAAAAATTATATTACAATGAAAAAAATAGTTAAATTATGTTATATAAAATCGAAACGTTTCCGATTTATAAATGCATAAGATATATATAATAATAAAAATTAAAAATTGATAAATATTTTATTTGGAGCGTTCCTTCAGTTTAACCAAAAACAGTGACTTTCAAACTGTACCGCGCTACTTGAACTGAAATTAAAAAAAAAAAAGAAAAATTAAATATACCCAAATACTATAAAAAAAAAAATTATAAACAACTTTTGCCATTCACACAGCAAAAAAGAAGTTTTTTAATATTTTTCCATAATAATACATCATTTTATAGTGCATACTTTTCTGCCTCTTGCAGGCCAAGCGACGGCAAACATAATTTTAAGTCGATTAAGGACAGCAGGACATAACTGAGCAGCCAGAGTGCAAAGGGCATCATGTTGCCCCATTGGAAGCGGTAAGTAACTATATTACACGACTGAAAAGGAGCAACTAAAAAAAAAATAAAAATAAAATTCTACATAAATCTAAATTCATTTAAAGTTCAATTTAAAATGCTTGCTCAAAATTATATGAGCTATCAGTGGCTTCTAAACTGTGGATTGCTCATGCCGATCAGTGCCTGTTAAATATGTGCACAGCTTACGCACACAATCGCTCGTCGCTGCTGCTGCTCTCTTAGGCAGCGCTGCTCTTAACGCTTAACGCGCTCTCTTTAACATTCGCGCACACACATGCACACATATATAGGCACATGCTCTTGTGCAAGATAAGCGACTTGAAAATATTTTTTTTGTGTATGAATCGGAACGTTATTAAATGGAACATAAGATTTGGCCAATTAATTAACTTAAATGTATTCATATATACAATAAATATTTATGTATGTATATAAGTATTTTTTAAGCTTCTATCTAGATTTTCATTCACAATAACAGTGTATTAGTTCAACAGCTATATCCACTATGCTTAGAGAATCATAAAAGTAATAATTTACAGTTGAGGAATCCGAAATCTATATAGTATTGTTAGGATGCCAAAATTTAAATTATTATTTATTAAAATTAAAATTACGATTTATTACATCTTTTTTGGATTAATTAAATTTACTTATTATTTAGTTTTAGTTCATATACGTGTACATGTATGGTCATACCATATACCATAACGCATACCACTGATAATATGATACTGATTTATTTTTTAGGCTGCTGTTCGCCGCTGTAATTGCTGGAGCATTAGTTGGTACAAATGCTGTAAGCAAATGTTAAACAATTTAATTGTTCTATTTCGCGTAAATATTATATTTTGTTACAGCAATTTTGGACGAATCCCGGTGCGACTGGCTCTATCCATGAGTCGCTACGTCACCATACACGAGATGATCCTAGAGATACGTTTTCCATCGATGAAAGTTACGATATTGTAGATTCGGCGAGTATTCAGCGTGGTGCACCTTTGCCAAAGAACTGCACTGCTGGGTATGCGGGCTGCGTGCCCAAGTGTATTGCCGAGAAGGGTAATCGTGGTCTGCCCGGACCCGAGGGTCAGACTGGACCGAAGGGTCTGCAAGGCTATGCGGGACCAGAGGGTCCGCCCGGTGACAAAGGTCAGAAGGGTGATCCGGGTCCATTTGGAGCAAGAGGTCAGAAAGGTGAGCGAGGATCACGCGGTATTCCCGGTCTGCCAGGCGTTGCTGGCGTCCAAGGCCCAGCGGGAAATCCTGGTGCACCAGGTCTCAATGGCAAGGATGGTTGCGATGGCACCGCTGGTTTGCCAGGTCTTCCAGGCCTGTCCGGTATGGTTGGTCCTCGCGGCTACACCGGCGGACCTGGCCCCAAGGGCGAGAAAGGTGAACCAGCTAAAGAGAATGGTGACTATGCCAAAGGTGAGAAGGGTGAACCCGGTTTTGCTGGACGCTCTGGCGCCCCCGGACCCGAAGGAGAACGCGGCGAGAAAGGTCAGCGTGGCGACACAGGACCTTATGGACCGCCTGGACCTCGAGGTGATCGCGGTATCAAGGGTGAGAAGGGCGCTGCATGCTTTGCCACAGCTATGCCCGGCGAGAAAGGTGACAAGGGCGAGAAAGGAGATCCAGCTCCCAAGCTTCCTGTTCATGGCTCCGATACTGTTATGGGACAGCGCGGCGATGTTGGCCAGAAAGGTGAAATGGGTTATATGGGCGAGAAAGGTGGACTTGGACCCGCTGGTGAGCCTGGACTTGATGGACCGAAGGGTGAAAAGGGTGTGCCTGGCTTCGTAGGAGATCGAGTGAGTCCTTGAAGAAGAACAAAACAAAAGTAGTATCGAATATAATACCATAATCTTGTAGGGTCGTCCAGGCAACTTTGGACCGACAGGACCTGCTGGGCAGAAGGGAGATCGTGGTGAGACGGGTCTAAATGGATTGCCTGGATTACCCGGCATGAAGGGTGAGCCAGGACGACCAGGTAAACCAGGTGAACGCGGTTTGGTTGGTCCGGCAGGCCCTCCTGGCGGTGGACGCGGTCAGCCAGGTGCCCCAGGACCCAAAGGACCTCGTGGCTATAGCGGTCCCCCGGGCCCTCAAGGTCTCAATGGTATGGATGGTCCTCAAGGACCTCAAGGCTACATGGGCCCCAAAGGAGGTCCTGGTCTGCCTGGAATTCCTGGAAATGAAGGCCCTGCCGGACAGAAGGGCGAAAAAGGTATTCCTGGATTCGTCGGCTCTCCGGGTCCAGTCGGACCAATAGGCCAAAACGGCCCTCCAGGACTTGACGGACAAAAGGGTGAGCCTGGCTTACCCGGCTATGGCATTCAAGGCCCCAAAGGCGATGATGGAATCAATGGGTATGTAAAGCTTACGTCTAATTGGACTTACTGTTGAGTGTCGGTACTTTCTCTCAATAGTTTCCCCGGCCAGAAGGGCGCTAAAGGCGAAAGAGGCTATAAGGGCAATGCTGGTGTTCCCGGAGATTCGAAATTGGGCAGACCTGGTACCCCCGGTCCAGCAGGTATTCCCGGCCCACAGGGTGATGCTGGTCGTCCTGGCATACCTGGTGACAAAGGCGACATGGGTCCAAAAGGTGATGCAGGTGGCAAATGTTCTCTATGCCCACCCGGCGCTAAGGGAGACAAAGGCGAGCGTGGTGTGAATGGCATCCCAGGCAACCCAGGTCCTCGTGGCCCACCAGGTGAAAGAGGCTATGCTGGCGAGCGTGGTGATGATGGCATTGTTGGACAAACAGGACCTCCTGGCGAGAAAGGCCTTGATGGTTTGCCTGGTGCACCCGGTGCAACAGGAAAGCCGGGCAACTCTGCTTTTGTTAACTTGAGTCAAATCATCCCAGAGAAAGGCCCCAAGGGAGACCCTGGATACCCAGGAGCTCCTGGCGTTAAGGGCGAACGTGGCGATAGTGGAATACCTGGCTTGCCTGGTGCTAAAGGCGAAATGGGTGTCAAAGGCGACAAGGGTTACATGGGCCAGCCGGGCACAGACGGTGCTCCTGGTGCACGTGGACGTGATGGCTTTGATGGCTTCCCTGGACAGAGCATCAAGGGAGAACCTGGCCGCTCCGGTGTGGATGGACCTAAAGGTGACAAGGGTAGTCTTGGATATGTAGGACAGAAGGGTGAGCCCGGCACTTGCGCGGCTAGTGAACTGAAAGTACCCATGAAAGGCAACAAGGGCGACCGTGGTCCTACGGGTATGCCTGGACCGATTGGACCAATGGGCCAGAAGGGCGAGATTGGCAGGAACGGTGAAAAGGGTGACACAGGTCCACAAGGTCCTCCTGGCTTGGTTGGCCCTCGTGGTATTACTGGACCTCGCGGCGAGAAAGGAAACCCAGGCCAATATGGTGCGCCCGGTAACGATGGCAAGGATGGACTTCGCGGACCACCTGGTCGTTATGGCGAGCGTGGACAAAAGGGTGAACAAGGCGCTACTGTGGCTGGTCCTCCCGGTCCTGCAGGTCGCGATGGTTTGACAGGCGAGAAGGGAGATCGCGGTCCGGTTGGTGCCATTGGCATGATCGGGCCTATGGGCAATCCTGGCTATCCCGGAGACAAGGGTGATTCCGGTTTCCCTGGTCAACCTGGTGCCACTGGCGCTCTTGGACAGAAAGGAGAACCTGGACCAATCGGTCCGGAAGGTCGCCCTGGGCCACCTGGTATACCTGGCATTGCTGGTGTCCAAGGTCGTGATGGTGCCAAAGGAGAGCCAGGCAGTATTGGTCTCGTTGGCATGCCTGGTAGCAAGGGCGAACGCGGTGCACCTGGCAACGATGGTCCTAAAGGTTTAACTGGCTTAGCTGGTGCTCCCGGCAAACGCGGTCCAATTGGACCTGCAGGAATTCCCGGTAAGTAGTTATACACTGAATCTATTATATCTTATTTTTACAAATCCCCAACCTTTTCCATTCAGGCATGAAAGGTGACAAAGGCGCACGTGGCTTGACTGGCAACGATGGTCTGCCCGGCGCTCGAGGACCGACTGGACCACCCGGTATAATGGGAGTTAAGGGAGACATGGGCCCACGTGGCTTGCCTGGACAAGATGGTTTGAATGGTTTGCCCGGAGAGAAGGGTAACCAAGGTCTTCCAGGTTTTGATGGACCTCAGGGAGAGCCGGGCGACGCTTCCGAAAAGGGACAAAAGGGCGAGCCCGGTGTCTCCGGATTGCGCGGTCAAGATGGCTTACCCGGTGCCCCTGGACTGCCAGGCGAGAAAGGTTTACCTGGAATTGCTGTACACGGTCGACCAGGCCCACAGGGCGAGAAGGGTGATACTGGACGTGATGGACTCTACGGACAAGATGGTCTGCCCGGTGAGAAAGGTGACCGTGGATTCAACGGACCACCTGGTGCAAAGGGTGACAAGGGCAATTCTGGGCTGCCTGGCAATCCTGGAATTCCTGGCCGCGATGGTTTGCCTGGACCACAAGGTAGTCCTGGACCGATCGGCTATCCTGGTGCTAAGGGTGCCAAGGGTGAGCGTGGTCCAGGAGGCGTTGATGGACTAAAAGGCGCAATGGGTCTACCGGGCAGGCCAGGTTATCAAGGAGCACCTGGCTTGAAGGGCGACAAGGGCGAAAAAGGTCTCAGAGGTCCAGCGGCTGAAGTCGATCTGTTTGCATTAAGAGGAGAAAAGGGTACGCCTGGCAGCCCAGGCTTGACTGGTTTGCCCGGACTTCAAGGTATCAAGGGTAACCAAGGCCCAGCTGGCTACCCCGGCGAGAAAGGAGAACGAGGCTTAACAGGACCAGCTGGCGTTCCTGGCTTAGCTGGAGAGCCTGGACCTAAGGGCGATATGGGTTTGACCGGTGAACGCGGTTTTCCAGGACCTGTTGTCCGGGGAGAGAAGGGTCTACCAGGACGTGCGGGTAAAAATGGACGCCCAGGTAAGTGCCAAACTGAAAAATGCATTGAAAATGAGCTGTATATAAAAGAAAATATTTAAATACAGGTGCTCCTGGCTTGCCCGGTATGAAGGGTGAGCGTGGCTTGGCCGGCTTGCCAGGTAATGCAGGTCTAGTCGGTTTGCCTGGTCCAATTGGTCCCATGGGCCCCAAGGGTGAACGTGGTTTGACTGGCCCTCCTGGCATTGATGGCATCGCTGGCATGGATGGCGCGACAGGCGAAAAGGGTGATGTTGGCTATCCCGGCATAAAGGGTGATCGCGGCCTTCCCGGCTTGGAAGGCCAAAAGGGTGATAAGGGCAACACAGGACCTCCCGGTCCTCCTGGCTTAAACGGCCTAACTGGTCTTAAGGGAGATACTGGCGCTCCTGGTTTGCCGGGCCATCCAGGTCCAGCTGGTGCACCAGGCGAGAAAGGCTTTACAGGACCTAAGGGTCGTGACGGTCGCGATGGTCTTCCCGGATTGCGCGGCGAGAAGGGCGAGCCTGGCATGATTCCTCCTCCCGGCCCTAAGGGCGAGCCTGGTCGTCCCGGTCGTGATGGCGAGAAGGGCGACCGTGGACCACAAGGTGAACGCGGTCTTATTGGTATTCAGGGCGAGCGTGGCGAGAAGGGTGAACGTGGCTCGATTGGTTTGACTGGTCCCGTTGGCCGACCCGGCCTCAAAGGCGATCGCGGTGAACAAGGTTTGATTGGTCTAGAAGGTGAGGTCGGTCCCATGGGCTTCAAGGGTGAGCCTGGTCTGCCCTGCTCTGGTGCACAGGATTATCTCACTGGCATACTACTAACGCGCCACAGCCAAAATGAACAGGTGCCACAGTGTGCTCCTGGACATGTAGAGCTCTGGACGGGCTACTCATTGCTCTACGTAGATGGCAACGACTACGCACACAATCAAGACTTGGGCTCGCCCGGCTCCTGCGTGCCACGCTTCTCCACATTGCCCGTGATGTCCTGTGGACAGAACAACGTTTGCAACTATGCATCGCGCAACGATAAGAGCTTCTGGCTATCCACCTCAGCGCCCATACCCATGATGCCCGTCAATAGCCAGGAGATTAGCAAATATATTTCAAGGTGCGTCGTCTGCGAGGCACCAGCGAACGTCATTGCCGTACACAGCCAGTCGCTGGCGATACCCAACTGCCCCAATGGCTGGGAAGGACTATGGATTGGCTACAGCTTCCTCATGGTAAGTCCGAACTAGTTACGACCAAACATTGGCTGAACCTAAACTGATCGATCTTCAAAACACTCTAGCACACGGCTGTGGGTAATGGAGGCGGTGGTCAGGCCCTGCAATCGCCTGGCTCCTGCTTGGAGGACTTCCGTGCCACTCCGTTCATTGAGTGCAACGGAGCTAAGGGACACTGCCATTTCTATGAGACGATGACCAGCTTCTGGATGGTTACCTTAGAGGATAACGATCAGTTCAACAAACCCGAACAGCAAACGCTCAAAGCAGGCAATTTGCTTTCGCGTGTATCCAGGTGTCAAGTCTGTGTGAAGAACTCGTCATAAAGCGCACACCAATAATTTTAATCTAAATGTAATGCCTTAACTATACCAACGAACAAAAACAACAAACACACACACACACATACACAAACACACATACTAGAACCAACACTGCTACCAAATTCCTTAAAAGCAAACAACTAACCAAATATATACAAAAAGTACCCAAAGAAGAAATATATATATAACTATATGTATGTGTAGGTCCGCCCCGATTAGGGTGGAGCGAGTTTGCCATTTTTTGTATCTGCCATTTTTTTAAAGAAAAAACAAAAAATAAATGAAAACCAATGTAAGCTGCTTCTTAGTTACGAGTAAGTTAAGTAAATCAACAACAACAAATAAACTAGCCTGGTAATATGTAAAACAAGAAAACAACGTTTAATAATACATCCCCACTTGTTTGTTTCCTTTATCTGTATCTTCCATATGTTGTCGAGATGTGAAGGAATTGTGTCATACGATATTCAAAATTATATTTTTGCGTACTCAACATTGTGCTAGAGCCTAAAACGAAGCCCGAATTAAACAACAAGAAAACAAATGAATAAAATAAATAAAAACATTTTTCTTAATTCTTTAAATTTCCATATTTATTTATATTATAATTCAATTACCTAAATTCAATTCTTCAATTTTAATTCTATTTGGAATTTCATCGATCAAAGAAATATCACTTATTATATATTTATGATATTTCAGATTTATCTACATTCAGTCAATTAATGACTCAATAAATGAGTTATTCCATTACTCCATGGAATACTCATTTAGTGTAGAACACAATCAGGCGATCATTTAATCAATTATTCAATCAGTAAGTCAGGTAGTCCATCAATAAGTCAGTGAATAAATTATTAAATCAGTCCGTCAATCAATCAGTATAAGCAATCCCATGTGCAATTCGATGATATTTTCGATATTCAAAGTTAATCTGCATATCACTGAGCTAGGGGATGATTCACATCACCTGATAATGGAGGTGTGTATGGATGGGGTGGTTTGTGGCTAAAAAATAAGCGGCGAAGAGAACACTTTGAAGACGCGAATTATTCAAACTTCACGATGTTCGATGAAAACTCACCACTTGGTCTGTCGACTCGGGCACAAGTGCGCATGTCGAGGCCTTCATGGTTGAAACAGGGGCTGGGGCTCTGCCCATTGTGGGGGGGTGGGTTTACCCGATAAGAGTTACAAGAAAGGGAGCAGCGGTAGAGGGTGGCGCGTGTTACCATATGATAATGATATGCCTGTAGACCCTCACACATACAATAGCAATGAGAGGCCAGTGGTCGGGAGGTATGCGACTATTAGATACTTTATGTATATCGTAATGGTTTGTGAAAATACCTCTTATAGAAATTTAGAATATTTATAAGATTTATAAGTTGAATAGAAATAGTAATCTATTTCTGCTTTCTTTCCAAATTATATAAACCTAATTTCCAGATCAGTTCTTGATTGATGCTAAATTTGTAAATATTAATTTATAATCCCTAATGAATCATATTATCAACTGTCTTTACCTGGGTGTTACATAAATATACTCTGCTGATACTACCCCGTATACTCTGCGAAATTCCAATTGGTGGTGGAAAAAAAAGAAGAAACAAAGCATATAGAAACGTTCCAGCTGTGTGAAAATAGGGGTAGCTTTTACAAATTCAAATTGGAAAATCGAGCAGAACAGCAAAAGAACTCAGCGAGAGCGGTTGGGAATTACAGCCAAACAGCTGGAGAAGAAAATACAAAAATAAGGAAGGAACAAAGAGGAGGATAAAAGCTGCAAGCAATATAAATATTGACAAAATTGTAATTAAAATGTAAGGCAAGTGATAAAGTTTGGAAAGTGCAAAAACGCGTAGTTCCAATTGGAGCTGAATGAACGGCAAGGAAGTTCCGGAAGTCGCAAACAGAGAGAGACCAGGAGAAGCCCTGCACACCGAGTGGGCAATCCAGCAACTCCTACACACAGAGTGAGAGAGTGAGGGAGAGAGAGATAGAGGCAGACAACCCCCATAAACTTCAGTCTATATGATTATCGTTTTGCTATTGCTCTTCCAATCGCTGTGCCTCTTTTGCCAACGTTTGGTGCTCCGTATTCACGACCGATGCTTTCCCCGGAACGTCCGTGTGATCCAGGAGTTGGCCGAAACGGTGGGCGATCGTAAGGCACTGCAGCATCTCGAGAACCAGGAGCTGGAGCAAACGAAGCGAAAGCAAAAGCGTCGCCTCTTGGAGCCAATTCTGCCACTCGGAGCGGGTCTCAATCTGGAGGCTTGTCGCTTTTGTGCCCACAGTCCGCAAGGCTATTGTCGGCACCATTTCCACTTGCAGCTGCACACACAGAGGCGTGGCGACGAGCAGGACTACAAGCAGCAGCGCCGGATACGCAGAGAGTTGAAACGCAGCCTGGAGCCAAGGAGCACTTATCCCATCAACTATAGACAATATAGTCGAGGCAGCAGCAGCTCCTTGAGCAGCGGCTACGGCTCATTGGCATCCAATTTGCAAGAGGACACGTACAGCTATCTTCAGGAGCAGGAGGAGGAGCAAAAGCAATTGCAGGAAGAGCGGCAGGAGGGACCAGAGCTGGAATCGATTAATCACTTGATAACGAGTCATCTCTAGAGCAGATCCAACACAATAAGAGCTCTTTAGACACAAGCAGCGGCAAGACCTCATTGGCACTCAACTCATAAAAGACGGAGGCAAAGGCGTAGGATACTTCTCGACCACCTTAGATAAGGGCTCTCTTCAATGAGGGGAAGCAGCATGAGCATCTCAACTGACAATAGGGCCTAAGCTACTTCACATCAAATTGAAACCAGGTGTAGAAGGCGTTGACTTAGCTGGTAGACCATTGCGTCTTGAAAAAACTCTCGTCAAAATCAGGTAGGCTGCGTCTCGAGGAGGTCTATTGTTTACAAATTTGCTGTGAATCTTTTACGTTTGTCAATATTGACACCCAGCTGTAAGATCGATTATAAAAGTCTTTTGCGTAATGTCGAGCTTTGAATGGGAGCAACAACAACTGCAGCTGCAGGTTCAGCAGCCGTTGCGACGTCGACGACAACAGCACCAACACCAACACCAACACCAACACCAACACCAACACCAGCACCACCAACAGCACAACCAACAGCATCAGAACCGCTGTGAGTTTCTGATGCAGGAGAAGAACTCGGTACAGCACTCGCTAACGGAACTATCGTCCGGTCCCCTGGGGCATGGCACCGAGGACGATTGGACGTGGAGCAAGCGAAATCGGTCCAAGGAGGTGGTCCTCAGTGGACCCAACTTTCGCACAGTTCACTTCCATCCCAATTGGAGCAAGGGCACGGCTGGCATTCAGGGTAAACGACCCTTGAATAACGGCCGTTACTATTGGGAGCTGCACGTCTCCCAGCGAGTCTTCGGCACCTCGATCATGTTCGGCATCGGTACCAAAAACTGCCGGCTCCATGCCAACGCCTTTCGCAACATGCTCGGCGAGAACGAGCATGGGTGGGGACTGTCCCACAAGGGTGAGTACCCACTGAATTAAACAGGATCATCAAATATCTATATATACCATATCCCTTTCATCCATTTCGCCTGAAGGCGTTCTCTGGCACAAGGGCGTGGCACTTCTATATACAAAACGCTTCCGCGAAAATCATCCCACACAAATTGGCATTCTCTTCGATGGCATCGATGGCACATTAACCTACTATAAGGATGGCAAATGCCTGGGCGTGGCATTCAGAGATCTAGACAAGGTGAGCTAAGCACGATACAGTCGTCTAGTTGTCTTAGTTGGGATATTGATAATTCCCAGTTAATTCCAAAATATTTTCTATTATTTAAATAATATACATATATTGATATATTTCACTCTAGGTAACCGAACCTCTCTATCCCATTGTCTGCTCCACCGCAGCCAAAACGGAAATGACTCTTAAGTGCGCCCGCCAGGAGTTCGTCAATCTGCAGGATCGTTGTCGAGCGGTGATCATGCGAAGATTGCACACAATCGGCGATGTAGAGAAGCTGAAGCTGCCACAGTCCATCAGCGACTACCTGTGCGAGGTGATCGATGACAAGGAGCCATTGCGCCAGGTAGACAACTATGATATATTATGTGGTTTCTAGGGGTTAGATGATAATTGGCTAGGTCTTGGTCTATGCAAATAGTCTATATATATCTATGATAAGCTATGTTCCATAGGTGGATGAGGGGAAGATGTGCATGATCAACTATGATCTGATTTAGAATGAAGAATGACGAATGATGAATGACGAATGACGAATGACGAATGATAATGACAATGCCCGTGAAACTCGAACATATGTGCCATAATTTGAGGGCTCACTGTACAGCTGTACGATATACATACAATATATATGTTGTGGACAAATGCAAGTTGTTTCTATGCGCAAATCTCAAGTTTTAATGTCAGCAAGTTTTTGATACATACTATATATATATGTAAATATGTATATATCGGCATATATAAATATATATGTATATATATACATAATATCTGTATATTATATATTTTCGATAAATTTCATTGTTTTCTGTTCTGTTTTGTTTTGTTCCCTAGCTAAAATGTTTCCCAATGAATAGGCCAATTAGGTGCAATATTTGTGATATAAGTCAAAGGGCAGCAAGGAAAAGTAAATGAATAAAAATTAGAAATACTTAAAAACATTTATATATATATAGCTTAAATAACATAAGCTTTGATCTAAGTGAACCCCATAAATTATGTATAAAAAATGTATTTTTTGCTACGAGTGTGAAATCTAGTCAAAGAGAGAAAGCTGCACCCAAAACATTCTGTATAAATTATCGGCTAGTCAGCTTATTAATGTTAAGCAAATGTTTATAAATGATTATAAAAATTATGTATTAAGTAATTAATTCAGTTGCAAACTTTAACAAATTCTAGTCCAAATGTGCAAAAACCAAAATGAGATACAGCAAAAGTTCACTTAATAAGATAAATAGATACATCTAGATATACATATATCTATCCAGATATATATATAAATACCACTTAAGTGCGTGTATATGGAGATATATATATGCATATAAATATTAATAGAATTTTAAGAGCTTAAGTACTTAAACACAAAACAGACAAATAATTTAGTAAAAATTATTTTTATGTATTTTCATATTTGTAGCTTCTCATATACATATAAATATTTTTTTGGTGTCTATATAAATTACTACGATCGTGTGTAAAGTAAATTGAAAACTGTTAAATACAGGGGTATACATGTATATCTGAATTATGTATGCCACATGAATTAGTACATCAATTTAAATTTAACTAACTAAATGAATAAAAAATACAAAAATTCTAAGCACAGAGATTTCTCTAATTAAATTCGTAAAATAATCTTTTGTTCTTTTACAGTTCATCGGTAAGATGATGTATATTCTGTAAATGATCGCCATAATCGGTGGCCTCGCTGCCAACAAATGTATCGTAGTTATTCAGAATTTCCAGATAGGACAAACGATCGTCGTGATCTTCATCCGTGGAGACAAACAAATGATCTACCTCATCATCCGCGATGGCCGTATTGCTGGGCACAATCCATGAGAGCACCTGAAACCATTTTAGAAGCGCATTAATTTTATGGAGCTACAATATCTGTCCATCTAGTAAATGACCTCAGATTGAACTGTACCCTATATGCCTATTTGTCTATCTGTGATTCAGACATCAATACTCAAACAATTCTGCACTACATATTCTATATAGTTTACCCTTAAGTCTGTCTTTGATTGTGAACAAAATTTAACGAAATCTCTTTACTACTCCAATCAATATCTTCATCAATCCTCATTCCTTATCAATCATATCACCTCATTGCCAGTCAGAGCTCCATCGCCATTTGTATCGTAATCCTTATCAAATCGATCCTTCTCCGCTATTAACCACTCCTTGTCGTGATGCGTGGCTGCCTGGCCGACAAACTCTTGGAATTCAATTTTGCCATCATGATTCAGATCCTTGTCCTGCATCGTATGCTCCAGCAGAATGGGCAACATTTGTGGATGCTCTTCAGGATTTTGGAAAAGAACATATTCCTCCTGATTCAGCACACCATCCTTGTTCGTGTCGGCTGCATGGAACATTTCCTTATCCTGTTTGATCATCTTCTGCTCCTCCTCATAGCTATCGAAGTCAATGAGCTCCTTCTTGAAGTTCTCATCCTCCATGGAATAGGTGTCCTGCAAGTACTCCTTCCATGTAATTTTATCATCCAAATCTTGATCAATTTCCTCAAAACGATCCGCCGCTTCCTCCTCTGAGAGTTTCCTATGCAATAAATTTAATATTAATATATTATTCTATACAAATTAATAATAAATTTCTACACAATTATTAAGGATAGATTTTCACATCACATCGATCATGCTTAGGCTTCAGCTTTGGGTTAGCTTTTAAGCGTTTGGTTAATCAACAAACAACACTCACTTAAAGGACCTTAAAATCCAAGCTTTCAATTCATGACGATCAATATATTCATCATTATTCAAGTCCATCATCTTGATGAGTATGGCCAGACGTCGCTTCGATTCTTCCGGCGAGAGGGTATCAAATTCTTGCGCCTCTTTTGTATTGCCTGCAAATGCAAATAGGAATATATGAAATATATTTATGTATATGCTTTAGGAAGCAGTCTAATTAATTCACAAAACGCATAAAACGTGCGCACACAAAAAGTCTAAAATATTAAAAAACAATTGCGATATAATGAGGCCTGTCCGACTAGGAGATACCCTGAAGCCAACGCAGAGCTGCAAGTTCAAGCACTCGACGCTTGTGGCTTATTAGACGGCTAGATAGACTAATCTGTTTCGACCCAGTGTCCTGATTAAGAATATATATATATAATATATACAGCTTATAGAGTTCGTCGAGCTTATACATTTGCAGTAAACAATATACCCTGAATTCCATTTTCAATGGGTGCATATAATATAAATAAAAAGTTTCTGGATTCCCAATGTACTGTGAAGTAAACTTTTAATGACCTATAGAGAATGTTCTCACAAAAGAGCTACCCTGTAGCCAAACTCTACTTATTGATGGTTACAGACTACTCTCTTCCTTATGGGAACAGAGCCTGAACATATTAAACATATAAACAATAAACACTTGGCCTTTATTATGCCTCTCCGAATGGACTTGACACCGCTGCAGGGTATAGACAAAATAATCATAATTAAAGGGAGAGAAATCATTTAATACATATACTATATATGTATATAAGATGTAGAGTACGTTTTAAAACTACCATCTATAATGCCCGCACACATTTTAATCGCATACAGGGTATGAAAATATGAAACATAATTTATTGCGCCAAATATAAATACTTTGCTGGACTAACAGTTACCCTTCAGTATACAATTACGATTGTTGCAAGGTATACATATTTTCACAAAATAAACTCAAACCAATATAAGTGTGTCTACCATGTAGCTAGCCCAGTTCCTCTCCATTGATATGCTTAGCACAATTTCACCATATCCTATCAAACCACACTCTACACACTTTTTAATGACTACAGGGTATACACATATTCCTCATATAAACAACTGTTTGTGCGTGCTATAAACAAAACATTAGTCGGCATTGAGGTTTCTTGTGCGTTTACCCACCTATGATGGCCTCATGATCAAACTCCACATTGTGTTCGCCCTGATCATTGTGATGATGCGCATCCCTGGGCACATAGCTGCCGTCCTTTACCCGTTCCTTGCTCAGATGCTTCTCGTGCTTGTGACTGTTGGCAACGGCGCCATTGGCGGGCATAGGTCCAACCAGAGCCAAAGCTCCAATGATGCACAGCAGAATTGGCAAACATGTTAAACGGGCCATTGTGCTTGGATATACCCTGCACATACACACACACGCACAGACTATGGCACGGACAGTTGCGACGACTTGATTATATGGCAATCCTCCGTCTGTTGCTTCTTGTTTGCTCGCCAGACGCACACTGAGAGATTATTTGTTTGCCTTCTTGCTCTTGGAGGCTGGGAGCGTTACAGACACACATACACCCAGCTCACACACGCATACACACTCTGGCAGCTGCTTCTGTTTTGTATAGCACTTGAGAGTCTAAACGATTGCCGACTCACGTAATAGCCAAAAAGTCAATTCTATGAACTCTAATGAACCCGATCAATGGGCTTTGCGTAACCTGAAATACACAAATATATACATAAACATATTTTATTCATACACTACAAGCAATTTTCATTTCAGCTTACCAGCTGTTCGTCCTATTCACACATACTGGCTTTTCAATTGAATGTGATAGGCACTTTTTTATTAAACATTGCATCTATTTGACTCGGCACTTTGAATATACACATTATTTTATAGTATTTACAAACAATTTTAAAGAAACATTATTTACTTCTCTGGTCAGTGCTTCCAGCAAACCCCCGTCAAAATCAATCGCAACACTTAGCGGCGTTTATCGCACAGCCAACACTTTATCGATATATCGCTGCAGTTGTTAGTGGCATTAGCAACTATCGCATATCGGCGGAACTGTACATCTCTAGCTATTGTTATTGCAAAATAATATTTTTTCGCCAACTACGACCGTAATGCAAAACTAAACATAAATTAAACATAAAATCAAATAAAAATTAAAGTGCAAAAGCTTAACACAGAAGTTAAACAAATATCGTACACATAAAGTGGCATGCTTATAAGGTGAGTTGACTAAATAAAAAGGTCGGTAAAAAAGGCGCACCTGAATGGGCGAGAAACTGGAAACAAAAGTTTAGTAAATAATATCAAATGACATCATTGACAGCACCCAATTTGTTGTGTTCAAGCGCCTCCTAACAGCAGTTGTGTTTATGACTCTTGGGTGTATATTTATTAATTTTTTTTTTGTGTGCGCACAAAACACGCAAAAGGACTGAATGTGAGGCAATCGAAAGGGTGCGATTGTATTGTGTGAGTTAGAGGGATATTTTTAATGGTGCAATTTGGAATCCGGCTTCGGCGTAGGAGTTGTTGACCGGCACTATTTTTGGTTGACGACCAAATATATACACCTACACTGGTGTTGCCAGCGTAATTATAGCTCATGGAGTTGTGAATTGCCAAACATGCAACTGGTCAACAAATATACGTATGTATATATGTGCATATGTGTGTGTGATTGTGTAGACTTATCCTTACAAGAGCGCGCTTTTACTCAGTCTACAAATTAGAGATGGGCAAGTTTAGAAACTTATTGTTACATATGCAATATTGCAATTGTGACTTAAATCAAAGCGAAATTGTGTAAACTCTAAAATTCGTAGTTTGAATTGCATCGTTTTTCTTTTTTTTACTTGGTCTTCATTTAACTTTATTATAGACTCTTAGTTATTATAATAATAATCCAAAGTCGTGCTTGCTTGCTTTGCTTAAAGCCAATCACGACACGCTCTCAACTCGAGTGGAGAGTTTTATCTATCAGTTGTTCATAGCTCACGCTCATGTGAGTTAATCCAATATAGTTTGCTAACCGTTGCAGATAAAGAGAGTGGTGTACCAGAGAGCAACGCAACGTAACGCAACGGCAGACACATTAATAACAAACAAAAACAAACAAATAAGCAACAACAGCAACAAATAAAAACTACTTCAGTACGGAAAAACCTGAAAGCTTGCAAACAAAATTTAGTCGTAAGCCAACCTTCGGTCAGCGTAGCAGTTAGCTTTCGTCGTGCAGCAATAATTATTTGATTTTTGTTGTTATCCAGTTTGAACCGGTTTACAACGCAGCGACACCGCCCGCGCTAATTAATAGCTAAAGTAAATCCGTAAAAAAAAAGAACAATAAAATATACCAAATGCCGTACATTATCATACGCGGCAATCTAGCCTCTTATAGTCATAAATATCCATGGCGTGTGCTCGTATCTGGACTGAAAGGTAAATCATCAGTATAGACTGCTCTCACTCTATCTGCCTCTCCTTCCACTTTTCTTTCTCATTTCGCAATTAGTTTGTATTAGATTTTAACAGTTGATTTTCTATGCGTATGCATGCATTTGTTGCCAACCAATATTTGGGGGCCAACTTAATTTGCTGAATTGCGTCTTCATTATTTATTTTTCTTTTTGTTTGCCATTGTTTCTGTCTTATTGCGCGACACAAATTATATGAAGTGTGCTTCGTCACGTTTTCACAGACACACTCAGGCACACACACACACATACACTAGAAACACTTGTGCATAAACTCACGCCCACAAGTCTGGTTTAGTTTTTTTCCCTTTGTATTCGGCTATTCCACTTTACACTACCAACTAATTTTTGAATGAGCTCGTCCTTGAGTGTCTGAGTGTCCTTATATATTTGCCGTTGGCTATGGGTGTCTGCTGTTGTGAGTGCTGTCCATCTTTACAGTGGCATCCTCAAGCATTAGTGCTTGCACTGTCATATCACTTCAAATGATGTGCTTTTGTTGCTTTCGCTTTTCAGCGTACTTTGTTTATTTTTGCCGTAGTATATTGAACGGATTTATGGCCTTGTAAACAAAACATAACTGTATTAGTTTTAAGCAGTACACCCGCACAAAATGAATTTCGATTTATAATCTTGTTTACTCATTTTTGTGTATACCCTGTAAATTTCGAATATTGAAGAAAGGGTATACATGTTTCCTAGTGAAGTTTCCAATTTGAGTTTTTTCGGACCTCAAATTTTTTGAAGCTTTTATTTAATATTCGCATAGTTTAAAATTAATGTTTTAGGCATGCTAAATGCCACTGCTTTTTCGTTAGCAATTCAAATGAAAACAGGTTTGGCACCATAACGAACATGAAGTCATAGTTAGAGTATTCGTGAATTAGCATGAGCTATTAGCACCAACTGTGCTCAGCACTCTCTTGCTCTCCGCTCTCCACTCTCTTTTGCACTCTCCCACTCGTTGATTCGCTCTCCATTAATTGTATTTTCTGTCGCACATTCGAGCCGTCAGTTTCGTTTTGTTTCGCACTGAGTGCAGTTGAATTACGCCTTGCATGGTGAGCTAAGCACAAATACACACACACGCACTCAGATATACATATATATTAAAAGAGTTTATATTTAAAAAGTATATATTTTGGAAAAGTCAATGCACCTATAGAATTTTCTTTAAACATACTGATACGTGCTAGACTTGAGTTGAAAGAAAAACGGCACTTATTCGGTCGGTTCAAAGTTATTGCTTAATTAGCACTCACACAGCCACAGAAACACACACACACATACACACAGGCAGAGCGTTGAGGCCAGTTACTGACGTCATGCCGCTGGCGCTTTAAGCATTTTGGATTGTTGTTATTATCTTTGTTCAGCGCTTGTCATATTACCCTTCTGTATAAACACCCCAATTTAAACAGTTTTAATGTATATAGACATGCTCATATGTAGATATTCACATATATATACATATATACAACATTCT
Source organism: Drosophila arizonae (assembly GCF_054131065.1). NCBI lineage: Eukaryota > Metazoa > Arthropoda > Insecta > Diptera > Drosophilidae > Drosophila > Drosophila arizonae. The sequence continues at coordinate 1,160,394 of NC_142923.1, forward strand.
GATAAGCTTCGACTTTCTCAGCTGACGACATCGAACAGTTAAACAAGTTCTCCTGCGGCGGCTACAGCGATGAGTCCACAATCGTATATCTAGTCCATCCGTGTCGCATATTATCAGCTTTAGAGGTATAGTAAACACATGTTACAGTGAAAGCTCTGTTATACATGGCAAGGAAAATTTTAGATAAATCATAAACCGGGATAGTACAGTAAAACTAATTTCAAAAATATCTATAAACAAGTAAGAAAGCTCTAGTCGAGACTGCTCGACTACGAGATCCCCTGAACCCTTGGAGCAATAGATATTTCAATAATTTTTCGCGTCTTTCAGCTTACACAAGAAACACGCACACACACACACACAGGCACGTACGCACACACAGGCATACATACACACACACGCATACAGACACACATACACACACACATACGCATACATACACAAACGCATACACACACACATACACATACACACACACACATACACAAACACATACACACACATACACAAACACATACACACACAAGCAACCACGCATAAACACGCATGAGCTGCAGTGTGCGCTTACTATGAGAACTTAATTGTTTAATAACTTTTTTTATGGACGTACGATCTTCATGAAACTTTCAGATTATGATTATAACATGAATATGCATGTAATTGCCAAAGCACAAGTCTCTAGTATTTGAAATACGCTTTTTACAAAAGTGAGGGTGAGGGGGTGAATTTAAGGGTGGGGGGTAAATTTTAACAAAAACCGAAATTGTATAAATTGCATGTAAGCATACATTAAAAATTTGGAGACTCTAGCAATAAAGGTGTAGAAGATATAATTTTATAACTGGTTTTCGATAAGGTTTTTTATCGATAAAAAAAGATCGGGATGAGTTATCGAATTTTAATGATAAACTTGATATGCGCGCTGTAATTACGGACATTTTAAAAAAAATTTGAAGTCTCTAGCTCTTATATCTTCTGAAATCGACGCGTTCATACATACGGACAGACGGACAGACGGACAGACGGACAGACAGACGGACAGGGCCAAATCAACTCAGCTCGTCACCCTGATCAAGAATATATATACTTTGTGGGGTATGCCACGCCTCCTTCTCCCTGTTACATACATTTCAACAAAACCATTATACCCTGATTTCCCATTGAAAATGGGTTCAGGGTATAAAAATTGTTTAAATAAAATGTTGCTGTAAGCCTTAATATAACTCGAATAATCAGAACTGAAAAAAAAATTAATAATTTTCTAAAATGAAATTACAAAATTAATTTATTATTTCATAAATAATTAATAATATCATAATTTTTTCTTTTACTCTAATCGGAATTCAATTATTTTTTTAATATTTCTTTTAAAAAAATTGTTTTTTTATTATTATTATTTGTTCTTAATAGAGCAGTTCGTTAGTCGGAGCTTTCACTGTAACTTTTTGGCATTTAAGTTCAAAGAATAGAACAAAATTTTGTGTTGCAGATTTTGGGTTTTCGCGTTGTGGCCAGTTCATCGACAGCCGTTAAGCAGGACTATAACGAATATATGTGGACGATGCGCAAGGAGTTCGTCGAGCCTGAACCTGAATCCGAAACCGTATCCGTAGTCCGTGAGAATTTGTCCAATATAGGCAGAGAGGCGGCCAGTTTAGGCAATTATCATAAAGTCGATTCCCCAGAGTAAAACTCTCCCCCTCTCTGTGTGTGTATGTGTGTGTGTAAGTGTGTGTGCGTGTGTATATGTGTGTAAAGAAACTATAGCAACATCAAAAAAAACTTCTGACAGCCTATCCAATAGATATATATATATACATATATATTTAAAAGCAAAGTATGACCGATAATCAGGCGGGGCCAGTGGCGAAGGAATCGACAACCAACTGCGAATGCCCACAGCAGGTGCCATCGACAACATCCACTGGTGCTGCTGTGCCACCCAGTTGCCCGACCAATGTTGTGACCATACCCGTGCCCATTCTACAATCGGAGGGCAACTTCGCTTACGTCACCGTCAAGGGTTCACTGCATGATTACACCTGTACCGTGTTTGGCTTGAATCAGGCTGAGGTGCAAGCCCTGTCGAATCGTCTGTCCGTTAAGCCGTGTGTTAATGGCGTCCTAGTCGCTGTACCGCCCATGGTTATGTTGAATACTTTAGCCCAACTAAGCTATAAGGTAGTTTGTAGCTGCGGCGAAGCGGAAATCTGTTGGACAATGCAGCGCGAGGTCTAACGAAGTTGGAAAGTTTGATTCAAAGCACATTAAGAAAACCTCAGTCAAAATACCGATCATCAATCAACCAATCATCAACTCATCTTTATCAAATCAAGAAATATGGATCAGCATAGCGCAGACAATTGCAAGTGCCACAAGCATACGCAGCCGGCACAGCAGACGCTCAGCGACATGGATTTCGATCGGGGCATTTGGAATGCGGGTGAGTCAAAATATTTCACTGTTCAACTATTTTACGTAAGCAGTTCAAATTAATTTTAAGTAGAATCACAAAATTCATTTCAATATATGCCTGATTTGGATATACATATATACATGAGAGTGAATTAGTCAGAGGTAGGGCAAGGAGAGAACCCAAGAGTTGCATCTTGGGTTAGAGTTTTGGCTTTATAACTTCTGTTTTCTGCTATCTCTTGTTACAGATAGGCATCTGTAGCTATTTTTTCACATATATCACTCCCTTTCTCTCCCCCTCCTCTCAGTTGCTCATTGCCTCATTATACGTACGATTCTTTCGTTGACCAGGTTTAGATATGACACTAGAATTATCTGCTGTCTCTGTGTCCACTATCTTATCTAGATTTTTATCATACCTTTCATTATCATTAGAGCTATCGATCAAACATTAATATCTTCTGTATACATTTGCACTGCCTTTTTATATAGACCCATCATATAATGTGTTGACCAAGAGTCATGATTTATATATTTATTGTCTCCAAAGTGAATTCTGATTTCTTGTATATCTTTCTTCTTTCATGAGAAATAAAACCATAAAATGGATATGCCTACTAGATTTCCTAGATACACGAAAAATCATTAGTAATAATGATATTATTAGCGTTCCCTGCACCTTCCTTATTAAATTTCCACTATCCATTATAGTATTAGAATATTCTCTATAATTACTATTCTATTAAAATACCAGTATTTCGGCTATTGATTGCTCTAAGTTGCTCAGCTCTTAAATATTTTATATCCGATATCCTTCTTCTCATTTAGCCATCTACAACGAAGTGGATCGTGTGCGAGAGTTCATCCGGAAGGGTAAGGCAATGGCGCGCGATAATTGCGACTACACTGCCCTACACTATGCAGCACGCAATGGAAACGAAGAGATTTGCAAGCTGCTGTTGGAGGAGGGCAAAGCGGATGTGAATGCGGTGACAAAGGCGGGTGCCACGCCACTGCATCGAGCGGCCATGATGGGTAATATAGCTCTACATATAATATAGGCAATATATACATATATATGCTAAATACGTCTCCTATTGATAGGTCATATGAACATTGTAAAGCTGCTGGCAGAGCAGCCGAAGGCGAACCTTTTGCTGCAGGATGAGTGCGGGCAGAGCGCGTTGCATCGCGCCGCATTGCGCGGCCAATTGGAGGTGTGTCGCTACCTGTTGCAGCAGCAGCCAGCGCTGAAGCTGCTCAAGGACAAAAAGGATAAAATCGCCTTTGAGTATATCATGGAGAATGCCAACGACGATTTTAAGCTGCTGCTAAAGCCCTAAGCCCCAAGGCGACCGAAGCCACAAGCCTGAAGAACAATGTAATTGGTGGAGTAGTCAACTTTGTAGCTCTATATATAAGTGCCCCAAATTGTTATGGTAATTGTTATCATATCTTTTATAGGAATATATCTATCTTTCTATACATATATATGTCTATATATATAAATATGACAGTTAGTTCCATCTTATAGTGTTTTGTATGTATGTGTTTTTTTTTTCCTGTAATGTGTAAGCACAAAAAAGTTGGACACGAAAGAAAAACTCAATTCATAATTTATAATTTTCACAAATCTATATATATATACAAATATGTGTGTGTATATATATATGCAACAATTGTAACTTTCGAAAGTGTCTAAAAAGTTAATGTAAAGAGCAAAAAGTGTTTGATCGCAAATCTATATCGTGTGTGTTTCTATATATAGATGATTATATATATATATATATATATATATATATATGTATGTGCCTACACACTAAAAGTAAATACCCTAAATTTTTGCATACACTACACTAACGGGCGATATACAAACATTACATACCTACGCTAAAACATATTCTATATATTTATAAATATAAATAACTTAAATAAATACTGCAAATTGCACAAGATTCTCGATGTTAATCCCACGACTCGGCTGACCGTATTATTTGACTAGTTAAGTGGGCTCCTCGCATGGCCGGCACATCCGAGAACTCGCTGAGGTATCGCTTCAGGGTTTGCGGCATGCACAGCTCCTCGTCCACAATGCGCGCCAGAGTGGAGCTCTCACCCGTTGGGGGATACTTGGCATGGAGCTGGAAGTCGGCCTGGAGCGTTCGCAGCAGTTGTTGGCGTATCACCTGGCGGGCGAGCGACTGCAGCGAATGGGGCTGTGTGCTCAGCTGACGCAGGCTCTGGTCAAAGGCCAAGCGAGTGGGCGTGGCTCGCTGGGAGCTATCACTCGTTTCGGTGGGCGGGGAGAACTTGAAACCAACGTGTCCTGGAAAAGAGGAAAGCAGAGGAACTTATAAATAGGAAGCGTTTCAATCTGAGATGTGACTAGAAAAGGGACGAGTTGATAGCAAATGGAGAGTGAGAACACAAATGGAAACAGACCAAGCTGGACTATTCAACAGGTGAAGTACAAATGGAATTGGAACATACCTAAGAGTTCCGCAAATGCCAAGCTCTGCGAATTGCCATTGGACCGGAGCTCGTTGAGCACATGTTCGCTCGAGATCTGAGAGAGATTGCAGCCCTCTCGCAGCAGCAGCTGAGCTATGTCCAGGCGCTGCAGGCTGATGGCGCGAGCCAATGGCGTTTCGCTGTAGACGAAGCCGCAGACGACAGTGGGCGGCTGGAAGCTGTACAGATCCCTGCGAGCGCTGGGCAGCTTGGCGAGAAGAACGCGCAGAATTTGACGGAAGGCGGACAACTGCTCGATTTGCTGCACCGCGAAGAGGAGCAGGCCCACGTCCTGGGCATCCGTGTAGAGCCCGAGGAGTCGCTGCTGATTCGCCTGATCCAGAAGGAATTCGAGCATCTCCGGCAACTGTTGGTGTATGGCACGCATGACGGGAGTCAGATTATCGCTGTCCCTGACACTCAGGCTCTCGCCGTGCTGCAGCAGCAGCTCGACCATGGCCCGGTCCTCGGCGTCCGGACCGAGGCAATGGTGCAGCAGATGGTGAGCCGGCAGACGTCGTGCGCCACGCTCCAGCAGAAGTTTCGCCAGCTGCCGATGCCGGCCGATGACTGCGAAATAGAGTGCCGTATATCCCTCCTTATCCTGCAGATTGACGCGTGCGCCGCGCTCGATCAGCTCCTGGGCCAACTCAAGCTGGTTGCAGGCGACGGCCAGCATAAGGGGCGTCTCGCCCTCGTCGTCCGTCTCATTGAAATTGACGTTCGTCTGGAGCAGCAGGCGAGCCGCTTCAGTGCATCGATTCTCGATGGCCAGGTGCAGAGCCGTCTTCCCGTCGCTCAGCGTCTTCGAGTTGACCAAAGCCCCGTGCTGGATCAGCTGGCGAGTGACCTCCGCATTGCCGGCGCCCACGTGCAGCGGCGTATATCCCTCGCTGTTGACCACGTTGATGGGCGCCTGGTGCTTGAGCAGCACGGCGACGCACTCCACGTGGCCCCAGGCGGCGGCATAGTGCAGCGGCGTCACCAGGTCCGCGTCGTAGATATGTGGATCCTGTTGACGGCAACTGGCACAGCACTGGGTCAGGAACTCTCCAGTGTTCTCAAAGGTCTTCGCATAGTAGTGATATAATTGCGAGTCCTCGCCTGCCACGCCTCCACCACCATCGCCCACGCCTCCCTCTGTATTCTCTGAGCTCCAGCTTTCGCCTTCGAACTCGTCCACCCATTCCAGCTTCTCCATACCCTCGGGCGTAATGTCTATCTCCAGTGCATCGGCATGAGCTGCAAGGGGAAGACGGAAATTAATTTTTAAAATTTCTATTTATAATCATTCATTAAAGGATAAGCAATTTTTAAATTACCCATATTTAACAATGAATAACAATTGTTTTAAATATTTTAATTCAAACTTGTATCAATGCTTAAGAAACTTAAAAAAAAGAAAGAACAATCTCTTAATTCTGGGTATGATATGTGCAAAGCTAACTAATTGTAATTAATTATGCCAAATTATTATTTATTGTAATGTATTTATTAGAAAATTATTAATGTCGACTCTCGTTATTTCGAAATTCAAGAAACTCGTAAAATATTAGGAATTATCGAATGTTTGAAATATTAAATGGTTCGAAATATTGAGAGAAAAAGAATAAAAACTTCAAATTAAGCGTTTGTATTTAAATGCTGATATTTTACATATTCGTAACGTACTAATTTTCAAATTAATTAATATTTGAAAAGAACTCATTTTTACGGATTTGCTTCGAAACACATTGCTGCTGAGAAGGCTTTTCAATAATTGTTTTAAGGAGAAAACGTCCTGATTTGCCGTTTCATCAGTTTCGTTTTGTAGATAATAGTTTTGGAGGTTATGCGTAACACGCACAATAAGGAAAGGTAGATCCAGAGGAGTCCAAATTCAAATTCAAAGCTCTTACCAACTGTTAGAGATGTTGGGTTAACATTGGCGATGCAATGCCAGCGAAAGTAAAGAGGTTCTGGTTCGATTAAATATTAAAAGAGTTGACAATATAAACGGGATAAAAAGTCAGTTACACTTTTTGTATGGGGCTGTCAGATTGCATATTTGCTTATGTTAATGTACTAATCAGAGACACTGCCAGAGAACAGTGTGGTCAGTGTGTTAATGCTACTTCTATGACATTTTCAACACTAACACGCCAAGAACTTTCGAAAATTTGAATTGTCGATGTTTTTCTTAGCAATGATTTTTAAGTTCGAATTACTGAGTGCATAACAATGTATGGGAATAATTCGAAATATAAATAGATTCTGTAGGTGACTCGAGATCACTTTGAATTAATGAGAGTTTCGAAATATCGCAGGTTTAAAATAACGAGCGTCGACATATAATTTCTCGTAAAAATACATAATAAATAAATAATCAATTTACTCGATACACTGTTTTCTGTTCATAATTTGTTTGACACAAACTGGAGCTATTCTATTTTGAATTAAAAAAAAAATTGTATTATTTCAGTACTTCAATTTTTCAATTGTATTTCCCTCACCTAGCAGCTTTGACACGTGAACGTTCGACTACCTGATCGCCTACTAAAAGTCAAAAGAAAAACGAGATGGCCAAACAAGTGCATTTTTCATTGCGTTTTCAGCTGACTTATCTTCAGCTGCACCTTCAGTCGGTTCTCTCTGACCTCAAAGAACCCCCTCTCTGTCTATTCTCCCATTCTAGCTAGTTTTTGTTGTTCTTTATTTACGTTTCTCTTTTTCAGTTTTCAAAATGCATTTGGGTCACTGACATCGGCTGCACTGTAAGAAAACTATAGGTGTGATTGGGATAGACAAAATTTCACAAAACTTGGAAAATTCAGGGAAAATTCGGAATATTTTAAAACGTATCTCAATTATTTTCCAGGAAATATTTGCTTGTTTTTCTCTGAGTGTGCACAGTGTACGAATGGTAAATATATTATGAAGGCCGCCGTATCAGCAACAGCCCTTATCATTTCAAGTTTGGTTAGCCCACATAATCAAGCTAGTTTTTTTTAAAACTATCTCACTCTGAAATAGATTTTCAATACTAAAAATGTAAATGTTTAAAGATATAATTTTCTTTAAACAGAAAAGAAACTTAAAAAATAATATATATACAGAATGATATACTTATATCCATTCTTAATATTTTAAAATATGTATACATATGAAAAGAAATATATAAAAGGTCTTTAGAAAAATGTAAAACTTTCTTATAGCCAAAAAGAAAATGTAACGAAATATATGAAATGTATAAAAATATGCCGACCAAGAATTTAGAAAATGGGAAAACAAGTTTGGAGAGCTACCCCTTAATTGATTTTCTGCGACCAGCTGTTGCCCGTTAATGCCAAAGGCTTTGTGTCTGCAACTTGAACTTACCTTGATGATAAACATTTAGTTGTGGCTCCTCGCAGGATTGGACTAGCAGCTCGAGAAGCTCGGCATCGCCCAGTAGGGCGGCGGTGCCCACAGCAGTGCGCCCACATGTGGCCGAGACGTAGGTGGCCTGGGCGCCTTCCAGAATGCAATCTAGGGCCTGACCAAAGTCGCCGCTGTGGACGGCGCTCATCAAACGCTCGTTGAGATCGTAGGAAAGCATCTTCTCATTTGTCCAGAGAAATAACAAGCAAACCAATCGAAGCGGTTGCAAATGGTAAATAGAAATAAAATTTAATGTGGAAACACTGCACGGAAAAGCAGACGAAAGGAGACTGAAAAGAAACAACGGGGCAGACCACAGAGCTGACCAAATGAAGGAAGAAAAATTACCACCCCCAATCATGAAGAGCGTGAGGGAGAGCCAAAAACAAAGAGAGTACCATAGAGATGCGAGTTCCCTCAACTGTGCTTTGCTGCATTTACAATCAACCAATCAGAACAAAGAGCGACCTAAACACAAAGAGAGTAGAATATTAGAGATGACACTTCGTCCAGCTATGAATTGCATTTACACACAGCTATACCTAGCGGGATGTATAGTGATATCTAATTCTAAACTACATTAATATTAAGAATACCTTCCATCCTTTTTTCTAGATAATTAAACCTTTTTCTAGATAATCGAACCTTATTTTCTAGACATAGATTTGAAAATGCTACATTTTAGCTTTTTAAATGTTGTTGATCTGGCCTTTTCGCAGCCTGAAAAGCTACCTATCGCACAAAGAGAGCGTTATATATACATAATAAGAGCATTCCGTATGTGGCATAAAGAGTTCGCTCAGCTGTGCCTTGTATTTACACACAGCTGAAAATTGTTTGGGCTTTATTTTTTGTTGCCGCTATACAGACAAAGACTCGATTTGTAACATAAACTAAACTATTTGATCTCCTTGGTTTCCTTGGCGTTCTGCAGCGATTCGGTGATGAAAAGTTTAGCCAGCGATTGAGAGCAAAATTGTGCAATGTGCTGGGCATGCGTATTGATTTGACCAGATGTAATCGTGGCCGTTAACCTAGCCGGCACAGGCATGGGTCGGAATTGTTTGATGACCTCCTCCTCGGGCACTGTAGGCTCGCCCTTCGAAGTGCGCACAGCATTCTCAGCAGCCAGCTTAGCCAGAGCACGATGTTTCTCCTGGTGAACGAGAAAAAAGTTAATATAAGCTAATAAACTGCAAAAAGGCAACCGCTTACCGTGTCCTGTTTGAAGACCACCTGCTGGTACTTATTGTAGCGCACAGCTTCCTGGTAGAGTTCGTCCACGCGTTCGATTAGGCTGCGCATGTGGTTCTCCAGCACCGAGGCGGTACCCAGGTCCAGGAAGTTGTGTCCCTTGTCTTCCGGCAGCAGCTCATTTAGTTCGCTCATCATAATGTTGGTCAACGGAGAGTTCTTGATGACAATTGGGATCTCGGCGAAGAGACTCTCGTAGCCCACTTTCAGGGTGCGGAATGCCTCGGGTGTGAAGTCGCCATCCTTATACATTTGTATGGCCTGCGGGGTCAGACGATAGGCCTTCAAGCAGAGGAAGCCGCGCGAAGACTTCTGTGTGTCGTAGACAACCACGACAGATTCCTCAATGCTGGTCTGGTAGTGATACTGCGATTCGAGCAGGGCCAGAGACAGGCTGTTGCCCACATCAGAGCTCTGATACCAACCCACATGCAAGTGGTCGACATTGACGCGGCGCAGACGACGCATCACAGTCAGCTGGTACATCTCCTCGTCCATGGTCTCGTCTCCGCTCTTGGGAAAGGGAAAGCAGTTCGTGATTTCCAGGCACTTGTCCACAACCAGGCCAAGAAGGGCGCCCTGGGCCAAATCCATATTGCTCGACTCCTCATGGCAATGTTTAATCATTTTCATTACGGCCTAAAAAGAGAACATGTTTAATTATATTTAAAAAGTGGAAATGTAGGCGGGTGCTCTCTTTCTCTCCATAAAACGCAAATTGCAATCAAGGCGGCAGCGTTCGCTCTCTCAGCCTGTGTCTCTTACACACACATATTCACGCACACAAATAAACAGCAGGCGCAGCGCGTGGCACTGCCATGACTTTTTTTACGCCTTTCTACTGCACTGATCTTAAGCCTTGCACTTGCCACGTTCAGTTTAGTCTAGATTTAACTTACCAGACCATCGCATTGTACATAATTGATGGTATTTTCTGAATCCTCATTGCGAGCATGACGACCACCGCGGTTTGCCATTTTGACGACGACGAAGAAGAAAAGGCTTGAAGTTGGCTGCACACGCACACACACTAAGAGGAAAATAAAGCTGTACAATGCCCGACTATATCGAGCAATTTTGCAACACTGTCACCGAACAGCTGTTTAGCCGACTATGATAGCAATATAAATAGAAGGAAAAAAAATTGTTTATCTCAAAATAGTATAAGAAAATAAAATTGTTAGCGTGTCAGACTTCAAAAGCAAACAAGCAAAATACAGTTGCATGAGCTGAACAGCAGAAACAGTCTTCACCAGCAGCTCACAAAATGACGACGAATTGGCGTGAATTGTTTCCCACAAAATTGACCTTTATTATATTTCTGCTGTATATGTCATTATTTATTGGTCAAGGTGAGTGCATACATTTAGTTGTAAATTATTATAATCACTACAATATCACCTCGTAGGCATTTTTGTGACGGCATCGCAGGACTCGAACAATTCTTATAGCTATAATACAGTGACAGTGGTGCTGCTGACGGAAGTTTTTAAGTTAATTGTTTCAACCTGCCTCTATTGCAAAGAGTAAGTGTGAAACATATTTCTGAGTAATTTACTAATTGGTATTTTTATGTTTTCACAGCAAGAGTCTTCGGTCGCTGGTACGCGATGTGCACAAAGACCGCAGTGTATTGGGGCTCTATATGGTGCCAGCGTTCCTCTACTGCTTATACAATAATTTGGCTTTTTTGAATCTCGCGACATTTGATCCGACTACGTATTACCTTTTGCTCCAATTACGAGTGGTTGTCACAGGCATACTCTTCCAAATCATATTCAAGAAGTATTTATCACAGCGGCAGTGGATATCATTAATCCTACTAACCCTGGGCTGCATGCTAAAGCAGGTGGATTTGAATCGGTTCTACAATGATGCAAATGACGATAGCGAAGCAGTCGCCCTGCAGGGGGTGAGCTCTGTGAATGCCACGCAAACGAATTCCAAGGCAAACGGCAAAAATATGGCGGGCTTCGACCTTAGCATAAACGCCATTTTCATCCTAGCCCAGACGATCTGCTCCTGCCTGGCCGGCGTCTACAACGAATACCTTCTGAAGGACAAGGGCGCAGATGTCAACATTTTCGTACAGAATATATTTATGTACATGGACTCAATCGTTTGCAATGCATTGATATTGCTGTTCAGAGGCGAATTGCTGGACGCATTCAGTGCGAAGAACCTGAGCAGCATTGCGCGATTCGGTGTGATGATTATTATTATCAACAATGCTGCCATAGGCATTGTAACAAGCTTCTTTTTGAAGTACATGAACTCAATACTTAAGACATTTGCCAGCGCCCTGGAGCTGATGTTTACGGCTGTGCTCTGCTATTTCCTGTTCGCAATTCCCATCTATATGAATACCGCGTTGGCAATAGCTGTCGTCTCTTATGCCATATACTTGTATACTCAAAGTCCGGTTGTTAATCTCGGCAAGGTGCGTCCTTTATCGAATTTAAGTGACGCCACCTCTCAATCAAAGACTAAAGAGAAAGAAGACAGGCGCAAGCTACTGGACGAACAAATCGACACCGACTTGGAAATGGATATCGTTTAATTATATGTAGATATTAATTTTAAATTTAAGCCACTGTATATAAGTATTTGTGTTTTTTTTTCTGAAAAGTTGAGTAATAGGAACGTGCAATGTTTCTTGTATATAATACTTCCGTTCTAGATAATATTCTTACTTTAATACAACTAAAGAGTCAACTCCCTTTATCAAATATAGTTTCTGAATTGATAAGCATTTAACATACATAACTCAAACACATTTTTATTTCCTCTTTTTTCTTTACATCATAATATTTAGCTTCCCCTTATTCAGCACGTGGCGGTGATCTACGAGCTTGAAGAGCCTCTTGTAAATATTCGTATTCATGGAATTTTTTGTAATCTGCACATTTTTCCAAATGCTGTTCCATGAGCTCGCCTGGCATGCGATGCGTCGCATTATATTTGCAAATCTCTAAGGGGGGTCCCATGTAATTGCGCATACACTTTATTATGTGGCCGGGCATCCTATAGAGCAATATGCGATGCGACTTATTATATGGACAAATGCCGAATTCCGAATCACTCATTGTGATTCCCTAAATTTAAAATAAAAAGTTCATTTAATTGAAATTTACAATTGTATTGAAAATGGTACTACCAAAATTGAAAGTACCGCTACTTTGTATCTAGAGATGGCTTTTGATTTTAAGCGCAATATTGGCAGTGTGATTGTTAATCATGATATCGATAGTAGGGATGAGATATAATTGAGTATATCACGATATGCCAATAATAAAGCCAGGTACAGCCAGCAGTACATATCACAATGCTTTAATGACGTCATCAACGATGAGTCACGTACACAACTAATGACAAATATATGACATGTTACACCAACAATTGAAATAGCAAATGCTGTAAAACAGTCTTTAACGCTCTAAAAGTGTCATAAAACTATTGTACTACCATTATAGAATAATTTTTTTGAATTTGAAAACTTTCAACCTAGGATTTTAGAGCAGCGCTGGTAGAGGCTAAGACTGCACTAATAAATTTAAGCATATATCTATCTCTTGTTATAAAGGAATAACTATTATTAAGTAATAACTATTTTTTATATATCGAGATTTGGACATGAATATTGTATGCTCCCTAATGACATACGAATATACGCTTAGATAATTAGTTACGATAGTTTTCTAATTCATGATTCCATCACTATCGATACTCCTCGAATAACGAAAATAATCCAGCAGTATCGACTCCGCCCGACCCCTTCACCTATCATTCATTGAAAAGTTTTCGTACAGTTCGGACGTCGCTTTACCCGTGAGAAAAAGTGCTCTAACTGATCAAACTAGTGAAAAAAAAGGAATTTTCCACTTCGAATAATGGCACGTACTAAGCAAACAGCTCGCAAATCGACGGGTGGCAAAGCGCCCCGCAAACAATTGGCCACCAAGGCGGCCCGCAAATCGGCCCCATCCACTGGCGGTGTTAAGAAGCCTCATCGCTATCGCCCTGGTACCGTGGCATTGAGAGAAATTCGTCGCTACCAAAAGTCCACAGAGCTGCTCATCCGCAAGTTGCCGTTCCAGCGCTTAGTGCGTGAAATTGCCCAAGATTTCAAGACCGATTTGCGTTTCCAGTCGGCAGCTATCGGCGCATTGCAGGTAAATTGGCGGGAAGTGGAAAAAAAGAATTATGTCTGCAAATGTGGGAGTGCGGAGTGGGGGGTGTTGCATGGAGTGTGGGGCCAATTTCGTGCCATCATGTAATGAGTATTTTGAACACTTTTCCATTGCAGGAAGCATCCGAAGCCTATTTGGTTGGCCTGTTCGAGGACACCAATTTGTGCGCTATTCATGCCAAGCGTGTCACCATCATGCCCAAGGACATTCAGCTGGCCAGACGCATCCGCGGCGAGCGCGCCTAAATGCCATGTCCGCCATCTTTAATTAGAAAAGCGGCGCAGTTGCTGTCGCTGTTAACAACAACAGCAACAAAGACAACGCCGACGGCGCAGTCAAACGCAGCAGCAGCTGCTGCTGTTTACAAACAACAACAAAGACATCAACGTTGGCGTTGGCGTCGGCGTCGCAGCTGCTGCGTCTGCTTAGTCTTAAGTTTCATAAGATTTATTATACTTAAAATATAAGTAATTCATAACTCGTAATTTGTCGCAAAAATTTATGCAAAATTTGTCGATCCAATAAAAATACATTTATTTGTTTTCTGTGTAAAACTTAAAAGCAGTTTTTCTTTTAATTTATTTTACTCAAGTTTTCAGAATGGGTATGATTTATATTTGAGGGTTGTTTTTATGCTCTAAAACAGCAAATGCAATTTTTATTTAAAGACAATGGTGTCCAACATAGCTCCCAAGCACTGTACAATATTATTCTGCATGACCTTATCCACTTTCTCCTCCAAATGCCGTTTCGGGTCCTGTTTGCCAACATTCTTAATCGCCAGCTGCTCGGGCGTCATTTTCTCTTCGTCCTCGAGAGACTGGAAAGAGGGGGAAAATTCGAGAATGAGAAAATTATATATTGCAAAAATATTGATGCAATTGATTTATCTATGATAAATTCAAAATTTTTCTAGTATCCATTTCCATTAAAATTATTTCTATTATTCTATTATATATTTTATACCATTCTTATATTGTAATCAATAAAATGTAATAGTAAATGTACAAATGTAATAATATGTACATTTATTATAAATCTATAATTTATGATAAGGGAAGCATTTATACATAGATGATTAATATATGACAGCTAGAAGATAGCTTAAATAATTCAGAGTGCATTAGAGATCAAAATGATCGAAAGGTAACCAAAAAATTAATTACATAGACTAAGTCTAATATCATTTCATAGCTTTGATTGATATAGAAGAAAATTCATTTGTTAGAGCGAGACAACACGCAAGTCAAATCAAAAATAAAAAGCAACAATTACTGGTTCATTTTGGGTGCAACAAAAATAAAGCTAGTTCAAAGGAACAAATTTCAGAACTTTTGCGGCTTTTAAAGGGCTGCAGTGAACATTTGTTGTTGCGTCAAGAGTTGCCACCTGACAAAAATAAAACAAACGTGCAAGGCTGCCAACAAAATTTGCAATTTTGAAAGAGTATGCGAAATTCGCTATGCAAAAATTAAAATTATTTAGAATTGTTTAACAAATTTGTAGCTCACCTTATTATAGTTCTTGGCCAAATCAAGCATTTCGGCTACTGTATCCTCATTGATGGAGCAGTGCTCATTGTAGTCAGCCAGTGTGAGACCATCCTTCCAGGACTTTTTGTGCAAGTTCAAGAGCATTTTCTGTTCCAGCTCGTTTTTGCGATAGTTAATGCTGATGGAATAATAATGACGATTCAGACCATGGATCAGTGCCTGCACCGACGGTTTTTGCAAATGGCCCAAATTCGAGGTGGTCTGCCTGGGCTCCTGTCCGAGCACCAACATATTCGGGTTGATTAGGCGGAAGGCATCGATGACCACTTTACCCTTGACCGACTGTATGGGATCGACGACAACGGCCACGGCACGCTCGGACAGCGCTTCGAAGGATTGCTGGGTATTGATATCCACGCCGGACAACCAGCACCCGAAGCCCGGATGCGAATGGTACCAGCCGACAACCATTTCTGGTCGGCCTGTCTGCTTCAACATGTCCAACATCTTGGCCTGAAAGACAGGGTCGACGGCCTCAACACTGACTCCCGTGCCCGTTTGTGGCATGGCGAACACATCGATAACCTGCACCGTGTAATCGTCGACAAACTCGCCCAGCATCAGGCCCATCACTTCCATGGGCACTCCAGCGCGGCCGTGCTTTAGCATCTTCAAGAGCGCCAGAGATGATATGTACACCTGCTCGGCGGTGTCCACGACGGGCGCATCTGTTGGGGGTGCAGCCTGTGGCATAGCGCCGCCTAAACGTAGCAAACGATCCATGATTCAACTGCAAAATAAATCCTTAAGCTGTGAGTAAGAAGAAGGAAAGCAAGTCTACAAGAAGTCTCACTTACGCTGTGGGTATTTTAACAACGGGTGTTTGTGAACTTTTTGTTTTTTAAGTAGAATTTTGCTGGCAGCAACAACAAACACAAAGCAGCTCTTGATTTTGCTTTTCGTTTTTTTGACAGTCAGCGTCGGCAAAGTGCAAGTAATACTTGGCCTATCGATAACTGTGCTCAGAGCAACACTGCCACAACAGCTGACTGAGTGACCAGCTGCATTTATCGAATACGATAGCGATAGTTAACTGAAATGTGGATAAACTTGAGTAAATTTAAAAAAGCGTAATAAAATTAAAAATGTGTATATCTAAAGAAAGAGTGTGTATTATAGTTTAACTCTTTAGCATTGCATTTAGAAAGAGAGGCACTTCATGTGCTCCTTAGGAGAGTTGCAATGCGTTCCGGTTGAGCGGACGCTAGTTATGGCGCCAACTTCTTTGGCCAGCCCATAAAAACTGTAAATGCCATGTGAAACACTTTAATGGGGTAAGTGAGAAAAGCCATTGTACTTTAGGTCAATTAATTAGCAATTGCCTTTCACCTAGTTTAACATTTTAAAATGCCATCCGTTGGGCTCGTCGCTCGATTGCAACACATTTCTACCATTTACTACTCCATTTTCTGTCTCGCTTTAGCTGGGGCAGCAGCCCGCCACCGCCACAGCCGCAGCGGCAGCTTGAAACTGTTTTCCATCTTCAACAACAGCGTTTTCCACATTTTCAGTTGCACTTTGTCGTTCGCAACACGCGTTGCTCTTCGATCAAACGTAGACTTTGTTTTCTTCTCTTTATGGTTATTGTTTTTGTTTTGGCTTTTTGCCATTAACAATTAGTTTAATTAAGCACGCTAAGTGCTTGGAAAATCGTTTGTGCAATATTGCCAAATCAACGTAAAAACAGGTAAATAATATACATAAATTGCCATACACGTTGAAATTATTTACACTTTTCGCTGAGGCTGTCAATTGGCTCGATTGCCTCTTATCAGAGGCAACAACAAAATTGTTATTTTTGATAAAGCTACGTGGGAGAGTGAAAGAGAAAATGAGAGAGCGAGTACTGCGAGTGTAAGTGAGCTGCAATGCTTGCACAGGCTTTATTTATTTATATATTTGGCCCATATTTTATTTTGTATTAAATTTTATATTTATTAAATTTTTGTTTTGATTTTCATTTCTTTAAATTTGTATATCAATTTAAAATTTTTTATTTAATACCTCAGAAAAATAGTTCTGTATTATTTATACATATACTTTTATAATTTTATAAGTTTTTGTTTTATTTATTTACTTTTTTATTTATTTATTTATTTTTATTTATTTTTTTTGTGAATGAACTCATTTTTTTCCGATACTTCTCTTCTTTCCTTATGTATTTTTTCCGTTTTTCGTTTTTACCTCCAAATTTGTATTTTCTACTGTATTTCTATTTTCCTTTATTTGTGGGCGTTATTTCTCCAATTAACGCTGATTGCGAGTTTTTTAAGCTTACGCTTCAATTCACATACCCCAAACTAAAACCTGACTTTTTGAAATTAATGTAAGAAGAAGACGAAAATACGTAAAACCCGCTATCTTCAAAGATTCAATCGAGATGCCAACACGTTGCAATCCATATCAAACAACGACCTTGTCTTGTCGTCGGGTTCAAAGAAATGCGTTGCAAAGCAATTAAATGCTATCGACAGTAAAGGTGGTTAAAACATAATACAATTACAGTAGAGACTGACTAGTTGGTACACAATTTAATAGATATTTTTTAATTTTAAATAAATCAAAGCTAAATATATTGAATTTCGGTACATTTCGTATACAAGCGTGCGTTCGTCTTAATCAGTCTTCACTGTACGAGCAAACACATGACAGCAAACCAATTGAAAACGCTAACTAAAATTTTAAAACTTAACAATTTGTAGAAAACGAGTGAAAACGTTGCAATCGGGCATGACTGACTACGCAATACGCGTTCATAAAATATATAAAAAATATAAACTAGTAAATTAGAAAATATATATCTTAGTATTTACAGAATTTTGTAGGCTATATATCTCCAAACTTAATAAGCTAAGTCTTAAACTGTGATAACTAACTTCTATAAACTAGATTATAGAATTCTATAGAGTTTATAGGTTTGTCTAATTTGATTAGATTGCCAAGTCCGCCTAAGACATACGCTCTAAAATCTGAACTATATCTAATTTAACTATATAGATACATACATATACAATGTATATACAGATCTCCAACTACTGCTTTGACTTCAAGCAAACAGCTTAAAATTGCCCAAAGCCAATATACTCCCTTTGTTTCCTGGGCGCGTATACAAAACAAAGGTAAAACCACGTTTGTTCAGCTGTAAAATTGACCTTTTATGGCCCTTGTTGGTGTCGTGGTTGTTGTTGTAGTTGTAGTTGTCAGTCAGCGAAAGATATAAGCGGAAATAATTAAATATAATCGCTGGAGAAATGCTGGGAGCCGAACTGGAGCAACAGCTAATAGATCCAAGAGTCTAAGACTAAATCCACTTAATAGAGATTTAAATGGTCTCACTGCACCAATTAGTCTTAAGTATATTGGTTTTTTAGATCAATATCATTTAACAATTCTTAAAGCGTTTTTAAAATGAACATTTTCATTTTACTCTGTTTTGTTTTCAATTTCTTGATCGCTTTATCATAATTATAGTCGTTTATTGCAGGGAGTGAAGCGAGTATATTGGGTTGTATACATAGGAATTGAACCCTGAACTTTATAATGGATTAGAATTGTATAAATTATACGAAAATCTCTGTATAAAGCTTTGCTTTGTAATGAAATTTTAATTTCATTTCAATATCTTATGTACATTCCTTTTTTATGGAAATGGAGTTTTTCTTCTTCTTGCCTCTGTCGAAAAGTCTTATATCAAATATCTGCAAGTTTCCACAGAATGTTGCAACAAATTTTGAGCGATTGCAAAGTGTTTTCTAAGCGTGTGGCAAATGTTTCCCACACAGATCGCATTTCAATATGATATATGATTTACAAAGAAGAAACTCTAAAAGTGTAATGTAATTTAGAACAGTTTTGTTTTTGCAAATGAACTTTGATTTTTCACTCAAATTTAAGCGAAGTCAACGGAAAATGAGTCGAGGAAATCAGTTTTCAAAACATCTACATAAAACATTAAGTATAAATTATATATATTTATTTTGTTTTAATTTCAAAGAAAAGTAGATAAGTAACTTTTCCAATTGGGCAGACCCAAATGGGCGGGGCCGGGGTAATTTGTACAGTGTCTGCAAATGCGTGTGCACAGCTGGTTGTGGATAAGCCATTGGCCTTGAGCTTTGACGTAACTAGAACAAAGCTGCATAGTCATAGAATATATATATATATATACATGGTATATATATATATATGTATATATCTATTTATAGCTGAGACAACAACCAGATGGGCAAATAACAGCAACAAAAATAATGGGAATTTCATGATTTGCCGCCAAAAGCTGAGTGCAACATGCAAGCGCATCTCCAATTTCACTTTCTATGGCACTTGGTGGGGAGAGAGAGCGATAGAGAGAGGGGAGCGGGGTATTTAGAGGGTTGCCAATTGGCCATATTTGCTCATTAATTTGTTTTCCAGCCATAGAAAGTTTTTAATTACGCGCGAGTGTTTAAGATAATGAAGCATTTAAAATGGTTGCTCAAATTTGTTTTGTTTTTTTTTTTTTTTTCTTTTTGAAAGTGCAGCAGCAACAATTGCATTAATTTGCATTATTATAATTTCACTTTTTGTTTTCTATTTACAGCCACACAGTAGCAGCGTCCAGCGATGACGTCATTGCTGCCTCCACAAACCTCTGCAATGGAGCAGCCAACAGCAGGAGCAGCAGCAGCAGCAGCAGGAGCAGGAGCAGGTGAACCTGCAACAGGGACAATAATGTCAAAAAGAGCAGCAACTGTAGATGCAGACACAGCAACAACTTCAGTAGAAGCAGTTAGAGCAACAACAATAGCAACAGCAGCAGTAGAAGCAGACACAGCAGCAACAGGAGCTACAGCAGCAGCAGGAGCACTCGAAGCACCAACCACGAGAGCAACAGAAGATTTACCTATTGCAACAGCAACAGCAACAGTAGCAGGAGCAACAGCAGCTATAACAACAGGGACAATAATACCAGCAACAAAAACAGCAGCAAAAGAAGCGGCAACAACAGTAGCAGCAGCAGCAGCAGTAGAGACAGAAGCTACAGCAGCAGCAACAGAAGCTTTACCTACTGCAGCAGCAACAGTAGCAGGAGCAACAGCAGCTATAACAACAGGGACAATAATACCAGCAACAACAACAACTGCAGCTGCAGCAGCAGCAGTAGAGACAGAACCTACAGCAGCAGCAGGAGCAGTCGAAGCACCAACCACGAGAGCAACAGAAGCTTTACCTATTGCAACAGCAACAGCAACAGCAACAGTAGCAGAAGCAACAGCAGCTATAACAACAGGGACAATAATACCAGCAACAACAACAACTGCAGCTGCAGCAGCAGCAGTTGCACCGCCAACAACAGTAATAGAAGATTCAGCAACAGCAACATCAGCTCAAGCAGCTGCAGCTACAGCAACCACAACAACAACAACAGCAGCACCAATAGCAGTTACACCTAGCACAACAATAATAACAACAACAGAAACAGCAGCAGCAACAGCAGAAGCAGTTGCAGTTACATCAACAACACGAAGAGCGCCAGCACATGCAGCAACACCCACAACAATAACGGCACCCACACGCATACCGCAAGCGAGCAGCGCTGCCCCTGTTGTTCCATTTCGTCGTTCCGCTTCCATGCGCTTGCGCGGCTCAAAAGGCACAGGCAATGTTGCTGCTGCCGCTGCCGCTGCCACTGCCACTGCTACTGCTGCTGCTGCTGCCGGCGTAAGCCACAGTACGCGCGCTCATCTCGACGGCAGCACAACGAACGGCAGCAGCAGCAAACCGTTATCCGGCGAAAAAATTGCAAAATTCGCGCATTATCGCAGCTGGAGCAATTTGGGACAGCGTCAACCGGGCAAAGCGGAAGCAGGGGCAACGGCTACGGCTACGGCAACTGCAACGGCAACACCTTCCCAATTGGATGAGACTCGGCTTCATGCATTATGCCTGGCTTTAACAGAGCAGCCAACTGAGCTGCAATTCTTGGCCAATATGGAAGCCAAGTCGCGTAATATGGTGAGTACCTTTGCTTACTTCAGTATCTATTTCCGCTGTGGGTGGCACACATTTCGGTATCGATTATTTTGCCTGTAAACCGCCCCTGCCTGCATTTCCTGCTGCTTGACCTATGAAACGCAAAAAGTACAAAAACCTGGACACAAGAAAAAAAAAAAGAAGAAAACCCGCCCCCAACAATTGCGTACGTAATCGACGTCAAAGGCTTTTCGTGTACAATTCGTAGCTCTTCTTCATTACGAAACGTGAGGACAACCCTGTTTTTGTGTGGAGGTGAGCGGGTGTGTGTGTGTGTGTGTGGCAGGCATAACAGCCCCGCATTTGCATATTAAATGCTTTAAAGCGGGTCGATGGGAACTGTTGGCGCATTAATAATTTAAACACTTCAACATAACTCGAAGAGTGTCTAAGTTCTATTCTAGATTATCGTTGTGGTTTATATATAAAGAATGTATTATAGGGGTTTTTGAGCTAAATATACATATATACTACATATATATGCATGAGTAATATATGTACAACATATGCATGTTAAAGCTTACTGAATGGTGTAGGTAATATGGAGGGATAAATAGACGAGAGTTAGATTCATGGGCGGAAAAGGTTGTTAAGACTAGGATATGGATATGGATATACCATCGACCCTTAACAACTCCGTTGGGAAATTCAAATTGAATATTAGTTTATATAATCTTTAGATGTATAAATGTGAATGAGTGTTTAAATACCTCCTTGCCTTAGCCGAAACAAAGATTAGCAGTTCATTCAATATCCGTTAGTATAGCCAAAGTATCGTATAGAATCTAAAATAGTTTCTCATCGTTTTATAAAGTATCAGATATAAGTTATAGTAACGTATAGTATACTAATTTCTGAATCCTTCCAAATTTCCTATATATATTGTGTACATATGTATGTATGTACATATATAAACAAATATACATAAATAAATATAAATGTCCTTGGCTTGAGGCTTTGAACTCTTATTCACTGATATTCATATTCATAAATTGTATTTGTAATGCAACCTAGATATAATACAATAATTATCGTATTATTGATTTAATTACAATTACTTTGTGGCCAGTTAATTATAAGTAGCTTAAATTGATAATCAATTGGTTTTACACACATACTTAATTACCTAACAATCTCATTAAAACTGTACATGTGCACGACAGTTGAACAGCCATTGTATTGGGTCAGTCACTTTCAAAGCTTTTGCAGTTTGGCAATCTCCGTTGCTTGTTTGTATTTATTTGTGTTTCGCTTAGTTCCCGTTTGCATAAACAATGTGAGACGAAAAGGAAAAGGCCGCTAGCAGCTGTTTCAATTCCACTTCCGCTCAGTTTCATGTCGAAAACAAAAAAAAAACGAAAATCAGCTGAGTTGTTCGTCCCAGAAGGAAATGCAGTGCGCGGCGCAGCTTTTGCAAATATTGACAGGAGCCCACACACACACACATACGCCCGTTTGCAGACGAACTCGTAGAAGCTTACATGCATGGACATGCACTTGCTTTTCAACCACCTTACCACACTCACACTCACTCTCTCTCTCTCCCTCTGACTCTCTCTTCACTTCTCCTGTAGTTAAAATCTCAGCTGCCCGCTGGGAGGGTTCGTTTTGTTTTCGTTTGTTGTTGCGGCTGTTCTCGGCTTCAACTGTTTTTCGTTTTATTTTTTGGCATCTTCTTCATTTCGGTCTGACCCATGCGATTTGCGTTTCAGTTGATTTTTTATGCTCAACGCGAACGCGTGCAAAAGCAAAAGCTCTTCGCTCTTCCCTTTCCATTTCCATTTCGCGCTTTTCGCTTTGTTATTGTTCCATGGCAAATCATTTGGATTTTCCGTGTGAATGTCTTTAAGTATGTGGTGCCTGCGCTTACCGTTATGTTGATGTTTATATTTGTGTCGCAGCAGCGTCGCTGTCCATTCTCGTAGTTGTAATTTAGCGACAGCAGCTGGTGGAAAGGTTTTCGTACGGCTGTGCTTCGAAATGTTAATAATAAATGAAAGGGGCACTATTAAGACACTCGTATTGCCTATAATTACAGTTCGTTGGCCCTTTTGCATAAATTATCATTATTGATATTTGTATGTGAATTTGTGTATGTGTGCTGCAGCAAAATCTGAAAGGCTTTTGAAACAAATATTTAAAATTACCATCAGTTAGGGATTTTTCACGAATACAGGGAAATATTTGAACTGCTACCTAAGGAAAAAGTGTAAGCGGAGTGTAAATAAAGGCAATACGTAAATCTGTTTGTCGCCGAGAAACCTGAAGACTTCCTTCAGCTCATAAATGAAGTAGTAAAATCGTTCAAACCTAATGGGATTTTTTAAATATATATTTTTTATGTTTAAATATTTTCAGTAATATTTCATATTTGATATACAACTTTCTTGAGTGTTTCTTTGAAAAAAATCGTAAATATATGGGGTTTATCTTTATAGAATTCCTAGTTTCGAGTCCGTTTATATCATAAAATTTAAGTATGTATATATATAAGAAGAGATAAGAAATGCACCTGCTTATATAATGCATTTCCTTTAAATACTTCCACATTTTTTCGACGACCCTGAAAGCTTTGCCAAAAAAAAATAAAAATAATGAAGACATCCATAAAAGTGCCGCAAAATTGAAATGATATAGCTGCATATGTATATATGTATGCATATTGATGTAGAAATAAATACATATATATGCACATACATATGTATGCACTTAGCTACAAAGCTATCTTGGCTGTTGGCCAAGTGGGTTATTTTGACCATTGTGGCAGTTGCAACGAGACAAATGCAGAAATGTTTCGCACACCTGAGCAGAGCTCTAGCCCGAACAGCACTCAAATCAAAAGCATCGATTTTTCTAAGGAAGAAGCAGAGAAATGATAAATACTACCCATATGAGAGTACATAGGTTGAATTGCTGGGACGTGACTGTAGTGGACCTTTAATTGAATAGTAAGACGACGCGATGGGAGGGGAGGAAATGTCGGTTATGAAGTGCGTAAGCATAGCATTTGGGACTCTTCTCTTATAACAACATAACAACATTAGCCCAGTTAACGAACGGGTCAGTACACTGAGAGAAAACAGCGATCAGTGCATATCTTTGTTTATCTGTATCTGTATTTGTATTTGTATTTGTATCTGTATCTATCATTGTATCTGCATTATTAATCTTTTTATTTCTATAAGAGTATCTATATGTCATATCTTTACTTTTGTATCTGTATCTTTATTGTCTTCTGACTCTGCATCCGTTACTGAATGAATTTTATCTCCATCTTTATCTACATATGCATGCAGCTCTATCTCCGTCTTTATCTGAATCAGTTTAAGTTTAAGCTGGCCTCTGCCGCATTTCCATCCTCTT
Organism: Drosophila arizonae; assembly: GCF_054131065.1. Classification (NCBI taxonomy): domain Eukaryota; kingdom Metazoa; phylum Arthropoda; class Insecta; order Diptera; family Drosophilidae; genus Drosophila; species Drosophila arizonae. Next base: position 1,185,091 of record NC_142923.1, read on the forward strand.
CTTTTTCAATGGCATTCTCAATGCACATTAATCAGCATTTTTTCTCACTGTGTAAGACTACTCACACCTCTGAGCTTTGTTTTACTTTTTGTTGTATCTTGTCTCTTCTTTTTATGTTTTATTAAAGCAGTTGTGTGCTGTTAGCTCGTGCGTAAAGCCCATTGCGAGAATCTTTTGTGGAAGTACTACAAAAAAAAAAATAAATAAATAAAAAAAAAAACAAATAAAAGATTATTTCCCAGTAGTTGAACAATTAAAATAGGGCAAGAAACTCATTAATGATGATTATGAAATATGCATGAGGAACGTGCTCTGTACTGTGTGCTGTGTGCCTCCCTTTCTAACTGCGTCTAACCCGATTTGCAAGCCACTTTCTGTTGCGGCTGCAATTGTAATTGCACTTTGCAGTTGCAGTTGCAGTTGCATTTGGCTATTATCGCTGACAATCGCTGAAACGGCCCAATGACGAGTTGGCCCAGTGACTGTCCCGCCAGCTGGCGAAGGCGACACTCATTTCTAAATCACATTTCAATTCGCTATTTGGGCCAGTCACAAACTGCCAACTGAAGCGTTTTCTTCCCTTTCCCTCTGTATATCTCTCTCTCTCTCTTTCTCTGTCTTTTTTTGCTCTGACTGTTTCTCTTTTAAAGCTATACCTGGAAATAGGGAAAAGGGGTTTACTTTCTGCATTATATCATCGCCGTTTGCAGCACGTAATATGCTTAAATGAAGCAGACTTAAGTGCGAAAGCAGCTTTCAGATAAATCACATGTACTTAACGCATTTCAAGTGTACCTTGCTGTGGTACATTGGTCTAACAAGTGAAAATCTCCATCATTTGCATGCGCTTGATAAAAACCGATTTATAAATGAAAAGCTCTATAATGTAGGTACATTGGTCTGTAGTGAAATATAAGATATTTATAGTAATCAAATGCCTTTTAATGTACCTTTTCTGATATATTGTTATATGCATTGTTCTGGACTAGCTAGAATGTACCAAATACATGTAAAGTGTACCTTCATACGAATTATATTTATTAAATAAATATGAAAGCCTCACATCGATAAAGTTGATATATAGCTATATTATATATAACTCGGAGTCTTATGAAAGATACTACATATGGTGTACCAAAAGAGAATTTCAAGTGTACCTTCGTGTGATAAATGTGTGTAAATCGAGGGAATCAACCTAGGGGGGAAATCCTAGACAGAAGAACTCTTATATGAACTGAATAGAGTGCACTGAATTCGTTTAAAATGTACTTAAACCTTATATCTTTTGTGGTACATTTCTGTATTAACTGATTTGCTTGCATTCGTGAGTAAACTGCATTAAATAGGGATTAGGCTTATATCAAATTCGTGCCAGCTTTCATAAAGCAGGTGTGGCAGGTGTTCATTTCTCCCAAACCAAACCAAACCACAAAAGCCTAGAAAAAGGAAATGAAACAATGGGAAATTGTTGGCATTTAGCACTAGGTTTAGGCTTATACATTTATATATTTAGTATATATATAGTCTATATAATCAAGTCAAGACGAGCGACTAGGCAGCTAATTGACCACAAAAATGTGGCAGGGTAGCGGTTGATGTCTCTGTTTCATTTTGTTGTTGTTTTGGAATGGAAGGAATGCCACAATGAAAGTAAGCAAAGAAGAAGAAGAAGAGAAGAAAAAAACCGACGGGTGTTTAAAATGTTTTGTATAATGTATAACAACAAATTGGTTTTGGGGCGTTACGGTAACTCTATCTTCAGCTCCAGCTTCAGCTCCAGCTCTAGCTCTAGCTCTAGCTGTAGCTGTAGCTGTAGCACTACCTTCAGCCCCTACTCCGTTCCCTCGCGGCTAGTTTCACGCTATCTTTTTTACGCGCTTTTTCGCGAACTATGCACGAGTGAGCATTCAATTGAGAGATTTGGCTTGGAACAGCCGCAGCGAGCGATTAGCAAAGGCAGCGAAAGCCAAATTAAGCAGTTTGTATCTTCAACAACTATTTCCATTTGCAGTCTTTAAAGCTGAACGGCGGCAGTGCTGAGACAGCTGGCAACGCAACGGTCACGGCCACGTCCACGTCTACGTCCACACCAAAGACGCCGCAAACGCCGCTCAACGGAGCCCCATCCAATCACATTCATTGCAGCCGCTCGTCAAAGTCGCTGAACAGGAAACACGACTCCCTACCAGCATCGCTATCAGCATCAGCATCAGCATCAGCATCGGTTGTATCGGCATCAGCTGGAGGAAAGCTCTCCACAGTTCCCGAGACGAAGATCTCGCCACGGACACCGCCAGTGACACCGGATTCGCCTAGCACCTATCTGGATGATGATCTAGACTCGATGTACTCATTTGCGACCACAACATCGGGTCGTTCGACCATGTCCTGCGAGCATCCCTATGTGGCCAGGTAAGGTCTGATACAGAGATCTATTAGGTAAAAAACGGATAGTACTTGAAAGCTTATGGGAAAAACATTTATAATTTCCCTTAATATAGGGAATTTTAAATGTGCAATGCTCCAAAACTTTTTATCACAAAAAATACCTGAATATAATTTAAAAATTAATGGGGAAAACGATTGATAAATTTGTTCCCTTAATATAGGGAATTTTGCATGTGATATAGCCGATTATTTTATATGTTAGGATAACAAATACCTGAATATAGTTTAAAATTAACTTCAGGGAATTTTTAATGTGAATTGGTTTAAAACTTGGGTTATATTTTAGGATAACTAATACCTGAATATTGGGTAATTTATTTGTGTAAAAATAAAATTAACTATCATAAATAGGAAAGTTTTGGATCAGTTCATTTCGAATATGAGCAACAGGGAATATTTTAAGATATATTTTTTTTTTATCAGAAAATAGCTTGGAAAAATAGTTTATCGATATATTATATTTTCCAATTCAGATTGACTGAACATTTCCTTTATGCTTTACAGAAACGGTACCACCTTTAGTGGACGCAAAATGAAGTACGTGGTGCACTGTTCGAACTATGCGGGCCAAGTGGGCTCCGATTATCTGACGCCCACGCAGCGAGCGCAGCGTCAGATACGCCGCCTTAAGGAGCTGTTGAGCATAGCGCGTCAGGATCTGGAGGCAAAGGATACGGAAATCTTGCGTTTGACGCGCGAGGTTGTCGAGCTGCGCCTATTCAAGGCATCGCTGAGTTCGCCCGAGGAGCGTTCGGCCTCCTCGGATGCGGTAACGGTGCGCGAAGCCGACCTGAAGACCTCCCAGGACGTCTCGCCCATTGTGGACATGGTGGATGAGGCCAAGTGCAGTCCGCGTCATCTGGCGCGCCAGCATCAGCAATTGCACGCGATGCAAATGTCCACTGAGATGCAGAGCTCGTATGCCGACTCGGGGCACTTCGAGGATCTGACCATGTCGTCGGTGCACTCGAAGGACTCGCAAACGCAAAGCGATACGCCCGAAGAGGCGGCAGCCGAGGCCGCGGCGGAGGCGGAGGCAGCGGCCAGCCACTTGGAGAACTACGAGCTGCAGCGCCAGGAGCTGATTCGCATGTACGAACACCGCATCGAGGAGCTGATACGCACCCAGGACGGCGCCACGAGCGACCTGAAGCGCTCGCACAACGACAAGGTCGAGGCGCTGCTCCAGAAGCTGGCCGAGTGCAACACTCGATACTCGGACATTGTCCCGGACTATGAGCATGCCAAGCAGCGCATCCGCGAGCTGGAGAAGCAACTCGAGGACCTGCAGCGCAAGCTGGTCGAGCACGAGGAGAAGCAGAACAAAATGTACTTGCATATGTATCAGCAGGGGCAGGAGGCAGAGCGCATTTCGCGCGCCGATCAGGTACAATGAATATTGTGAAGAGACTCAAGAAAAGTAACATTACAATGTGGGAACATTGAGATCGGAGAGGGTTTGAGCTAACCATGCTTCGAATATGGGGAAATTTTGAGATTTCCTCATATGAATATTGGATTTTATGATAACGCATCCCTATTGCCTTATTATATAGTCACACCATAGTATGGGAAATGCTACCTTAAACTTGGGGAAATACTAAGATAAAAAATATTAGAATATGGGGAAAACAAATATCCTAGCAGTTAGAAGAGCCTTGTTAATATTAAAATATAGGGAAATATTGATATACTATATAGTACTATGCTTCTAGAAATTATATATACATTTAATTTGAATGACAATATTCTAATGTTCCATTCCACTGTTTCGCAGGCAATGGAACTGGCACAGCGACAGCCCGATAGCAAGGTGTCGATCAACGAGCTGCTGCATCAGCTGCAGAGCACGCAGGACGAGCTGGAGAATATTCGCGTAAGATTCTTCAATATCTTTCTAATATTATTTTCGGTTTTGTTTTGTGTGTTGCATTTTGTTGCATCATGAACTGAGCGACTCATACAACAAACACACTCCACACTCGACATATAACAGCAACAACAAGAACAACAACAACACCAACACACAATCAACAAGCAACATACAACATTTGAGAATCATTTTAGGGCGTGTTCCATTTCAATTTGGCGCTTTGCCTGGCTGGAAAAGCTGCATTTAATTGAGATGCGCGTCGACATTTTATTCGATTACATTTAGTTTAATTACAAGAAATATTTAAGCTTAAGTAACATAATTAATTACATCATTCTTTTTGGCAATATTCAAGTCGAAGCATTAAATGAGCAACATTTGTTTTTGTTTCAATCACACCGACGTTTTTGTGTTTCTTTGATTTGTTGCGCTTGTTTCATCTAATACCATTCCGTTCCGTTCCGTTGCGTTCCGTTGCGTGTTCAAGTAGAGCGAATTAAGTACAGTCACAACTTAGAGGATGAGTGCATGAAGTACAGTTGCCGCAAAAAGTCTTTAGTTTCCAATTTTACTATTATTTCCAATGCATGTTTTACAGTTATAACTTCTCTCTCTGTATCTCTCTATATATATCTATTGTCTATTGAAAAATTGTTTCAAAAAATGTTTAATTTAATTTTCTATATCTCTATATATATATTGTCGTGTAAAAAAAAAAAACAATCGAAAATCAATATCGAACAACAAAAATCGAAACTATTTTTGTAGGCATCAGAGTGTAGAATGAGGGAATGCGGCAGTAATCAAGCTCTCCTTACGGCAAAGGAGGCCATTTCTTTGTGGGTACTTGGCGCGCGTAAGGTTTGTAATATTCCTAAAAAAAAAAAAAAAAAAAAAAAAAAACAATAATTTCTCTTTCCTTAACAATGTGTACCTAAATCCCCAATTAGTTTCTTTAATTTATTTGCAAAATTTTTGAGAACTAAAATTATTTTAATTTTATTTTCACTTTTCATTTTCATCTTCATTTTCTGATCATTGGCTAATGGAACATATTTTGGCAATTCATATTATACCTAACCTCATTCACATGTGCGCCATTTCATCATGCGTGGTAAAAGGTAAAAGGTGGCATTCTGGCGGAGGAACGAGTGGAATAGAACACGAAATGCAACAGCTGTTCATTTTTAGCTTGCTTCACTGAAACTTTGGTAGTTCACATTTTGTTTCCCTTGGAAACATTGCAGAATCCCTTCTATCGAGGTGGTGTTTACACTGGGACTAACAAATCCCGTCGATTTTCTCTGAAAGCATGCAATTCAGGTTATATTTCCCAAATACTGTAAGGACCCAATTCAGTTTGAAACATTTCATTCAGCTGTGGGGTTCGGCAATACGTTTTTGTTGCCTTAAATTAAAAGAACATTAATGTTTTTCTTTTAGTGGTAACGAGAGGTATGTTCTCTTCATACATGTATATATAATCTATAATACTTTATTACATAAACGAGGGTGGTCTAAAAACAATTGAAAGTGTGTATACATTCTAATAAATAGATCAAAATATACGTTACATTATGAAAATATAAAAACATATTTAAATATACATTACATTAAAAATAAAATAAAAAATAAATAAAAAATAATAAGTAAAATAATTTTTCCATGCTCCATATTTTTTTTTTTATAAATATGAATTTGTTTAGATTTATATTATTAGTAATTAAAAATTTATTTAAATGAATAAATATAAAACAAACAAAAAATATATTAATAATATAATTATTAAAAATGTATTAAAACAATATAAAAGCTTTCAAGACTACCCTCTTTTATGTTTACATAATTTAGAATCTTACAAATGCTAGTTTTGTTAGCTGTTTCGTTGCTGTTGAGCAACTATTACTGAAAATTTACAGAAGTATAGCTATTAAAAGCCCAGATCTGTATCCATTACTTAACATATTTAGCATGTATTTCTCATATAAAGTTCCCATAGACTTCATAAACTCCACAATCTATATAACATTTCCCACCCGCCCAAAATTCCTACCTCAAATATATTCTATGTTAAATGTTCATATATCATATCATATATCTCTCTATATATATATAAATATATATATCTATATAGCACCGATGATTCAGAAAAGAATTATATGTAAATATTACAATTATTTTTTTAACCTAACCTCACATTTCATATATATGTATTTGCTTAAGCTTTTATATGTTTACTAATACAAAGCGTTTCTTATGCACTATCTCTCGCTCTCTCTCCCCCTCTCTCTCTCTCGCACACACCACCGACTAACTCAATAATCAATATAGACGATCTATCGACGTCTGTTGGAGGCACAAAAGAATCGCACCCGCGTCGATCCTGAAGTAACGCTGCAATTCCTGAAAAGCGCCATTTTCTATTTCCTAACGGACAAGGAGAACTCGCAGGGCCATCTGCAGGCAATCGAGAGCATTTTGGAGTTTACCGAGGAGGAGAAGGCGAAGATAAATCAAGCGCGATCTCCAAAGTAAATGGTCGTATATATATCTGTAGATATATATACATATATATATAATTAAATTTAGATTTTAATTTAATTTTCATTCTTTTTGTAGAATTCGCAAAATAATGTTACATTTTTTTAGTGCAGCTAAATTCATTGTTTTGTGTCTTTGTTCAGTTCGCGAATTTATTTACAATTTTATTTTGTCATGTAAAATAATTTTGATAAATTAAAGACGTACCGTTATTTTTCGGCGGCAACAACGAAAAAATATTGTAAAAAAAAGAAATGGAGAAAAAATGTCGAAGCAAAATCTTAATAAGGCGCTTTTTTTATTTATACAATTCGTTTTAAGCATGATATGAGTACGTCCTATAGCAAATGCCCAGTGCATTATGAAAATAATATTTTAAATATAGAATATTTTAATGCAAAACAAAAACGGATTTAGTTTTTGGTAGGCCCGATTTGTCATTTGTAATTGGGCAAATAAGCAGAGTCATATATAGTTTTGATCGTGTTTCAGTGAAATTTTACTCATAATAAATGATATATTTATTAGTTAAAACTGTTTTATTGATTTTTTTTAATAATACAAAATGCTTTGTCAGAAGTAAACATTTTAAAAAGCGCGGCATAAAAACACAATCGATAAGTGCCAACAAATTTACTTTGCTCTTTTTTGCGTCAATAAGCGCGCATTTGAGCTCAGTGCGGTGAGTATCGATATGGATTTGTCGTAACAGCTGATTGAATTAATTTCATTAAATGTAATAAATAACAAAGGAAAATAGTTATTTCGTATTTCATTTGATAAACTCTTGTATTTAATATTGATTAGATTTAAGTTATGAGCAAATGTATAAGCTATAAATACATATGTATCAGCATATGGGCCGCGTGTTCCTTGATTTTCCCGCAACATTTACGTGGAGTGCGGTCATAACTTGCACTTGTTCACACTCTTCCATTCCAAGCAGCTGGCTACATGTTGCCAAGCGAAAAGTACCAGGGCTACAGCGCTGTCAACATGCTGCCAGGCAAGTTGTATCAACATAGAGCTGCTCTATCGATGTATCGATAATCAGTTGGGGTTTTTTCACTCATTCTTTTCTGATTCAACAAACGGTGCGGACGCGTGGCGTGGTCTGTTTTGTATGTATTTAATAAAATAAATAAAAAAACAAATTAAGCGCTTTTGTTGAAATACGGCGCGTACGACGTGTACGCCAGCAAAAAATACACGCGAAAGTAATTTAAATACAACTTACGCACACCCAAGGCAGCAGTCGAGCCGGTGCTGCGACAGCAACCCGTTTGTTTATAAAAAAAAAAATATTAAAAAATTTAAAAAAAGTTTTTAAATTTAAGTGCTTCAAAGTGAGTTAAATTTTGAAAAAAATAAGAAATTTCGCATTGTGAAGATTTGACAACTAATAAAAGAAAATAGGCAAAGTGCCACACACACATCCATACATAAACACCGCTATTATTGTGTGCGTTTGTGTTTGAGTGCGCAGGCACTTGATACCTACTACACGAAATAAGAAAGAGAAAAAATTACTACACACGCACACACACACCACTGATTGTAGTTGTAGTTGTAGAAAGTGCGTCGGGCGCGTTCTCGCATCCAATTGCAGCGCGTAAATAAGTAAATAATCCGGGCAAATCGCGTGCACATTTTATGCTCTGCCTCAGCTGCTGCTTCTAACATTTTCGTGTGCTTCACAGGAATTTCCCCTGCCAGAGACACCATCAGCGACGACGACTACGCAACTTTTAAGGTAAAAATAAAGCAAAGTTTTTCTCCTCTTTCCTTCTCTCTTGGTTTTTTGTTTAAGTTAATTTTTATTGCTAATCTCTTTTCGAGTGCGTTTACATTGGTATTTTTGTTGCATTGTCTTGAACTTGATTCTGATTGGAGGTCGCTCAATTAAACCGGTTCGCGGCTGATTTCTCTCCTCTCACCTCTCTATGCAACCAGATGCTCATCTCTAATTCAAGCGGTTGCAATTCAGCTTTTTGTTGGTTTTTCGCCTAAGTTGATGTTGTGTGTGTTTGTGTGTCTTAGTCGACGCAGGTTTTTCTTTTATCTGCTCGGCACTCATTTGCAGTCGCTTTTATCGTCGTTTGGGGGACATTGTAAATGCGTTTGTTTGCTTTTTTGCCTTCTCCATTTGCCTTTTATCAACTCAACCAACTGGCCGGCGCACAGTGGCACCAAATGCATTAAGGCCGCTTTTTGCGCTGTAATTAATGTTAAGTGCTCATCCCTCATCGCTTGCCCACCTGAGCGAGCAGTATCAAAGCGGTGAAATGGGGTGGGGTGGTCCGGTATTGTGGGAGCCTCTGCAAGTACTGGAAGTGCTGATTGCATTGCGAATTATTGCAGTTACACTTAGAGAAATACTGATAGACCAAAAGACACTGGAACTTGTACTTGTAAAGTTATTATATAAACTATTATCGTTATAAATATCTAAAAAATTATAAATATACCAATATCATGTATGTAAACTATCATGTTTACTATACTATACTATAGATATCACTTATAATTATATACTTGCAACTGCTTGTACGCCCAAAGTTGGATAAAATAATAAAGAAAAATAAATATTCTAATACATTCACAAAAATCCCCATATTATGTACTCTTATACTGCAAGTATAATTTCTAAGTGGAAGGTATAATTTCAAGGAAATTTCAAAATAAGTCCATATCACATATGCAAATATCGATAATAACTGTTATACAGGAATTTGGCCGAGTGTATGGAAATTTTCCGACTATAGCCAGCAGTTAGCCCGAAGTACTTAATTGCCTGCCTGGCCAGCTCTGCAGCTTTACCAGCTTTGCCAACTTGCCTGTTTCTCCAGTTGTTGTTGCTGCTGCTTGCTAATGCTGTTTTCTGACCAAATGAAGCTATAAAGTGGGCCATGGCGCACTGACCACAAGCAGATAACTAGCCACATTTAATGTGCCCCGATCGTTGTTGCAATGTCCAAAGTTGTACAAGAGAAAGCTATCAAAAGCGCGAAAATTCCCCTCAGAGTCAGGCACTAAAACTACACACACACACACACACAGATATAGAGACTACTACATGGCACCTGCAATAACAGTTAGTGCTACAGCAGCACAGGCACAGATGTGATGCTCTCTAAATTTCCCCACAGTCCAACTGCAGCTGTTTTTACAATACTGTGTAGAAAATGTCATTTGGTACTTTGCACATAAAAAATATGAATGAAATATGAGAACTTTACTAATTTTTAAAGCTCATTTGCCGTTAGAAGTTAGGGTATTAGCCAAATGGTTCATGGCAGATAAAAAATTATTAATTTTTTGATTGCTTTTGGCGTGTCATTAAAAATATGAGAAGCAAACGAAAATGGAACAGAATTGAAAGGCGAGAAAACCATTTATGTTAACATTCAAAAGCTTGCAGCTACGAGGAGGAGAAGGAGTAGAATTTGCAGTAAGCGTTGGGCGTTTGACTTTGTTTCAAGCCAAATCTAGCGGCTTGATTTTGATGAATGATAAATTTAGCTTTTATTCCATCGAATCTATGACCATAAATTTGGCTTAAGTATAATATATTTGCCAGACCTATCAACCAATTTTCACTAAAACATTTATTTTATAGCTAAGTAATGTATTGAATCTAAGCTAGCCTTATTTTTGGCTGCAAACTCGCTTCTTTTATTTCTGCTGCGCCAACACTGTTTGCACTTTACCGTTGCAGCAGGCGGCGCTATTCATCCTTTTCTGTTTTTGTTTCACTTCTCTGTGTGCCTTGTCTAGTTGTTGCTGCTTGATTGACTTCTCGTTGAGAAGGCCATCATCGTCATCGTCATCATCATAATCATCAACAACTGCTAGGGGCTCTCACAGAAAACGTTAATCACTTTCAAAGCTCGCACATTGCACATTTTTTCTTAAATTTTTTTGTCTTTTACTTGAGTTCATTTGTGCTTTTGCATACCTCTGTCCCTCTCTCGCTCTCCCTCGTACTTATAATGTGGTATTGCCTTGGGAGTTTGGCTTGGCCTTAGCTGCACGCCCGCAACAGCAACAGTAACAACAACAACAGCAGCAGCAGCAACAACAAATACGTTGTCAAGTTGGCGTCTGCTTTGGCTACAATTACAAGCATCATTGGCCTTATTTCTTTTAAGCTATTCTCGTCGCTATTGTTGTTGTTGCTGCTGTTGCTCTTACTGTTTGCTCTGTCTGCCACTCACACAGACACAGCCACTGCCACACGCACACAGTCATGCAACGACTTTTATCTACAGCTGACGTTGCCGCCTTCGTTTATTTGCACAGCTTTTACTCGACTTACTTTCTTTCCCCATCCCCACCTCTCCTTCGCTGAATCTTTGTTCTTGCTGTCCATTTGCTTCCGAAAAATGATTACGCAGCATTTTCAACTAGCAGCAGCCACTTTGTTACTTGAGAACTTTACTCAAAACCCACCCGCCCACTGCCCTCCTCGTTCTCTCTCTGCCTCTCTCACTTGCTCTCTTGCGACTTGATCACCAAAAAAATCGTTTTCTTTTGAAGTTTCCAAGCGCTCTTTTAGTTTCTATTTTTGGCGGACAAAAAAAAGTTTCACAAACGAAAAAAAAATTAAATTGAAATGTATAAACGTAGTTAATGTGGAGTACACACAAAAGAAACGACATTTTTTTATTGCCACATAATAATTTTTATTTTTTCATACAACGCGCTGCCGGCTGTCGGGTTTGTTGTTGTAAGTCTTTTACAGAGTGGCTAACGTTAACAGCTGTGACACTTTGTGTTATATTTTGACTTGCAATGTGAACGTGTGAGGGAATTTATAGCTATTTAAAGTTAACATAAGCAATAACAGCGCTTTAGTTGCTTAACATGGAAGCTAACATATACATGTTAATATGCAGTAAATTAGATTTAGATGTAATACAGATGTATATATTAACATATACATGTTAATTTATATGTAATGTATATTTGATAGATAAGTCTACATCGACTGAATTTTCTTTCTGAACATTGCTGACTTTAATTTACATTTGATATTCAGGAAACTTTCTAGTATATTATGACTTTCAGAATTATCAAAAACTTCTTGCGTATGTAAATATGCATGCACAGTTCACATTTGACATGACTTACTTCATTATTTATGATAATATGCTCTTCGAGATTTAAAATAGTTGCTTCACAGAGTCGCATTAGCATTGGGAATGTGCACACCGAGAGGGAAAATTCTGTTTTACTTTTCTTTGCTTCAACTTTTTGTCTGTTTTGCTGTCTTTCGAATGTAGTCTAATGAATAAGGCTTGATTATTTATGAGCATAAATTAAAAATTTACAGCGCAACGCACACGAGAGAGACACACATACCTATATATATTTATATATATATACATACCTAATTCAATTATGCTGCAAATATTTCATATTGCAAAGCAGCAAGAAATTTATGAGCCATGCGTTGCTCGACGCCCCCTACCTAAGCAGCGACAGCCCCAGGGCCAAACGTAGCTGTACTTGACAAAGCCCTGGAGTTATAGCAACAACAATAGCAGCAACTACAACAGCAGCAACAAAGTCAGCCATAACAACAACAACAAAAGCAGCAGCAGCAGCAGCGGCAGTGACGCGTAGTCAACGCCAACGCCAACGCAGCAGCCAGCGCAGCATTTTTGCCAAGGTTGGCAGCGTTGGAGTTGCAGTAGCAATAGCAATGACAACAACAACAAGAAGGGGAAGCAGAAGAGAAATAGCGATAGCCGTAGCGAACACATAAATGTTGATCAACTGTTGTTTGTTTTATGACTGTAGCTATGGCTGTCACTGTTCTTGTTGTTGTTGTTGCTATTGTTGTTGTTGCTGCTGCTGCTGCTGCTGCTGTTAACTATTAGCGCATGAAACGCCGCCACGCAACTAACAAGCGGAAAAAATCTTTGCAGATAGTCGTAGCCAGAAAGAGAGCGACATATTGAGAGGGCGCCCGAGGGGTGTTCATTAAGTAATTAGTTCCACTTAATATGCTAAAATATGTGTGTCATATGTGCTATCAAAGTTAACAATGTGACAATGTTTTGATGAGGAAACTATGTTGCAATTGTTCACTTAGCGAGGCGCCAGGAATTAACATTTAGGGGTCTGCGAGCTGGTTCATTAAAAGGAACTAGTGTAAATATACAGCTGAATAAACATGACAACAAAATAGAAGGTAAACAAGATTTTTAGGTGAAAGGGAACCTGTTCCTTAAAATACGCCTTAGTTCCTTAAAATTAACTAGAGATCGATATAATTTACTCCTTCATTCGACTGAAATAGTCAACATATCCACCTGAGTACTAGAATATCGCATCTAGGGTATGATACGAATAAACTAGTGAGTATTCAGGCTTTTAAGGTAATAGAGAACTGGTTCAATAAACTAATCTATTCAATGTTCAAAAAGAGTCTTCAAAAAATGCATCATTGCTTTTTTAATTATTTAAAAATCAAGCCAGGTCTTGGTATTTTTACCTTTTGGCTTGACAACATTTTGAAATCATGTTTGAGAATTCGCCTAACATTGTTTCGCACTCAAGTGTATGAGCTAGTTTGCGTCAGTAGTTCCTGGTTCTCATATATTAGATTGATTGGACGTTCGTCTCGCCTTTGATAAGAGCCGCAAGAGAACAAGAAGAAGAAGAAGCAGCAGAAGCAAAGGAGGCCAAGCAACGCACGACTGCACTTTGGCTAATTACGAAGCGGGCCACTAGCCCAGGGTCATGTCCGTCCCACCCATAGGCCAAGGCAAGGGGTAATCGAAAAGTTACGCAACTTTTTAATTAGTTCAGATGTTTTTAGTAGAGGTTCCCCTCAGGGCAAACATATTGACGAGCCGACGAGAATAATCGCATTAAAAACTCATCGATTTTTGAAACTAGTTACTCAAGCGATCTGGCATTTGCATTCGCATTACGAGCTCCTGCTCTCTTGCTTTATTGTAATCATAATGCACGTGACGTAGCTGCAGAAAAGGTCTTTGTGATACCCTATAAATATTTTGGAATTACTGCAGACGGCTTGGGTGACAGGAAATCGAATTGTTGCATCAAATAAATTTTATTTCTTAATGCATAGAAACCTATTGCTTGGCTTTGGTATTTAAATGACAATCGTCGTTCTATGCAATTTTCATTATCTTCATATATTGGCAACTTTGGCTTATTTTCATTGGGTGAATTATCCTAAATATTGTTTTCATCCACAACTTCTATCTCCAATGCTGTCTCTATAGATGCTGTAGCTTATATTTTGATTGTAGGGTATCTTTTCGTCATCCAACCTGTCACACTCTCTTCGTCAACTGGAGCACCCATACTTGTTACGCTTGCTAAGTTAGCAGCCGTGGACGTCTTTGTGTGTGTGAGGGTAAGATTGAGTGCATGTGTGTGTGTGAGTGTGTTCGTGGCGCCACACACAGACAAAAGCTGAGGATTACGTGGCCACGTCTCACGCAAATTCATGCCATAGAAATGTGTTGCCATTGTCGCCGGCACGCACTGGACATATAATATATTTATGTATGTACATACACACACATACATGTATGCATAAGTGTATATATACACAATACACGTATTGTTATTGCAGTCAATCTGTCAGTTAGTCAGTCAGTGAGTCAATCGCTTATACAGCTATTCACTCACATGTTGAGTGCCCCACGACGGGCGCCGCCGCTGCTGTTGGGCAGGACGATTAAGCGCTGAGGGCAATAATAATAAGGAAATAACATTTTAATGGCACCACAAAGGAGAGAAGAAGAAGGGCGAACGCTGAGAAGAGAGATGAGCGGGCGCAACTAAAGAGCGACGACGACAAGTATTATGGAATGTGTGCGTATGCACGTGTGTGTGTGTGTGTGCGTGCGTGGGAATGAGTGTGTGTGGATGCGTGAGGGTTGCTAGGAAAACCGCAAGACAAACGAATGATGTCAACAGCTGTTAAGGTTCATGCGCGCACATTATTGCGAAGAAGCTTAAACGTGATTTATGACGAGTGCTTACTGCTTACAGAAAAGCCAACATTGATTAAAAATGCACAAACTTTTTATTTTATTTACTGAATATATTTTTATTGAAATAATAAGCATTTCATTTAGAGTCTGTTTATAGAAATTTGAACTTAACTGTTTTGTTAACTAATATGAAACTTTTTATGGATCATTATCACAATTTCATTGTCAACGCTTTCTTTACTCATGATTCGCATCGCTTAATGTTGATCGCATTTAGCTGTAACGCATAAGCGAGAAAACAGTGTTTCTAATGCTGTAATGAGCGCATGGTAAAAAAGTTAATGATGCGGGTCAAGTCGTCGGTGTCCGTTGACGGCCATGGACCAAATGTCAAATCACAAAAAGAAAAAAAAAACGTAGGAGAGAACAAAATGTGAAAAACTTTTCTCAAGCTTGCGGATTTGTTCCATTTTGTAAGGCTTGAGCCCGAAGAGAAAAAGTTTCCCTCAAAGCATTGTAAAAGGAAAAAGCAATCTTAAATATAAAATGGAGGCGGAAGAAAATGTTTTAAATATATATTTTAAGAAAGTAATCATTAGTGTTTAGGAACAATTTACAGAGTATGTTAACAGCCTTCAGGCATAGAGCAAAACAAACTTTTTCGAATTGGGATGCCACAAAACAACGGCGAAAAAATTGGGACACTTTTATGTTTGTAAAAAAAAGGAAGGGAATGATTTGCTTTGCAATGGGATTTAATTTTTTTTTGTTTTTTTTTTTTTTTTTTTTTTTTGTAATTTCGCTCGCTGGCAATTGCTCATTGCTATGCAAACGGTTGGACACGGACGCTTAGCATATTTGCTGCTTTCTAACCGTACAGACCACCGCCCACCGCCCACGCCCACACCCATTTGTCTGGTACATTTAACAGCAGAGGGAATATTTAAAACCAAATACCAAAATCCCATCACTGAGCATTGGGAAGCTGTATGCGGCTTTGTTATACATTTTAAAGAGAGTAAAAGGGAGAGAGAACGAAGGGATATTGTAGAGGGCATTTTAATTATGGCAGGAAGCTTAGACGCGAGGTATGTTGTGTATAGAACAACTGTTATAATAAAAGAATTTTTTTTTACATGGTATTGTCTTATATTTATAGGAAATAATAGCTCCGAATATTTATAAAAGAAAAGTTGTATATTATAAGATTTTATCTAACATGTATCTGTTTTATTACAGTATAGGGTATTTTGTGCGTGTCATATCAGGGTTAGTTGTTCTTCTTTTTGCAATGAAAAACTCGTGCAACTTACCATACAAATTGTTGGAATTAGCGCAAGCTTTTGTATGCGCGCCAATCGCGCCCGTTGCCAACCCACCACCCCCATCCCCCTAGCAGCAGCAGCGGTAGCAGCCTCTGTTGCAGAACCTATTTGCTTTTAATTAAAATGCGTGTCAGGAATGTTTTCTTCTTTCTTTTTTGTGCCTTTTTTTTGGGTTTTGTGTCAAAGATTCGGTTTATGAGCTGCTGATGAGAGACAAGGCAAATGCGTTGAATATCTGATGACCAGAGAGTCATAATGATAAAGATAATGATGATGACGATGATGATTAAGTTGTTCTTGATTCAGTAGAGCTGACTTTCGCAGGAGAAAACAGATTTTTAGCCTTATGTCGCGACAGTTTCGAAGAGCTTTTTTATGAGCTTACCTGTTATATAGTAAATTAGCTAAGTGTTATAAATGTATTCGATTCCATTTTAGGATCTCTTCGTCATTTGAGGAATTTAAGCCAAGACTGAGAGATATTTCTTTGTTTATTGACACAAATAGGCTCATTTACTGTATATATGTATGTATATATGTATATATATGGATAAAAATGGGCAACAATTTAAACAGCTTTTTCTTATATTTGTTTTCATTTGTAAATAAAATTTCGTTAATTTGCACAGCTTTTGGTTTGCAGCTTTACTTATTTATGGAACGTACTTATTAGGGGTATGTGTTTTATTCTTGAAGTTCTTAACACTATCATATTAAAGCTTATGGTACGATATCTAAAGTGAGACTAGAACCTAATAACCTAAAAATGAATGTGGAGTTTTTTAAGATAGAAACACTTGAGAACAGTGACTTGAGAATTCGCAGAATCTTATTTATAGAGACAACAAACTTTGTTTAACTAACGTTATTTTATAGCCAATTGCTATCATTATTCAAGTAGTAAGATCTTTAACATCACGTTGCTAGAAATAGTAAGCTGGAATTCAGGGAAAACAGCGTTTACCTACCGTAAATCTACTATTTGATATTGATATGAAAAACAAGCTTTAGAATTTGTAGTTCCGATCTTCCTCTCTTGTTCTCACTCTCTCTAACCCACATTTAATTTTTATCGCACAGCTGATCCGTTAGCTTGTTCAGAGTCAGAATACATTTAGATGTAGTAAAGCTAATCAATGTTCGATAAGAGCCGGTTGGCGAATTAACATTTTATTATTTTTATTATCAAAGCGCAGTTCATTAACCCGTTGCGCCAAAGACGATGCGTCGCTTAAAGTAGAACGTGTTTGAGCTCTCATATGCTTGTGTGTGTGTGTGTGTGCTTGTGACTCTCTGTGTGTATTTATAGACATAATTTGTAGCACTGTGTATTGCCAGCAGCAAGTAACTGAATTAATTTTATTTGTGTGCGTGCTCTCTGCTCTCGCTCCCCCCGCTCTTCTGCTCTCCAACAATAGGCGGATCAGCTTGTCCTCATCTGGCGTTTGGCCATCACGGATCATTGAAACGCGCCAAGTGCAGGGCCAGCCAATGCAGTCGCACTCTGCGTCTCTCACTGTCTCTATCTCCCTCGCTCTGCCTAATGTAGGCTACTGAATGCATGCGGGTGCGGCTTT
This sequence comes from Drosophila arizonae, assembly GCF_054131065.1. Taxonomy (NCBI): domain Eukaryota; kingdom Metazoa; phylum Arthropoda; class Insecta; order Diptera; family Drosophilidae; genus Drosophila; species Drosophila arizonae. The sequence goes on from NC_142923.1 coordinate 1,202,837, forward strand.
TGATGTGTTTTTGCTCTCACCCAAAGAGCGGTATTTTTATGTGGGATTTTTTTGTTCCCCATTTGTGGTGTTGTTTGCGCTTGTGTGCATGTGCGCTTGTGCCTGTGTTTGTGTTTCTCAGCGCGTGCTTAATTATACAAAATGTGTTTTGCGCTCGGCTTAACAGCCCAGTGATTTATTTTGGTAGCTCGCTGGCGGCAGCATTCGAATGATGAATTTATTTGTGTGTGAATGCGTTTGGCATGTGGAATGTGTGTGTGTGCCTGTGTGCTGCATTTGTTGTTGCAATAATAAATTGTGGGCATGGAATTCATAAAGGTGATATCAAGCATGTGAGAAATTTAGTTTGGATTTATGATGCTGAACTACTGCAGGACATTTATCAATGTGGATTGTAAGTAGTGGAACTGATTGTGGATTGTGATGTTATAAATAAGTATATACATACACATGTGTTTGTGGCAGATGAATCGAGCTGTTTGAGCTGTGCATAGGTATATTTTAAAGGGAAATTTACGTTGTATATCTATTATGTGGGGCATATCTGAAAATTGTAATAGGGGATTGAGACAGAGGCACAGCTTCATTAATTTACTGATTTCATGTTAATTTCACATAATTTGGCTTTATTCGTACCATGGGAACCAGTTGACCGTCATCATAATCGTCGTTCAGGGGCCTCTAGTCGCTGCAACTATTAAATTTTTAATTTTTTTTGTAATTACACAATTTGACATTTTCATTAATTGAGCTTAATTTCTGACATTTGCGAATGGTTGTGTTTCACTGTGCTTTTTGTTTTCCGCCGCTTAATTGCATTTTCTGTTACAATTTCATTTGTAACTGCTGCTGTTGTTGTTGTTATTGTTGTTGTGTTGTTGTAAAACAAGCCGACAGCCACTTGACGCGACCTTTGCCAACTTGCCAACTCGCCAATTCATTAATAAATTGCTCAAATAGCTTTAAAACAGCTTTTTTTTAAACTGTTATTTACTGCTCAGTTGTCACCACGTTACAGCGATGTTTCAGTGTTGTCCATATGGCTGAAATCTCGCTAACAGCTTTAAGCGGCGGATGTGGCTGATAAAACGTAATTAGAGTTATTTTAGCCTTTAGCACAAAGAATTCAAGAATACAATATCAGTAATTTTCATTACTTCCCTTTCCAATAAATATCTGAAGTAATTCATTTTATGTGCTGCTATCTTGGGCGTCAAAGCTTTTCACATGAAATTGACACAGATTTTCATCAAATTAATTGTTGTGGGGCGTTTAAAGTGAGCGCCGCACACTCAACAAGCAAAAACATGTCAAAGTGTGCTACAAGTGCCACGCACACTTACACATACACACGTGTACAGTGTAGCACGCCTACACCAGACACGCTTATCAGTAGCCATAAACAGCTCTAGAAACAGTCGTCGCTCTCTTAAAAAAAAAAAAAAAACTTTGCTTCCGCCGCGCTCAGTATGTCCAGAGCGCCGTTACGAAGTGTAGCAGAGAGAGTGAGAACGCTAGAGGGGGCCAGACAGCGAGAGTCTATGCTGGGTGAGATGTTTGTGCTGGTGTGTGTGAGCGCACAGCAGCACGACGTGGTGTCGTTTCAATTTATTACACTTTGACAGCTTTCCGAAACACTGTGCGCCGCGCTGTGCGACTTTTAATTAAAATACAAAATTTAATTTACGCACGCTATGCAGCGTTGCTAGCAAAACTTTGTTACTAAAATTGAATGTTGAACAACAAGAGCATATCAGCACACAGACAAAAACTCTTACACCAATGCCAAAATCAAAGTGAAAAGGAGAAAACGCGACAAACACAAATCAAAACAGCAGCAGCGGCTGCGGCAGCGACAGCGGCAGCTCACAAACGGCGCCCACACACACACACACACACACACAAGTGCACGTTCGCTCTCTTTCTCTTACACTCACACTCTGTTACACTGCGGCTGTTTACATTGAGGCTGTTAATATTGTTGTTCTCGCTGTGTGTAGAGCATTTGCTGATTTGTCGTTTTTGTGTTGAGCTGCATTGCCTCAATTGATTTGAATTGAATTATAATTAGGTGATAAATGGGTCTTTATTAATATTTTTAACGTTAATAGCATAAGAACCAATAAGCTGTTTGCATTGATTACAGCAGAAAATTAGATGTTTATCTGTTGCACATGCCTGTTAGCAGTGATTAGCTGTTGATTAACAGTCCAATTAACAGGCGTTGTCTAACAGTTGAAGACCTTTTACTTTCATGTGCTGCCTGCTACAGTGGGTGCTCTAAATGTATGCACGCCTAACAATAGCACTCGCACATTTTTGACATTTCAATTAATTTGAATTCAAATTATAATTTCGTTTATCATTTACCGTTTCCTATACAAATCCTACACATGAATAATTTATTGAGTTTGATTCACGACTGCGTAAAATTGTTGCATAAATTATTCATAAATTAAAGCACAACAAAAAATAACTGGATTGATTAATTGAAATACTTTTTATATGTTTTTATGAATATTTTAAATACTGTTTATTTGAAAGCATTTTGTAAATAATATATTAAACGAAATGTGACAGCAGCATTACACAAAAAGCTTTTGCAAAAATTATTAAATTGCTCGGTCAGACATTCATATGAATGTATATACACTGTAAAAAATTATTGCAGCAAAATTAAAGAATGCCTATAAAAAAGTTAAAAAAAAAAGAGAACAAAATTATTTATGATATTTTAATTAATGCCGTTTTTATTAATATTGTAATTTATTTTTATATACATTTACAATATTGTCTTTTCCGTGAACAGCTCAAAATCCCGTTTTGTATCTTTGTTATTGGGTGCATTATTGACAGCTTGTCCTGTGGCGCACACTGAAGGACACTCTGGCAACGCTGCTAGCTCTGGCTGTCATTTGCCACTTCGTTATTCTGCCCCGCTCGCTCTGCTGCTCTCCTCATCATTCGCTGCTCTGCACATGCAACTGCATATTTTAACAGCTTTGCCCTTTCAACTAACCGCCCTCTCCTCACTCCTGTCTGTCTCTTTGCATCTCTTTCACTCGCGTGGCCTCTCCACAAGCGCTTGACGTGTGCGTGCATCGTGCTATGGGAAACTGGTTTGGAATGCGCTTACGCCTACCCGCTCTCCCTCCCATTCCTCACTCTATGCATCAATCTCTCTCGCTTGCACTGCCCTATCATGCTATCTAGGCGCAGCTTTGGCACTCGTCGCATGCCTTATGAATGATTCAAATGCATGTTATGTGCGCAAAAAGAAGACGAAAAAAATACCGTTAAGAGTTGTTGCGCTTTTTCGTGATACCCATTGATGCACTGGAGCTCCTATTGGATGCATGGAAATCTTATTCGATATTTTCAATTTCATCTCTATTATTAACAGATGATATATGTATGTATGTACAAACATACTTAAAGCTGCTCTGATAGTTGATGGAACAGTTAAGGAAATTTATAAACAGACTGTAAACTGTAAACTTACTTAACAATTAATGTTAAATATGGACTCTAGTTTAATGTTAATGTTAAACATAATTCGCTTACTTTTATAGGGTATATTTGGAGTCTAGAAGCCTACGTTGTAAAATTTTCACATGATTCGAGTCGCCACTGAAATCTCGTTTTTGGTGCCGGTTTCCGTTAGTCTGTTTTAACAAATTGTTTTTGTTGCTGCTGTTGTATTGTGGCATTTTTAGGAGCGCTGCGACTATGACCTTTGTCAACGGAATTTGGGTACCAATTTGTGTCTCTTTTTCTTCCTCCTTTTTCGTAAAATGCTTCTGAGGATTTTGTGGTTTGAGCTGACATTAGAGAAAATGCCACTTGAATGTGTCTTTTTTCTCCATTGTACTCAATTTATTGACACAAAATTTGCAGCTGGGAAAAATTCCAGGAAATCACGGTAGCAAATTTTTGCGATAAGCTTAGGGGAGAAATTCCTATTGCGTTAGCACTTTACAGTTAGTTGGAACTTGAGCATTTCATACAGTCTTATAAGATAAATATGTACTGTTAGCTAACAGCTAAGCAAACAGATAACAGCTTTACAAAAAGCTTTATGGTATCAGTGGAAAATTGTTGATATAAATTTATATGTATATTGTTGAGATGTATTGTTCCGTATTTTACAATTGGACTTTTACATAGGATCCCATAGGATTAATGCGCACTGTTAGTTAACAGCAGTATAAGCTTTTAACAGATTGTATTTTTGTTGTTTGAAAGTATTCGTATTGGAATTGGTTTCTGCGCTACAATTGGAAAGGTCTTATAAGATTTATTGATATTTTTAAAAATATGTGCATGACACAATTGCTCTTTAAAAACAATACTAATTGTTGGATTCAAGTTTGGCTTGAAAACGAAAATATTTGCAAGTCATATTTCAAGTTGAGTTCGTCACTGAACAAAGAGGTAACAATTTATTGTGTGACCAAAAACTCGTAATCTCAACGAATAAAACTTTCATTTTCGCTTTAGACATATATTTACATACATAAATTATAGTTTTATGGTATTTTTTGTTGTTTCTCTTGTCGAATTTTTGTTAATGTTGATTTTTGTATGCTTTCTTTACAGTTGACTGGTTTCTCAAGGTCTTTTGGAGACACATAAAAGGAAGAGGAAGAGGCGAGCAACAAACTGGTTATTGGTGGGGCTATGAGCTGGCAGCGGGTGTCGAGGGGACTGGAGTGCACCGGAGAGGATGCCACAAGGGGGGCAACTAGTTAAGCAACACCAACAACAAAAGCAGCAGCCGCTTGACTCTGCGTAGCATGAGAAAGAGACAGAGGGAGAGAGAGAGAGAGAGTGCGACTGCTACACAAATGTGCCAAAACAACAACAGCAGCAATAGCAGCAACGAAAAAATAATAGCAATTCATAGGAAGAGCAGCGCGTGTTAACCAAAAGTCTGATCAGAAAAGTTCTATACTGTTTACATTTACGACAACAACATTCACATATCCTTAGCACTCAACTTAACAGCGCGATAATATGAGTGTTAATCAATGGTAGCCAAGCATGACAGACAAAACCAGATTGCTGCAACCAGTTAACATGAACGAGCATTGAGTTGAGCTACGTCCGAAACAGACAAAAGCTGATTGCTGCTATACTGAACGACTGACAGTAAATAAATCAAATTTGTCTGGCAATTGAAACTTTGTACAGTTAATAAAGGTCAAACTTTGACAGTTTGACAAGCGCACAGCATTCACACATATACATATATAGAGTTAACATGACGCTGCAAACATTTACACGCAAAATGCGCGGACGCATGCGCTCAAACACCTGTCGCATTGTCCTGCTCACCTCATTGGTTTGGGTCATCTTTGACTTTGTCCTCATTGCCCGTTATTCGGACTGCATCGGTAAAGATGGCTGGCGTTGCAGGCGAGCCGGCGAATACGATGTTGAGGTGAGCTAATGATATATCGCATATAAAGGAACTGTCATAAACTGTTATATCTCTGCCCATCCCTTTCTAGCTGCCCAACGCTGAGCGTTTGGCGGACGACAATCAGCTCGTTAATGACAATGAAATAAATACCGAGAAATCACTGGATGGCGAGGATAATGGCGGTGGTCCGGCACCCATAATGGGTCAGGGCTTTGTCTCCGGTGGCATTTCGATGACCTATCGCAGTGTTGTCTTAAAGAAATGGTTCCAAGCACCCACAGTGCGAGAGTCTCGGGGTAAACCCGGCGAAATGGGCAAACCCGTCAAAATACCCGCCGATATGAAGGATCTCATGAAGGAGAAGTTCAAGGAGAATCAATTCAATCTATTGGCCAGCGATATGATCTCATTGAATCGCTCGCTAACAGATGTGCGGCATGAGAAGTAAGTGTGCGGAAAGGAGAGAATATTCTGTAGCTAAACTGGTTAGCAGTTAAAAGAATGAGTGAATAGTTTAGTTTACTAATTCATCATTTTAATAAACCTTATCATTATTCTTTTCTAGCTGCCGTCACAAGCACTATCCTTCAAAGCTGCCTACGACTTCAATAGTTATTGTCTTCCATAATGAGGCGTGGACCACCCTATTGCGCACAGTTTGGAGCGTCATCAATCGCTCGCCGCGCTCTCTACTAAAGGAGATCATATTGGTGGACGATGCCAGTGAGCGAGGTAAGCAACGAAACCTAGAGCATTATATACATACATATGAATGTACTTAGTTGTGGCAGCTAGAACAAACTTTTCTTCATCTCGCCGCTCCTCTGGTTCGTATTTGCATAGTTGCCTCTCATGATGTCTTCATGCACTCGCAATGCACAACGGAACTTGAGTGCCATTGGGACTTAGTGTGAGCGAGTTGGCTGCTCTCTCTCCTCTATGGTCCCGCTACATTACTTTGTTGTTGCTTGCTCTCTTTTGGTTGCTCTCTCAAATGCACACATGCATAAGCAGCAAAGCTTCGTTGTCGTTAGCTATGCTTGATTATTTTTGTATGGAGTATTCAAGTGTTAGTGCGCTTGTGAAAAAACTCCTTGGAGCTTGCACACAAATACACATGCATAAGCAATACAAGCACTTTATTGCTTATGCATGTACAGGCGGATTCAAGTGTGCGTGCATGCTCGAAGGCGTGCGTAAGTCTTGTTGCCTGCTTAAATTGTACGAATGTTTCTCCATCTCCCTCGCACTGGCGCTTGAAACTATTGCATTTAGTTATTTAAGGGTTTTGTTGTATATTCAGTATTTTGATAAGTGTTCATCTATTTAAATGTTTCACTTAACTACTTCAGACTTCCTTGGCAAACAGCTGGAGGATTATGTGGCCAAGTTACCTGTGCGTACGTTTGTGCTGCGCACGGAGAAACGCTCGGGCCTGATACGCGCTCGCCTGCTCGGCGCTGAGCATGTGACAGGTGAGGTGATCACCTTCCTGGACGCCCATTGCGAATGCACTGAGGGCTGGCTGGAGCCTCTGCTCGCTCGCATCGTGCAAAATCGTCGCACCGTCGTCTGCCCCATCATTGATGTCATCTCGGACGACACGTTTGAGTATATAACCGCTTCGGACTCGACGTGGGGCGGCTTCAACTGGAAGCTCAACTTCAGATGGTGCGTGCTAGTACTACTATGGGTTTCACTCAGTATAAACTTAGTTATACATATAGACTCTCATTTGTGTTTGTAATGTAGACGAGCTTTTATTGAGATGGAATTCTGTGTTGAAGAACTCTTTATCATAAAAATGATAAGTTAAGGGGTAACTGAACCATAGTTCTTTATGCTTATCCTCAAAAAGGGCTTTCTATCAATTTTATCAATATTTTACATTGGATTCTATTTGAATTTTCTGTTCGTTCAGGTATCGTGTGCCGCAGCGTGAGATGGCGAGACGGAATAACGATCGCACAGCTCCGTTGAGGACGCCGACTATGGCTGGCGGATTGTTCTCGATCGACAAGGAATACTTCTATGAGATTGGCTCCTACGACGAGGGCATGGACATCTGGGGCGGTGAAAATTTGGAAATGTCATTCCGAGTAAGACCAAACACACTGAATTATTTTCCTTCTATCGTTTTTCTATTCGTTCTTACAGCTACCAAGCCAAGCCGCAAAAAATTATAAAAAAAAGTGTTGCCCATTTGCCTACATTTATCATATAATCATTATAATAATAATATTGTTAATTATTATTATTTATCATTTTTCATTTACTCTACGCCTGATTTGAGTCATATCTTAATTTTTAATATATGTTTTATTTTCTAAATATTATTTCTAAAATTAAAAAATCAAATCACAAACAACGAAACACTAAAAAAAATACCAAATTCTGTGACAACTCTCTAGATATGGCAATGCGGTGGCATTTTAGAAATTATACCCTGCTCGCATGTGGGTCACGTGTTCCGTGACAAATCGCCGTACACCTTCCCGGGAGGCGTGGCCAAAATTGTGCTGCATAATGCGGCGCGGGTGGCCGAGGTATGGCTGGACGAGTGGCGTGATTTCTATTATGCAATGAGCACAGGTTCGCTAAAAAAAATACCGAAAATACAAAAACCAAGATTTACATTGACAAAATACAACAAAACTTATACCACACTAAATTCAATTCAATATATTATTAAATACTATTAATGCGCATCTAACACTTGAATTTTTATATACATATTTTGATTGGCTTTCACTTGTTACTAAACAAAGAATACAAAAAAAAAAAAAAAAATAAAAAATAAATACTAAGAACAAAATTAACCCAAGACCAAAGAATTCGTTTCGGCTTGCCGGATTTAAAATATTTTTGCAGATATGGAAAATATATATATGGTATTATGATTGTGAGTAGTGTACATAGTATATGAGTATATATTTTCTTTACATATACGATAATCATTTAAAATCTGGTAAAACTTCTCCATTTTCATTATAAATATATACTTTAGTTTTTATTTTAGTATAATTTGTTCACAATAACTTAATTCAAGATTTTCACTTTATGAAGAAAAAGAAAACAATACAAAAGTTTTTTTTTAATTTTTTTTTATCTAAATTGGCTAAACATATAGCTACAGTATATATTTTACAGGAAATGAATATCCACAACTGCAAGAATATTTTGAAAACAGTTACCAACCAACATACAGACGCGCTACAATATACTAAAAATACTAAAACACATAGAACAACACCAAAACACAATGCCAGAAAAACAAACCATAAACATTATTTTGAGCATAATTAACAAAACATCTGAGCAATATATTGAAATATATACACATATATAAAATATATATAACTAGCTAACTATATATACTACATGCATTTTATGTAATGTATCGTAACACACACAGAATATAATGTAATACTAAACTACAAAGAAAAGCTACTGCCTCTGTCGTCGCTTAACCAAATGTTAAAAATCCGGCATATATATTTTATAATTTGGTAATGATCATAATTAGTATATTGATAAATATGGATTTGTTTAATTTTTAAATTTTCTTCATTTATATTCTAAATGTTTCGTAAATATTTGTCTAAACGAGACGCCAAGGGCAACAGCCAAGCGCGAACCTTTTGTTATTAACTGAAAACTAACCAAAATACAAAGAAAGCAAAACAGAAAATTTTGGATAATACAAATAATACATTAATCATAACACTCATCTAACACTGAGTACTATTTTCCTTTAACTTAGGCTAAACTAAACTTAATTTTAATATTTATGTATTTTTACACGAATTGGTATTTCATATTCTAGTGCTTAGTTTTTACACCTAAGTTTTTTTTTTTTAAGTAATATATAATTTTTTGCAATTTATTTTCTATAAGTTTATTTGTTACATTTTTGTAGGCGTCTCTCTCTCTCCCTCTCTCTCTCTCGTTCTTGGCTAGGATTGTTGGACTCACCTTTTGGCCATTCTCGTTGCAGCATTGAACCCGGCTTATAGAGTTTTGCCTGCTTTGCTTCGCGGCTGCTCATAACGAGTAACAGTTACTCGTTGAGATTTACTCTCTATGAAGCTTGTTCGCTTATTGCTATTCGTTACAAATCGCTTACTTATTTTAACCTACTCGCTATAAGTACTCGTTGGTTGTTTATTACAACTACTCGTTAGAGGTACTCGTTATGCGTCTCTGCTTATACAGCTTCAACGTCTAGCTACTCGCCACTTTTAGCTATGATTGGCTACTCGTTATGAGTCAATTCATACTCGCTTAGTACAGCTGCTGCTAGCTATAACTAGCTATAGCGAGTAGCGAGTGTTTCATAGTTGCATATACAACATACTCTATGATGTATTGCACTCAAAGAGTAACCTAATTCGTTAAGCTAATTATTAAGTGACCTCTATACCCAACTGCTTACCCATCCCTCTCTGCCTTTTTCAGCTCCCTAGGTACAGCTCCAACTCAATCAATATTTGCGCTTGGCCCAGCTCTATTACTGAATATATATGTGTACAACTCTATCTCTCCCTCTCTATCACTTACTCTCTCTCTCTCTCTTTCTTTCTTTCTCCTTAACCCCACTTTCATGATAACTCTGCCCGACTAACTGAACTCTTGACTGATTATTGGTGCCCCTGTGTCCAGGTTTGGATGTGCGGCGGCCTGCTTGAGATAGCGCCCTGTTCCCGTGTCGGTCATGTCTTTCGTAAATCAACCCCATATACCTTCCCGGGCGGTACGACGGAGATTGTTAATCATAACAATGCGCGTCTGGTCGAGGTGTGGCTGGACGACTGGAAAGAGTTCTACTACAGTTTTTATCCAGGTTAACGAACAACAACTAGAACAAAATCAAATAAAACTCTCGCTGAATGCAATTTCACTCTATCTGTCTGTCTCTCTCACCTGCTTTTCTGCCTCACTCTTTTTCTGTCTCTCTCTCTCTATATCTCTCTATAATATATATATATATATGTATATATATAGTTTAATATGTTTCATCTATATATATACCTATATATTTCTTGTGCAAGCAGCACGCTCTGCATTTTGCAATTGTCTGTCTTATATACTACACACATATATGTATATTGTATAATTTACCTATATTCTATTATTCATATATATAGATAATATATATATATATATGATATATGGCATGGCCAAGTATTAAACCAAAACCCACCCATCACCCCCACAAGAACCCCTTTAAAAGCTCACCCCGTGTATTTATTTAATTGTGTTTTCTGTGTATACTCGTTCACGAAGTGAAAAGAGTATATTGGTTGAGTGTAACCTCCATTTTGTACGCTCGCTCGTCTGTCTGTCTGGATGAATACAAACCATTTTTCCGCTTAAGAGACTTAAGGCCTGATATATTGAATCTATAATCTCGTACAATTTAATCATCATAAAATTTATATACTATGTAAGTAAATTCCAAGTTTTCTATAACAATAAATTTGGAATATAAATATATTGACGTATTGACAAGTCAAGATCAAAACTATATTGGAGATAGCTTGGAAAAGCTTTAAGCATAAAATACATCTGGAATTTTTTCAGATATGTATAAGCCCTGCTAACCTGTGAACGAGTATTGGCCAGCCGGATACGACCGGTTGAAACATTCTTATCCGTTTTTGTATAAGTCCATTGTTTTTCTTAACTTTTTCTTTGTCTATTTTCTTGTCCCATTCTTCTCACTCCCGAAGGTTCCGTTATGTCTATATATTTTTTCAAATTATTGGTTTGTATATTGTTTTGTCCAAAAGAAAAAGAAACATTCGAAATGATAATGCCACACCCACCCACACGACGCCTGTTTTTTGTCCCTTCCCCGCTCTCCGACATTCACGCATTTTAGCTCGTATTTTCTATTTGATTAAGGGTATTCCATGAATTTGTTGAATTGAAATTTGTTGCACCTGAATACCCCTAATGTTCTAAGCTTTAAGCTATATATGCTGCCTACATTTTGTATTTAGAAAAGTATATATGAATTATTATGCATGCTTTGTATAACCATATTAACTACATTTGTATATTTGCACATTTTTGGCTTTTGTTTAAATCTTTTGAGGAGAAGGTTCTGCACTCTCTCCTTTGCTTGCATTTGTTTAATCGCACTTTCTCTGTATATAGCTGTTAACCAACACAATTGTAGCTTCAAATGGAAAAAAGAAAAAAAAAAAAAAACACCCACACGCACACTAACATAGATGTTCTACAGTTATTCTCCTGAAAGTTTACTAAAAATGTATCCCTCTTCTCTCTATGTCTTTCTTTTTGACATCCAATTTGGAACCCCTTTAGGCGCTCGCAAAGCTTCAGCTGGAGACGTTAGCGATCGTAAAGCTTTGCGTGAACGTTTGCAATGCAAAAGCTTCCGCTGGTATCTGGAGAACGTCTATCCAGAGAGCTTGATGCCACTGGATTACTACTATCTGGGCGAGGTAAGGCTTGAGTGATCGATTTAAGTTGGGAATACCCTATTATCCTATCGAAAACTACAGTGATAAATCACTAGATAAAAGTGAATTAAATAAAGCTTTAATAAATAAATATATGATGATGTCTAAGGAATACCCCTATTAATATATATGCTTACTCAAATTTCTGATAGATACGTAATGCCGAGACTGAAACCTGCCTGGACACCATGGGTCGCAAGTACAATGAGAAGGTGGGCAGCAGCTATTGCCACGGCCTCGGCGGCAATCAGGTGTTTGCCTATACCAAGCGGCAGCAGATAATGTCGGATGATCTGTGCCTGGATGCGGCCAGCTCCAATGGGCCAGTGAATATGGTGCGCTGCCACAATATGGGCGGCAATCAGGAATGGGTGTACGATGCAGAGGTAAGTTTTGGATGCATACCAATGTAAATAGATACCGAACGTAATCTGTATTGCAGGAGAAGTGGATCAGACACACGAACACGGGCCAGTGCTTGCAACGTGCCACGCGAGATGATGCAAGCACGCCGCTGCTGCGGCCCTGCAACTACTCCAAGGGACAGCAGTGGCTGATGGAGTCCAAGTTCAAGTGGCAGGCGCACTAGCTAATAGCTAAACAGATAACTACGAACTACAACTAAAAACTAATTACTGAAGAACTTCCAATTTGTGTTTAAAATATATGTGTTAACTAATTTGCCAGTAGATGGAGGAGACGAAGTAGGAGCAGGAGCAGGACCAGGAGCAGCAGGACATGCAGAAGGAGCAGAAGCAAGAATTCCCAGCATTGTGTGCGTGTTTTTAACTGAGTTTTCTGTAGCTCTAAGTTGATAGTTATTTCTGTTGTGTGTGTGTGTGAGTGCGTGTGTGCCGAATGTCTTCCCAATCAACGTGTATGCGTGCGTGTGTTTGTGTACATATATATCTCTATATAAAGCATAGATTTTGTGGTATATATATATATATGTATACTTCTATATATACATATATTTAACTAGCCCCGACCAAGTACCAATAAATTGGCATTTAAATGACATTGTGCTTCACAAACAAATATAATAATAATATAATAAAGCAACTAAGAAAGCTGCAGTCGGGCGCGACCGACTGCCTAATGCTCGTTCACGGATCAGGAGCTTGCATCAAGTTAACTGTCAAATTTTGCCGGTCTCTAACCTACAATTTGCTCATCCGGCTTAGAACGCCTCTAACGGACGAAGTATATACATATATTTTTTATCTCAGCTTGACTATGCATTCCGAATTTCGAGCTTCTAACAGCTTTGACAATAGCATTTCAGTAAGGGCACATAAAGTATTTCCCGTTTTTATATGCCTGAGATGGGCGTATCTAGAAATTCTTAACGGCCTATAGGTATTTCAAAGTCCCTAGCTTCGATAAAAGGATCAAGCCAGAGGTACGTTGCATAAATCTAATATACCCTTTTCATTTCGTGAACGAGTATACAAATATTAATTATGTGTCATAGCAGCAAAATCGATATGAAGTAAAGCTATCTGCATATATATATATATATATATATATATATATATATATATATATATATATATATATATATATATATATATATATATATATATATATATATATATATATATATATTTATATTTATATATATCTGTAGCATATGGAAACCGAAGCAGCTCGCACATTCCCTTAGCTAATAAAAATATCAAGCGTTGTGTTTTATAAAATGAATATATACATATACCCATATATTTAATGTTTAAGATACAATTTTGTTGTTTTGTTTTTTCTTGAAATTTTCTTTCGCTTTGTACCAAATGAAAAACTTTGCGCTGCATATCATGAATTTAAAAAAAAAAAAATAACAGAAGCTTCTCAAATCATAATCATAAAACAAAAATTCTTAAAAAGTTAAAAATTAAATGCACGCATATCATAAACAGTGTAAAAAAGTATTTGATTAAGACCCACATCAGATATATATAAAGCAAATATATTTATAAATGATATAAATATATATAAACTAATGTACAGAGTAGCTATAAAAAATATACATCTAAAATAATTATTTATATACAGATATATATAATTGTGTGTGTAAAGCAAATAAATGAAAAATAATTATATAAATTGTACTATAAAAATATTTCTCTAAGTTCGAATTTAGAGTTTTTAGACTTAGTCGAAAAGAAATAAGTAAAGAAAACACCAACAGCTCTTAAAAAAATTATTTTAAAAACTTAAGATGTAAAATTTAACAACAAATTGTGCTCAAATTTTATGCTATTTTTGCTGTTGTGTAAATATTATTTAATGAAGTATTCCAAATCTTATAAACAAAACCTGATTAAAAACATCATCGAGACGAATATGAAAGAAAAATTTATCCACCCACACACTCATATATACATGTATGTACACATATATACAAATTGATAAAAGCCAAGTAAAACTTTTTAGCTAAATTAATTTTTTAACAAACCTAAAAATAGAGTATATATATAATTAGTTATATATATACGTATAACTGGTGACGGTGCAATTTTAATTTTAGCATAAACAAGATTCAATCAAGTTGCAACAGGCTGGCCAGCATCCTCCACAATCTCCTATTTAGTTTAGCTAAATATATAATATATATACATATTATTTGTAATTTGTTTATACATTGTGAAATCTCCCAACAAGAAACGAAAGAAAACAAGTTATATACTATAAAGCAAGCCACCAAGTTGTAAGATGTATTTTTTTTGTTTAATTAGAAATTTTTAAATTTTATAAATAAAAAATGACAAAAATTAAATGAAAAATTCAACAAAATAAATTGAATTTCATTTTGAAATGTGTGGGAAATCCTTCGTACTGAATGCTGTAAAAACTTTGCCGTAAGCTAACACTGAACGAGATTTGCTGTCATGCATAGAACTTTCAGATGGACCAACCAACCTATTGATAAATGCATGAAACTAATTCTTTTTTAGCTAGTACAAATAGTAGCTCCTAGCTGCTTATCTATATAATCAGTGTCAATAGAACTTTCTTAAGCAAAGGTAGTTTTAAATTTTCCTTTTTAGGCTAAGAGCCTAATTTATTGGGTATCTCTCATCTATATCTACTCATGAAAAGACGAATAAACTGCAGGCGCAAAATGTCTCGAGGACTTGAATTACGGGCACTTTCTGAGGCCTTTACAAGAGTTGTAGGAAATAAATTGTCGACTAGATATACCTTATAATGAAATCAAGCAACTTCATTTAGAAATTCAATAGGCTCCACATACAAGCCTAAAATCGTATTGTGAAATCATGGACTGGAAAATACCCTATTTTTAATTTTTAATTGGCCAGTTTTAAAATGTTTGTGCGTTTTATAAATATGCATCGCACCTTAGTGAATCGTATTTTCGATTCTGTGAAGGATTTGGGTTTCGTACATGTAAACATTTTCCTCCGAGTATATATTCAAAATGAACAACTAGAATATACCCTAGTCTATTGTAATTCCAAGTCTATGAAGCATTTGGTATTCGTATACACAAAAACTTTCAAAATGAAATGGATTTTGAATATAGCCCACAATTTTATATCATAAATTAATTTGCCGAATTCGGAAATAGATAGACATAGGCTGATCAGGAATATTCAGATATATGCCACATTGCACGTACAGCGTTCAAGTACAAAACGACCACTTTCACAATTTAGTACAGGGTATAATGAAAACACTATTTGCGTTACTGTTAGAAAGTAAAAACCATTTTTTTATTTATATTTTTTTCTTCACTTTATGCTTTTAGAGAGTAAAAGCAAGAACTTTTCTTTCAACCGGCGCGGCGCAAACCACAGAAAAATTGCGTGTCGTCTATAAAACTACGGGAACTTCTAAACGTAACGGAGCATTTTGTTGTGTTTTTACTGTTCCTTCGTCTCACGCAGACGACGCACGGCGGAGCGCACTGAGGCGGCAGCGGTCGTGGAGTAGACCCAGGCACCGCCAGCAACGGTGCGCTTGCAACGCTTACACGACCAGATGCCGACGACGGAGCGCTTCATGGAATCCTAGAGGGCGGAAAGAATTTCTATTTTGAAACTCGAACATTGAATTCGAATTTAATGCCTGCTCACCTTGCCGCAGAAAGAGCAGGTATATTTGCTGTGCTGCGTGATTTCCATCTTCTTGACCATCTTACGCAGCGAGGCACCATAACGGGTACCATATTTACCAACGATTCCAACCTTCTTGGTGCGCTTGGCCTGATTAGAGAATAAGATAGATCAGCTTTAGTATAAATTCAGTAGCACAATTATCTTCAGCACTTTAGTATACAAATTACATTGTCAACTAATGCCACATTGTTTGCTTAATCATTCAACAGTTATTTAAGTTAACAAAAAGCAGCGATTACTTGAATATTTAACGATTTTTATCAATTCGTACCATTTTTAAGTTGTTGATTTGTCAAAAAATTCAACAGGAAAGAGACGGCCTGTCAAATCCATGACGTGAAGTAGGCTGCGCTTGCTCACAGCATATAGACAAAAGCTAAACGCTGTGCAATGTGAAAAGGCGGCAAATATATGTGTATTCAAAATTCGCAAACATATAATTAACAGTAAAAGAATCAAGATAATTATTGAAATATACAAAAAAAAAAAAAATAATAGAACATTATGCGAAAAGTCTAATATGGTTTACATAAATTAATGGGTCAATATTTTGGCTGGTAAACACACGGCTTACTTTGCACTTGCCAATCACGTGTTAACGTAATTTTTTGTTTCATCAGCTGTTTGGTGCAAAATGCGTTTGTTGTTACCCTGCCAGTGCTGTCCAATGTACGACGGTTGTGATAAAAAACACACACACAAAAAAAAAAAAAAAATAAGAAAACGAAACGAAACGAATTTACATTCGATAGGCATTATTAGTGCGCACTTGGATTTCAACAAACGGCAACATCAATAGCAAGACACACAGCAACAAGACGGCCGTCAGCATTTTGTTACGTTACACGCGCCCACTGTTCAAGCGAAACATGCACAGCTGTACGCTTCTGCAGGATGCTGCCAATTATCAGCCCGACACGCTGGATCTCAACACAGATGCCAAGGCGGCGGCCTACTGGTTCCCCTGCTTCCGCGAATTGGTGGGCAAATTCGCCAAACAGGCAGCAAACAGCCAGCTGGACGATGACACGGCCGAGCAGCGGGCAGCGCAGTTCCAGGCCGCATATCTGTGCCAGCTGGAGGAGCACCAGAATAACATAGCCAACAACCGGGGCAAGGTGGTGCTCGGCACCAGCGAGTTGCTCAAGTTAAATGAGACAATGCTGAGGCGATACGGCTTCACAGACCCTTGGCTGCGGCAGAAGCAGCAAGAAAATGCCTCGGCCAAGGCCAGACTGAAGCAGCGCCTGCAGGAGATCGACGACATTGCCAATGAAGACGCGCGCTGGACGGAGCTGGTGCGCGGTGTTCTGGCTGGCAACATGTTCGACTGGGGTGCCCAGGCCATAGCTACCATATTGGAGCAGGACAGCAATTTCGGGCTGCATGCGGCGCTGGAGCGCATCGAGCAGCGGCCCTGGCTGCTGGACAATCTGGATGCTTGGCTGCAGCGGCTGCATCTGAGTCCGGCACACAAGTGCGCCGTCATCTTTGTGGACAACAGCGGCGTGGATGTCGTCCTCGGGGTGCTGCCCTTTGCGCGCGAGCTGCTGCGACGTGGCACCAAGGTGCTGCTCTGCGCCAACAGCGAACCGTCGCTGAACGATGTGACCAGCCGGGAGCTGAGCGAACTGCTGGACGATTGTGCCTGCCAGTGCGATGTCCTGGACAGCGCCTGGCGCTCGGGTCGCCTGCTGGTGTACGCCAACGGACAGAGCGGACCCTGCCTGGACATGCGCACGCTGCCCCGGGAGCTGTGCGACGCCATCGCTGCCAATGAGACTGATCTGCTTGTTATCGAGGGCATGGGCCGGGCCCTCCACACCAATCTGAATGCCCAGTTCGCGTGCGAGACCCTCAAGCTGGCCGTGGTCAAGAACCGCTGGCTGGCCAAGTATCTGGGCGGCGACAAGATGTTCGCGGTCATCTGCAAGTACGAGCGCAGCTAGTGCTTGGCCGAAGGATCTTCATTTACTGTTATACTCTGCATTGTTTTTTTTTAAATTGCAAATTATTGTTATTGTTTGAACCGGAAGTCGAAAAAAAACAGAAGAGGAAGAAGAAGCAAACGAAGAGATGGGAACATTTTGAGATTCAGATTCAATTGTCGTGTGGTTTATCTCCCAATTTAAAGACTGCTTAGAGAGAACGCGTCCCTTAGAGCAAGGGCATGCAAGGACACGCAATTAAACAGTGCTGTACGACCTAATGATGTTTACAACAAAATTGTGCTTAAATGTGAAATTTGTTTTTATATTTTTAATTACTTAAGAGCTCGTGTTTCTAATTTGTACTAAAATTGAATTTTTGGCCTTTTTTAAATACTTAAATCTTATAATATAAAAATTATTAAGGAAATTTGTTTTAGTTTTGTGGCATTTTTGTAAAATTTAAATATAATTTTTTTAAATTATTTAAATTTAATTTATTATACCCTGAACCCTGAAAATGGGAAATCAGGGTATAATGGTTTTGTTAAAAGTATGTAACAGGCAGAAGGAGGCGTGGCAGACCCCACAAAGTATATATATTCTTGATCAGGGAGATGAGCTGAGTAGATCCGTCCGTATGTATGAACGCGTTGATCTCAGATATAGGAGTTAGGACTGAAATTTTTCCTAGGTTCGTGTATATCACGATATGCGCGTGATTTTTTTTTCCAAAAAACGAGAACTACTCCCGATATTTTGTTATCGATTAAAAACCTTATCAAAATTTAGTTATTTAATTATATCTCCTACACTTTTAGATCTACAGTCTCCAAACTTAAAAAGTAAACTTTTATGTATTTTATATAATTTCGGTTGTTGTTTTAATTTAACCTCACCCCTATATCCACCCCCTCACCCACATATTTGTAGAAGGCGTAGAGACTTGTGCTTTGGATGCATGTATTCCCATGTTATGATAACGATTTACAAGTTTCATAGAGATAGTCCAATTCGCTTTAAGTATTTCTTTATGTACAAATATTTAAGCTTATAAATTTAATATTCAATGTGTATTTTTTTTTATTTTTACTAACTTTTATTATAGTTTTAAAAATGTTTTGTAATTATTTAATTGGCAGTTTTGTCTATAATGTCAGCCAGAGATCATTCGCTTTAGGGACTTGAATGTCAATTACAATTACAAACCACACACAGTTATCTTTTTATTATTAAAAATATAAATAACAATGCCTTTTGTTTATCAAGCTCCACAGCTCCCATTAAACATTTTTCTTTCAGTCATATGGTTATAAATTAACCAACTGATAAGCGAGCCCAAGCACCAACACCACAAAAAAAAAAAAATAAAATTTGCAGTCGGGAGTTACCGACTGCGACATACCCATTTTCTCATTTGCCACGCCCCCAATTAGTATATATACATATATTATTGTCTTACTGGTTGTTTGACTTAGTGTTGTGAACTTTCTAGTAGCTCGACTGTCATGGCTTCTGGGATTCTTAATTTTCTGATTTGCCACGCCCATAGTGGGCGGATTGGGAAAATTGTAATATTTTATGCAAGCCTTAAATCACTAGCTAAGTCGGACAGACGAACGGACAGTCAGCAAGACAGGCATTGTACAAAACCAATATACTCATTTCATTTTCCTGAATGACTAAAATAAACCAAAAAAAAAAAAAAAAAAAAAAAAAAAAAACAGCAACAGTGGTTGATGGTGGCGGATTAAAGCCACTCGCGTCGATAAGACACGAAGCTAGCGAAACAAAAAAACTTTTTTATTTTCTAGCAGCTAATTGTTTATATGGAACGTGATAAAATGTTTATATGTGAAGCCCATTAAAACGATTGTAATTAGCATATTATGTGCCACTTTTGTCTGTACATTTTACTCTCGGCCACCTTGTTGATAAGGTCTTTCTTTATTCCGATAATTGTGTCAACTGATAAAGCTTAACGCGCTGCTGCATGCCAATCCAGACTTTTGCTTAAGCGAGAGTTATACTGTAAATCACCTTTATAATATTCTCTTTTTTTTTTTTTTTATATATTAATATATTATATATTAAAAAAAGTTTTTATATTTTTAGCTAAGGCCGAAAAGAACTATATTTGATCTATTAATGCATATTAAATAAATAATAATTATTATTTTTTTATAAATTTTAATTTTGTATTAGTATGCCTCCTTGCTGCTTGAAAAAATAATTTTTTTTTATTGGATTAACAACAAAATATATAAAACCCATTCGTTGAGTCTTGTGCGAGGTACTGATAAGATAATACGCCAGACAGACTGTAAAAAAAAACGATTCATTTAGATGATGTTGAAAATAAAATATTATCATATAAAATTATATAACAAAATAATGTCAAATAATAAATATATACATATTTGTACTTAAAAGATAAAAATAACTATATATAAATGAAAAAAAGACATGCATCATATTAAAAAAAAAAAAAAATGCGAAATTATGTATACATTTTATATATATATTTATGTAATTTCAAATTGAGATAACAAATATGTATAGCTCCATAAAATTGATTCTGAGTTGTAAGGCACATTTTTCTTCACTTAATGTTTCATATGCTATCTGTATTAAAGTAAACAATAACAAACGATACTAATGATAGCTAAAAGTAATATCTAACAGGATGGACAATAGAGAGTTCTAAGATCTGTAAAAACTTCTTTGAATACAATATATTATCCATAAAATAAGTAAAATTTTTTTTTATAAAGTTAAAGTAAAATGCAAAATAAAATAAAAAATATAAATTAAAATATATTAAATAATTATTTATTTTAACTTTCAGCACGGCAATGCCGGGTAATTGTTGTCCGTCGTAAATAAATCAAAAGCGAAACTCTGGGAGACGAACGGTTATCGCGAGTTGAATTCATTCGTCTAGTTGAGTCTTAAAATATGTTTGTTTATGAATCTAATGTCAAGGCAAATAATGAAACAAAACAAATACAAATTCACATAGTTTAATAATCTCAAATATATATATATATATATATACATATATATATATAAGTTATATTTATATACACATGTGTATTTTTACATTGAGTGAGTTTTGTTGCTAAGATGAGCGAACATGTTGCCATCGAGCATCGAGGTGTATTCAAAAGCGGCTGCGCCAGCGGAGGAGGCTCAGTTGAGAACTGGAGGCTGGGGCTGTCGTAATGCGAGGCGTGGCAACATCTATATAATGGTCACCCTAATACTCATACTCTTGCACATACTGCTGCTGCCCCTCTACGTCTACCTCACCTGGCACCACAAGTACTGGAGCAAGCGGGGCTTGATCACGGCGAAGCCGCTGACTCTGCTGGGCACCTATCCGGGGCTGCTTACCCGCAAGAGCAATCTGGTTGTGGAGGTGCAAAACATCTACAAGTAGGTATACATGCACCAGATATTATATACCATATATATATATATATTTATATATATATATATATATATATATATATTTATATATATATATATATATATATATATATATATATATATATATATATATATATATATATATATATATATATATATATATATATATATATATATATATATATATATATATCTCGCTCCCTTCAGTAAGTATAAAGGCAAACATCGCGCTGTGGGCGTTTTTGTTACGAGACAGCCCCAAATCCTGGTGCTCGATCCCAAGCTGGCCCATGAGATTCTCGTGGGTAACTTCCGCTGCTTCAAGGACTCGCTGACCAGCTCCTATATGCAGCATGCCAAGTGGGACAAGTACGCCAGGCGTAATCCCTTCTGGGCATCCGGCGACACCTGGCGACGTCTGCGTTCCGAGGCTCAAGCTGGGCTATCGGCGAATCGCTTGAAACGTGGCTATAGTATTTGGGAGCAGAGCGGCAGGAAGTTGACCAAGTACATGACGGAGCAGCTAAACAATAATATGTTGGAGACCAGAGATGTGAGTAAACCAATTGGGCGAAATTTACAGAAATATTTGATAGTCGTGATATTTGATAGTGGGAAATTGAATATGGGAATTTCTGTCGAATTAAATGTTTAGAATTTTTTATTTCTAATAAAAGTTCTTAGAAACTTAGTTATGGTTTTAGGGTATGTACAGTTTCTTCATCATATTTAATAGAGATCCTAAATCAAATACAATATGCTTATATAGGGTATGAACAGTTTATTTAATATTATATTTCATATACATATAAGTCTTGTGAAGCATCTCTATTTCTTCTTTAATCATGTATTATAAACCTATTTATCGAACAACCTATGTTTTGAGAAAATGATAGCAGTAGTCAAAAGATAATATAAATTCGATCTCAAGTCAGATAAAGCCATATTGAGGCTTTCGTTTCTCTTTTGTTTTCTGCCTTCCTTCTTGGGTATTTTCTCTTCTCTATTCTTTCTTACAAGAGAGGAACCAGAACGTTTCTTCTCTTTTCCCTTTCCCCTCTTCCGTCTTATCTTTTTCTTTTCCTTCATTTCTCACTTCCTTATCTAATATTTTTTCTCTCTCTATCTTACTCTCTCTCCCCTTATCAATCACAAACTAATACACCCCATTTCCAGCTCTGCTTTCGATATACAGCCGATGTGATGTGTGATTTCATATGGGGCATCGATGCGGGCACCTTGACTCGCCACACGGGGGAGCCCAACAAGGTGCAGCAGATGGCCAGCAAGTGGACCAATTATGCCTTCTACATGATCTCCATCTTTATGGCATCGATTATAGCTCCGTTTACTCGGCTGCTCTTGCGCTTGCGCTTCTATCCCAAGGACACGGATGAGTTCTTTTCGAACCTGACCAAGGAATCGATTAACTTGCGCTTGAAGACAGGCGAAGAACCGCAACGCGTAGACTATCTATCGCATCTGCTGAAGCTGCGCGACGAAAAGAATGCCTCGCATGATGATCTAGTGGGCCATGCGCTGACCGTGATGCTGGATGGCTACGATACCACCGGAACTGCGCTGCTTCACGCGCTCTATTATGTAAGCCAGAATTACATTTATGCTTGTATATCAAATCTAATTAAAAATTCTTTCAGCTGTCGGAGTTTCCCTCTGCTCAGCAGAAGCTGCGCATGGAGTTGCGCCAGAACACGGAGCACGAGAAATCCCTGGACTACGACAAGCTAAGCCAGTTGCCCTACCTGGAGCAGGTTGTCTACGGTGCGTATGCATTATATACCCAGTAAAGGGAAGCTGAAAGAAATTTAAGAGATAGACAAAGTATTGACAAATATTTATATTATTTTAGATAGTTCTTTTTTTTTTTTAATTAAATAAATAAATAGTAAATAAAATACCCTGGTATATTCTAGTCGGCTACTCTCTAAATCTTTTCTCATTGTATAGATATGATAAAAAAATTAATACTTTTTTAGATCAAATCCATAATCAATCTATATCAATTTATTTTTTCAGAATCGTTGCGCTTGAGCAGTTTGATACCTCAATACACGAAAATCTGCACAGAGTCCACGTTTATACAGTTGAGCGAGAATAGGCGAGTGGAGGTGGAGGAGGGCATGACCGTTATGATACCCAATTATCAATTTCACCACGATGCCAAATACTTTCCCGATCCAGAAGCATTCAGACCTGAACGGTTCAATAATGGGGAGCACATCAAGATGGTACAGCAAGGCATTCTGTTGCCCTTCAGCGATGGTCCACGCATATGCATGGGTAAGTCGAACCCTGGATATACAGTTTGGCAAGAAAGTGTTTACACATAGGGAAAAAATTTTAATTTTTTACTTTGAAGCGAAATAAAAGCATTAAGAATATGCATATTCAATTTTTTTTAAATGAAAATAGGTAAATTAGACTATAAACTATATTAGTAAGTAAAAAAAATTACAATATGTTTCCATTAACAAAAGAAAATAACAAAAAACAAAAGAAGTAACAAAAATCAGCTGACAAGAAAGTGTTTACACAACTAAAACAATTAATTCATTATAGTGTTTTAACTACTTTTTAGTTAAAACTAATCATTTTTTTGGCCACCTTTGGCATCTATGACTGCTCCCAAGCGTCTATTCATCGATTGGACCAAGTTTCTTACATATTCCACTGGGATATTTTGCCATTCCTCCAAAACATTGGTTTTTCGCTCAGTTTTATTCTTTGGTTACCTCTTTGCGGTCCTCTTCTTCAGATAAGCCCACAAATTCTCAATGAGGCTTAAGTCCGGGCCTTTAGCTTGCGTATCCATCACATTTTTCCAGTTATAAAGAAGCCAGCACCTCACAATATGCGCCTTATGTTTGAATCTTTGTCTTGATAAAACCTAAAAGTTGGTTAGCCATTGACAAAGAATCCAAATTTGTTGGCACTGGTTACTAAATGTGTGCGCAAAATGTGAAAATACTGTCCAACATCCATGGTGTTCTCAATGAAACAGAGATATCCAACTGCTTTGCTTGAGATGCACCCCCAGACCATTACCGAACGCTTTCCAAAATCAACAGTCGGTATTATATTTTTCTTCTCGAGGGCTTTTAGGGGCTTGCGCCACTCTCTAGTTGGACCATTTTTATAATATACCATCTTTTTGGATTCATCGCAAAATATTACATCATCCCGATATGAATCTGGCTGATTTTCGTGCATTTTAGCAAACATTAGACGCTTTTGAGCGTGATCTGCCGACATCAGTGTTTTTTTCCGGGCTAGTCGGGACGACAGATCGTTACTTTTTAGTGCTCTTCTGACACTTTCCCGGGAAATGGTTATGCTACACTCCTCCTTCAGGTCACTGGCAAGCATCCTGATCAAAATAGTTGGTTTCTCGTCCATTTTTCTGAGCGTAATTCGCTCTACCCTGGGTGATAATAGAAGAGGCCGTCCTTTAATTTTAACCTTTAACCTCTAACTCAAGCCTATCCTCTTTTTTTTGCTCGGCTTAGTATATTATATACCGTTTTCCAAGAAATCAAAAACATTTGGCCAATCTCTGTGGCAGTTTTACCCGCTCAGAGGCATCCAAAGAATAAAACTGAAATGAAAACCAATGTTTTGGAGGAATGGCAAAATATCCCAGTGGAATATGTAAGAAACTTGGTCCAATCGATGAATAGACGCTTGGGAGCAGTCATAGATGCCAAAGGTGGCCAAAAAAATGATTAGTTTTAACTAAAAAGTAGTTAAAACACTATAATGAATTAATTGTTTTAGTTGTGTAAACACTTTCTTGTCAGCTGATTTTTGTTACTTCTTTTGTTTTTTGTTATTTTCTTTTGTTAATGGAAACATATTGTAATTTTTTTTACTTACTAATATAGTTTATAGTCTAATTTACCTATTTTCATTTAAAAAAAAATTGAATATGCATATTCTTAATGCTTTTATTTCGCTTCAAAGTAAAAAATTAAAAATTTTTCCCTATGTGTAAACACTTTCTTGCCAAACTGTATATCTATTTATACTCCATGTATCGACTGATATTTTAGGTATGCGCCTGGCTCTGCTAACTCTCAAGTCCGCACTGTTTCACATCATCAGCAACTATCAAATTGTGCGCAGTAAGCAGAAGATAGTCACGGATGGAGATTCGGGCTTCGGAGTCGTACTACAAGGTGATATCAATTTGGAATATCGTCGCTTTGTTCGATAGAAATAGGTTTTCAACTAGCAGTGAGATATGCCAATCAAATAGAGCTATCGCATGTGCCGAGCCTCAAAAAGCGATTAAATATAATTATCTATTTCGATTTGACTCAACTCAACTGTTGTTGTGCCACCAAAATTACGTCAAGTTCTGGTTTGAGTATATTGACTCGTAATAAATTGTGAGAGGTTATGTTTTGACTTGTCTATAAAAATGCTCGTTCACGGGTCAAGCCGGGAAGGTCTATTTCTCTTGGGAAACCAGTTCCAAGCTGATTCGGACTGGTTCATTTAGTGATTAAAAGAACTTGACTGGGTCATCTATTATTACTCAACATTATCTTTGTAGGAACCAGAGCAAGTGAGTCCACTAACCCACAGTTCATTGAAGGCCCTGATGAAATTCTATAGATTATGCGATTGTGTATTGGGTGATTGACTGATTGATGTTGGCTGTCATGATATCAGTAAGCAAAGAAATTGCGTTTATAAATTATAACATCTTTTTAAATTCATATACATTGATCAAATTTAGAGGCAAATAATGTGATTGATTGATGGATTGAAGATTATATGATATCATATGGACTGAGAGTCTGATTGATGACAGAG